>NC_135782.1:5659295-6031186 GCF_028453695.1 Augochlora pura | reverse complement strand
GAAGAAGAAGAAGGAATCCCTTGTCACGTTTCCATGAGGCGGTCCTCGTAATCCGTAGATTAACGGTCGGACACGTCGGTGTCGTCGCACCCTTCCCCCGGTTTAATGCGATCCACGGGGCTTTGTTTTATCATCGGCTATCAGCGGCCATATTTCAGCTTGCCCGGGTCTCTCGCAGCTCTCGCTTGCTCGCGCGTCTTCTCCGCGTATGATCTTCATTAGGACTCCGGAATTCCCGCCACGGAGAGGCAATTTCATTAAACGGCTACGGAAAGAAAGCTCCGTGTAGGAACTATCAACGCGACCAGTCCGTTTCTCGGTCCCTCCCCACCCTCTTGTTTTACGATGCAGCGAATCTCGATGGTCGCGCGCGTGTACAGCATTATTTCGAGCTCTTTGCACGCACACTCTCCGCGATGGTCCAGCTGTAAAAGATGGCGAATAACGCCCGCTATCTAAATTACCCGCGGCTGATTACACGCTCGGATGTACTCGCGGGATGCGCGGCAATTACCCGCTCTACTGGCACTGTGTTTCTTGTTCAATTTCGTCCGGGCCTCGATCGCCTCTTCTCGGACCAGTAAAACTAATTAATCGATGCTTCGGCGCCGACGTTAAACGGTGAGCGACTAGTCGAAGTCCCCGCTGCTCTTAGAAAGCAATTCGACGATCTCGTTGTTGTCTGACCAGTCTGTGAACTTCCACGTACTCTCTGCTGACGGTAACACAAATTTAAAGAAGAACGATTAAGTATAATTCCTATAGATCGGCTTCATTCAATGGTACACTTACCGTATGTTCTAAAAACCATCCTCATTCTAAAAATTGGTTGCATTGGTTGCACAAGGGGTACCATTTCCAAGTATTCGTCTTTTCGACTTCTCCTTCCATAAGTCTCGAAACTCGTCCACTTTTCAGGTCACCAACACCTCGCGTCCAACCTCGCATCAGTCGCAACCCATCTTGCATTTTTACTTCGCGTCCAATCGAAAGGCTCGCGTTCTTTGTTCGGCGCTCGCAGAAGCCATTAGAGACACATCACCGATAGGAATCTAGACTCACCTGGGTGGGTCCGGATGGCCGGCACCAATCCCCCGAGTCTATTAGCGATCCCCCAACTCCGTGGACCAGCTCGAAAGTCCAGCATCCCATGAATTTCTGATCGGTCGTCGGGATTGCTGAGGCTCGCAACATCTTGTCCGCTGTTGAACCTTCTCTCCCGGCTCGGTTGACCCTACGGTGGTGCCATGGGATTGGGTCCCTGGACCGGTCCGCTCTCGCGTGGGGATAAAGACGCAAAGCGTCGGCGCTGCAACCGTCCGGTCCGCGCGCCGCTGGACTAAATAAAATTCAGAATTTATGGAAAACGAGGGGCGAAAGGTGGACGGCGTCGGCTATGGGGAACATGGCGGCGAGATGGAATGGGCGCTGCCGATGCTGTAGCACGGCTGTTCCGTGGCCGGGTGGCTGTCCCTCGGTCACCGCTGGAGAAGCGCCCCGATGAATTTGAATAAAAATGGGACGCTGTAAGAGGCGGAATAGCCCCGGGGGGGGGAGAGAGAAGAGAAACAGTGGACGATGCCAGTGCGGCTGTGGTTGCTAGGGGTGGCTGAGAGAGAACGGGTAGGCGGTTATGGCGCGTTGCGTTCCCGCTCGCACGAGAAAAATGGATGCTCCGATGTCCGTGTGCGAGCCGTTGCCATATACGACTAACATGTTTTTACAACGTCGGTTTATATTGTCGCGTTGAAAAGATCGGCAGCAGGAAGTCACTCCCGGCATTTTTTCCGTCCTTTAAAATATGCACTCTGGTCGAGATCAGATTGGGACATGGCCATGTCTATTTTGCTGAAAGAAAACTGTAAGAGAAATAGTTTCAATGTTCACTTCGTTCAATTAGCACCCTTTCTTTCTTGGATTCTTTAATGTACTTATTAAGCAGAAGGACATCATTTTGGAGAAGACCTTCGAGATTCTACAATTTTTATTGAAAAGCTACTGCTGAAAGAAACACAGCTATTCTTTTCGTTTTCTCAAATTAGATCATTCTATTCTATATCTTTATTTTCATCAATTAGCATTCTTTGTACACGTCTTGAAACATAATTATAAAGTATATCCTAATTAAGCATTCCGAGTTGCTTGAAATAAAACTGTTTCAAGTTAGATCGCAAGCCTCCTCGATCCGAATTGGATTAATTACGTCTCCAGACTTCCCTGTTCCGCAGTTTCCCGCCGCGACAGCGGACAATATCTGGCCCAGCAATCGAGCACAGTACCGCTTTAATTGATAGCACGCGATAAACGTGAAACTATTCGATTTTCTATAAATCCGCCGCTACCTCGGGGCACCGCTTCTTGCGAAAGAACATGCGACCGTCGGATCGAGAAGTCTGCTCTTACGAAACTCCTCTAATTTTCTCCGACGTTATACGATCCTTCTTTCGAAGTGATCATAAATCCGATCGCGATTTAACAGTCCGCAGGATTCGATCGAACCAGTTCGATTATGATTTGCATTAAACTTTGAAACATTCGACGAATATTTTTATTCGCAACGCAGCTTTGTCCAAATAACGTTGAAAGCTTATCTTGCGAAGCTTGCTTGGAATAATGAATATCAAACGTTTCAATAAAGAATATTAAATGTTAATATTTGATTATTCAATATTATAATCGTTCAATTCAAATTTGAAGTTTCCATTAGTCGATTCTCAACTTAGCTACTCGAATTTATAGATTCAATATCAAGATCATAACTTTCATCAGAGAAGTAGATTAATACATTGTGTTTTCAAAATTTATTTTTAACGTAATAGGTTCCAACTAGTGTACAGATTCTTATACAAATTAAAAATTGCTATCGTCAATTGCAATAGGCAGTTACGTTTTCCTTATTAATTTTAATGACTAGATAACAATGCAAGAATATTTTTATATTGCTTAAACATTGGGCCATTCAGTATGGAAGGCAAACTTTACTCTATAATTTTACTATAATATGTATGCATTTCATACTTAATAAATGCATAAAATAGAGTTTCGAGTTTCAAAACCGCTAGATCAAATTATTTTTCTATCGCAGTAATTGGAAGGGTTGATTCTCGGCATTGAACAAGTTACAAAATTCTCTAAAAATAAAATGGATGCATACGGTTGCGATTAACGTCGAATTAATCGTTGGACGCGAGATGAAGACCAGAATTGATGGCTCCGATCACGCCTATCGGGTTCAAGCGCCCCGGAGAATTCACAAAGATGGAAACCTTCTTCTCCTCGGAGCAGTAGCATGGCCGCCGTCGGACGATGGCGTTCTCCCGCTTTCGATCCACGGCTCTCTCGTGTTCTCTCCTTCCGCTGTTCCTTTCACCCGGCATATCCCCACTTCGAGGAATCACGTTTCGGTACGCAGGGAATCCAGAACCCAGCCCAAGACCAACCTAACCTGCCCGATACCTAGCCTTACACCTTCGACCAATGTCGGACCCGTTTGGCTTCGACTTCCGAGGAATTTCTTGATTGCCGCGGATTTCTTTCGGGTCCTCGAATTGAAATTACTCTTTGAGTTTCAAGGCTCGTGAAAAGGTCGGCTGTTTAATGAACGCGTTAATTGGTCTCCCCCCCCCCCCCCCCCGAAAAGCGACACCGGTGCCTCGATTGCGCCGATTTTTTTCTGGCGACGACAATGTCGTTAGAGATTAGGATTTTTATAGTTTGAGAGCTAATCGATCGTTTAGCGCGGCTTCGTTTCCCTGCACTCGCGTATTTGAATAATCAACTCATCCATATATGTATGAACGGTTTTAGTCTTGTGTCCGATCTCGTGTCTGCGTTGGACTATGACAGCACATTGATCTTCGGATATCAACCAAAATCCAACCGGTGAGACAGAGATAGGTAGAGACCGTCGCACCGTCGTCTATCGCATGATAGAAAGCGAAAGAGAAATCTATAAAATGCTAATGGCCGTGATTATGTATTTGCACTTCACCTTCATAAAATCCGCAGTCGCGTGATCGACGTGCCAGTCGACCCATAAAATGCTAAATAAAATAAAGATCCCAATCAATGAATCACGAGTGCCATTAGCTTACAAATCCGGCAGTCCAATTACCAACTACTCCCACTCGGTTAACTGTTAACGTCGGGATGGTAACTTTCGGTCGACTCGTCTCAGAATTGTTAAGTTATATAATCACGCTTCGAGTAACAAAAGAAAAGCTTTTCACTCGACAATTATTAGTTTTGATAAAATATTTTTAAGACATATTTTGGAAACAAATAAATCAAACATAAGAAAAATATCGAATAGCACTTTGTTATGCATTGCCGATTTTCGACTCTTTCGAAATTCATTTTATATGCCATTGAGTTTATTTTGCCTATTTGAATAAATATATAAATATCTCCAGGGTATAAAGGATTGATACAAATCAAAATAATTATTTTGTGGTTGATTTTGTAGGTATACCTATATATCTCTCAAAAATCTGCTAAACGAAGATCGATGCTTAAAGACTTGCCCTAATCCAGTCACAATAAATAAAATGCATCACTCTCGCAAGGTTCGATCGACGATAAGGCTTTAATTCATCGGTACTGATAGGAATAAGGGTTGGAAAGCTGACCAATGACTGCAGATGCTATTTTCGAGGCAGTGATCGGTATTAGAGCGGTTCGTGGAACAAGGAGAGATAGAAACGTTCCGGGCGAAGGGACACACATGTGTTACCGGTGTTGCCCACGCACACTGCAGCTCGGAGACAGCCATTTTGAATTCCAACAAGCTTTCTGCAGCGAACGAAACCGAGACGGGTCCACGGGGAGAGGCCAGAGGGGAGGGAAGGGGGCTAGGGAAGCCGCGGAGATACGGTGTGTGTCCTCGTCTTATTTTTCAGATGTCAAAGGACCGAGGTCACGAGGCAATATTGTTGATACTTGATGTTGCAGCCATGTTCCGGGGCCCTCGGCTGCAGCGGGCCCCCGCTTGGCGGGAGATCCGTTTCTTTCTCCCCTTCTGGACCGTCTTCGTCCATTTTTTTCCTCTTTCGGTGCACCGCGGCAGTCTCTCAAACTTTTCGGGCAGCATCTTGCGTCCAGAAGAACCTTTCGAGCCTGCGACAAGCAATTAACCAAATTATTGTTATACCGTGGAAATTGCTAGTGAAAATTAATGGTAAATTGGAGTAAACAGCTTCCAACGGACGTATTTGGTTTTCCTCAGTACCAGATTATTTTTAAAATTGAAATAACAAGTTTATTCAGAAAAGAATAGAAATGTTTGGTGACCCATTGATGCTTAACTAGATAATGTATACGAGATGCTGCTAGATTTACGCACAGTATAAATATGAAGTTCCACAGTCTAGTTAATATGTGTTTAGTCAGTCGGCAAACAGACGACCTATATCGGTATTCATGTATTCGAGGCATATAATTATCTCACCGCGGATCGGTTATGCAAGTTCGAACTTTTATAGATAGTTTTATAAAACCTGCACGGCGAAAAACATCTGTGTCAATTAGTAAGCAGTTTGTTGAGTTGAACGTAGCGCAAACACGTTCCGCTTCTTGCGAGATTTTTTCGCGAATTTCCGAGCTCCGTAAACGTAGAGAAGTTAGAGTTTAACTTGCAATTATTGTTCACATTACTGCAGCTGATCAATCTTCGTAAATTATTTCGATTTCTTCGAGTTCGCCATTGGTATAATTAAATCAAAAAGTAGGATTCAGAAACTGTATTCCGTATTGAGTACCATAGATAAAAATAAATTGTTAACATAATCATTCCTGGGATGGTTAATAGTTCTTCTTTATGTCTCGAATTTTATCCCGTTTACGAACATTATTCAAATATTTATTTAATAGAAAGAAAAAAATAGACGATCATCGTTTAAACAAAAATCTTGCCAACATGGGGGAATTTCCAGAAGCCGAAATGCCTCGAAATAAAGCAAAACCCAAGTGGTCTAATATTGGAGTGCACGGGTGGCCGAGAAACTAAAATCGAAATCGCGAAGCGAACAGAGGCGGTTCGTCTTCCGTGTCTGAAAATAGTCGTGCAGCTTCGCGGTGGTTTCACAGTATTGTCGACGAATCGCGACGAAAAATCGGTTAAGATTGGTTGAGATTCCTGGTGACACTGACGTAGGTGTTGGATGCCTTCCGCTTAATGGCGGCCCTGATTCGGGGGTAGATAAAGAAAACGGCTGCACGAGGGGGGACGCGCTCTTTCTCTCTGGTGCAGCGGCGTCCACTTAATCAACCGTACGAGCTGCAATATTCATAACTTACCGGCGCATAATGTCGTAAAGCGTAGCCAGCGTTCGTGTTTTTACGGAACAGCTTCGAATTTATTCGAATTCCCCGGCCGGCCCGCCATTTTCTGCGCCGAGTATTCCATTTCGACGAGCAAGTCTTTATCACGCCCGCTCGCGCTGTCGCGGTCTTTTTTCCACTTTAGCTGCGTCTTCGTTCTCTCTTCCTTTACTTGGCAATCTCTCTCTCTCTCTCTCTCTTTCCCCTCTCTCTCTCTCTCTCTTCCTTTCGGCCTTCTTTTCCTTTCTCCCGCCATTTCGCCTCTAATAAGCTGCAGAATTTATTCTCTCCGCGCGAAGGACCTTCGAGGATTCTTCGTTGCGCTGAGGGGTTCGCTTATTATGCGCACACGCTTCGCTTGTTAAACGTTCGACCGGTTCGTTAATCAGCTCGAATTTTTCCATCGGGAACGATGCGTCTCTCTTTTCTCTCTTTTTTTCTCTTTTCAGTCGCAGCTAGGTTCCTTGATCCTTACGATATTGATAATTTTTTGCGTATTCCTCTTGCAAAACCAAAGATTAACTACCCTGATTGCAGTTGGATCACGATTTCATATTTTCAAATTATCACTTGTTCATCCTTAATTATTTTCATAATAGAATGAGGCAATTTTCTGTTTCTTGCATGTCATTATATATTTTCACTTCTATAGTTTGATGACAGATAAATATAATTTCGTTTCGATTTAGAATAAACGTATAATGTTAGATTATATTTGTAGCGAATAACGCTAATATCCGGACAGTCTCGAAAACACAATAATTTTTATGGAAGTAAATCGAATTTTTTTGAAGTATTAATCTTACTAATTTACTCGACAATCAATACAAAAATTATATCGAAAAACAGAACAAATCAGGAATAAAACTCGTTACAATGCAAAGGGTTGAAATAAAATTTTTCTTTATATTTATAAAAGTCTACCAACTGGACAAATGACCAATTCAATGTCCCAAGGACGCTATTTAAAATGCGTCGCAACAGGATCTATTGTACTCTGAACCCTTTTTTTCTGCTCTGCAACAATGGATTCTTAAGATTGTCCCTTCTACGAACGTCCTTGAAGAATTCTGCGCCAATGATTGATCTGTTCAAAGCTTAGGTTTACCCGCGACTCGATTCAGTTGCGCAGCCTGCAGGAATTTTGACGGAAGATAATTTTAGAAAACCGTTTTCAACAATTTCGACACGCTGTTTTATGGTGCATGAATGGCCATTAAGTTTTCGCTCGATCCACGCGAAGAGCTGATTGAAATGTGTCAACTAGGGACTTGAAAACTCTTATTGCCCAACGAAACGTATCCGTTTCGAATTAAGCAACTTTTAATGTGTTTTGGATTCGTGTGCGTTAACTGCTCTGATGCCCCTGATTAAAGGCGAAAGGGACAGTGCTTTCCATGATTATTGCAATTAGCCAGGAAGCTGTTGCAATCTTTTCGATTAGAGTATAGGTTACTGTAATTATAC
Organism: Augochlora pura; assembly: GCF_028453695.1. Taxonomy (NCBI): domain Eukaryota; kingdom Metazoa; phylum Arthropoda; class Insecta; order Hymenoptera; family Halictidae; genus Augochlora; species Augochlora pura. The sequence continues at coordinate 6,023,401 of NC_135782.1, read as the reverse complement.
TGTTTATGATTGATATTTTTTATATATTAGGTTACATGCAGCACTTTTATAAAATATATGATTTGATAAGGATATCAAAGCATATTTTCCTTAACTAATAATACATTGATTAAATTCTCTGAATACAATTTTATTCGAATAATATATTGATTAAATTATCTGAATCCAATTTTATTCGAATTATGGGATAGGTTCTAATAAATTTTATATTGAATAAATTCTTCCAATAAAATCCTAATCAAGTACTATTTCGAATGAAATTGTATTCAAATAATATTTCGAATAAATTCTACGAATAAAATCCTATTCACTATTCGTTATTTGAATAAAATATGACCAACTTTGTATGGAACATTAAAAAATCGACAAGGGGGTTGATCTAGGGTTCTCTAAAGTTACGTTGAAGCACAGGAGAATCGAGAGGCTGGAAGAACAAAGGCAGCTCGTTCTCGTCGCCGAAGCGTTCTTTATTTTTTCGAAGCCGATCGAGGGCGCAGGGTGATCACACCGGAAGTGGGTGCCGCGGTTCTCCTCAACAATCCGATCCACCCCGAAGTCCTGCACGAACCACACGGGTCCGCGTGTTTTTCAGCCACAGAGGCGGCTTATTTACTCAACGAGAATAGACTTCTATATCAACTTCCTATGTTTGGGATCGCGCGCGCGAGCGCTCGCATAAAACCGGCGGATCGCTCGAGCGATATCTAAACATTGCAGTTTACGAGCAACGACAAGTTTACGTGGTTGGCTCGTTACCCGGGCGCCTTTTCCACGATTGCATCCTCGTGTTGCACCGTTTCTTCCTTGCTGCCCGGTCTCCGCGTTGTCCTTGAGAATTCCCGTCGAAATCGTAGATCCGGCATCACACTTCCGAATCTGGAATCAGTTGTAGAAAAAGTTGCGTAAAACACCGTCTTCTTTGTCAGGAATGAATAAACAACAAACCGGTAATTGCAGTAGCGCATTCGATTAAAATTTGAAATCATCAGCAGATTATGGTGGTCGCAGCAAACCTACGCAATTTTAAATAAGTCATTACTATTGTTGCAAAATTCATGTAATACTCTATCTATTCAGGCAGTTTAGAATATTTCAGCGTAAATTTACTTGCACTTGCTATCTGGAAATATGCAATATTCACCGGTACAATAACTGACAGTCCACTTAAAGTTTAAATAGAAGTTAAATGAGCTAAATAGAAAATTAAACAGAATAAAATCTATTTTTCTGATCCTCCTATCGTCACGCATTTAATCTATCGTTCGTTTCTGCCAAGACTGCAGCAACCCCATCAGTTTATTTCCATCAAGGTAGTAAAAGGCAACATATTTAATGCAGGTCCAGCTAAAAATCATTGTGGATAGTTTATCACGGTCGGAGTTAAAAGAGCGAGCAATGTATTCGTCAATGTAAAAACACGAACCGTTTCGGTGGAAAGGTTCGGCCGCCATTAAATCGCCAACATTTATAGCATCGGCAGTGGGATGCAAGTCTTTGATAAAGACATCAACGTATCGTTTTTCGAGCACCGGCATTTGTTAGAAACGCAGCGGAGACGCGCAGCCAGCGTCTGAGGCAATTCGAGTTAATGGGTCTCGGGCGAAAGAACGTTATCCGAACGTCCACTCCCGAATCTCGACTACGAGTCAAATGGTGGCGGGTCCCACGTGCATTTCTCGTATTGTAAATATACAGAATTTACGTTTATAACGGGTACTTAGGCTTGATTTACGCGGGTAGCTGGACTGAGATACGGCCACCGTCTGGATTCATCGCGCCAGGACGCGGCTTGATGAGATGGAACTCGATTAAGACGCGAATATTTGTGAACATCTGCCCTCTTTGAAGAGGACTGAACTTTGCTCGCGGTGCGGCACAATTCGACTCGCGATTGGTCCAATCATTGGGTCTAGTATCGCCCAGGTTTTCCAATCGTTGTTGGAATTTGCGTATCTAAATTCATCTAGGTATTTAACTTGATTTACGTGTCTAAATCGGTTTAAATGGGGCGATTAACAATGCTGCTTGATTTTAAAGGCATAGATTTCTGAGCGATGTATTTTCGAATTGTTAAATGTACAAATGTTCGATTTTTATATTTAGATGCTTCCAAATCGCGTCTTTCGGTAGCGGAAAAATTCAGAGGTAGATGTTCCGAGATTTTTAGTTGTTTCGGTGCTTGAAAGAGTATCGTCCATGATTACATTCTGCTGGCTGATGGATCATTTAACGCAGAGCAGAATGCACTGTTCGAGTATGTAATACCTCGAAGCAACAGAAGCCGCTACTTGAAGTTATGTCCTCCACTTGGCTGTAATTGATCGCAAAATTAACTCGCGACCAGATGGCTGTTCCATGAACGACTGCCTCGTCGATTATATCGTTCCGCCATTCCTGTTACATCCAAAGATATTATTTATCTTTTTATATTTTATAAAAGTGCACGAGATTTCGCAATGCGTCAGTTTTTCGCGTTGTTCTACATTTTTAATATCACTTTGGAGAACGCAAATCTTGTTTTCTTGTTTCCCGATTGTTATACTCTTCCGCAGATTTGTTTACGCATGAAATTTATGATGTCGTCCATTTTCTTCTAGGAGAAAATAACTTTTCATCTGAGTAGATCCGTTTTATTTATGCCACCTCACCCTTCCGGCTAGATTTTATACGTTTCCCGTAATACGGATAATGAAATGGGGTTGTTTCCATCTTGCGGCAACATTATCGACCTTTCCCTTTCCTGCCTTATCGATTCTCGGGTATTGACCTTTCACCGTGCTTCGTACGATGGCGCCACGATCGAGCCCGTGACTGACACCCTCTTCAACTGGCACCATAGTCACCCTTTGCCAATAGGGGTGGCTAAGCCTAAAAAGATTTTGTTTTATTTATGCATAAAATTTTGCAGCTCTGGTTTACATGTTAAGCAAAGTTCAGATCTCCGTTTTACATCGGGAAAAATTTCTTGAATCACTGTTATTAAATTCTATAACAACCCTTTTTAAAGTGGGCAGGATCCATTGGTATAATTTTATTTTAACCGATTAAGAATTAAGGTAGTTTTAAAGCTTCGTTTTAAACTGTTAGCCTGCACGTTGCTTTTTATTAAAGGCGTAATTTCAAGTCAAATATTTTACAAAATTCACTTAAACATTAGACGAAATATACTATAATATACGAATAAATAAATCAATTGCAAATATTATTTGCTATTGCCAATTTATTAAAATTATTAAAAAGGATCATTTAATTTGAGCTTCTTCTAATTGACTTAAAAGATTTTTAGTTCCACAAAATGGTTGAAACTAAAATGAAAATTTTTTTCACTCCGAGAAAGCTTTCTTTCATAAAGTGTGTCTCCTCGAATATAGTTACATTTTTAAAACTGTGGAAAACAAGTATTATTGCTGACTAAGTTACGATAATTTAAAGCGAAGTTAATTTCACTTTTGCCTTTCCCAGAAAGTTGTCAAAAACCTCTTGAAATGTTCGACAAAGGCGTCGATCAGGTAGCCATTAAACTCTGAAAGGTGGTAATCTACTTTCTTAATCCGGACCGGAAGTCAGTGTGACGCTGCACACGCGGTGATAGCGATCGCGTCGTTCATCTTTTATATCCTTCATCTCCGTTTCTATCTCCGTTCCATTTACCTCGCAGAAAAAGATTCCATCGCGGGTCTCCATCCATTTTCCGTAACAATGAATCCAGGGGCTCCCTCCTCGGGTGTCTATGCTCCCATTTCGAACCCCCTTCTCCCGAAACGATGCCATGGAAAAGTCCCACCCTTCCGTTCTAACTAAGTTGCCGGGTGGAAAAAATGCAAAGTAGTCGCCTGGAGGTTATTTATCGTCGCTGTTCGCCTCGGAACAGCTACTGGGTCTTGGAAATCTCGACGCCCTGAGGTCACCGCCTGGAAATCGCATTTTTCCATCCCCTAAACTCATCCCTCGGAATTTTTTCTCCTTCTTCGCCGACGGGGGATGGCTCTACAGGAATTTTGCTACGTTTTAGCCGCGCCTAGACTTCGCGTTCTCGAATACTTTTTAAGCACGTTAACATATTTCTATGGACACACAATATTTATTCAATCGACAGTAAAAATTTTCTTGCATTTTGTCTTCGATAAAACAATCTATAAAAATTTCTCTGCATTGAATTTCATTTCTTAACACATTGTACGAACCCTAGATTTTGCTGATTTCTTCATTTTTACGTCCATAGGGGTGAAAGACGCGCTATCTACAGTTGCCTGTGTTTCTCCTCCTAGTATAACGACGCCAAATAGCATTTTTCAATTTCATAGCGTGCATTTCCATGTTTTAGGAATTGCAATTTCCGATACGGTTAATAGAAGCGTAGATTAATTTTTGCGCCGAAGAAGGCGAACGCCGGTCGCACCTGCGGCCGATTACAGTATCGCGGATAGTCTGACTCGATTTTCAGGCTCGTTTAATTATCCGGCGAGTCTCGACGGTTTTATCACGGCCAACATAAAATAGAACCGGGCGTTATCCGTTTTGCGGTAAAAGCGAAGGGCGTCGAACGCAACAAGTGTGAAGATACGTTGTTTCGCTGCTCGGCCGGCGATGCCGTGCAACGGCCGTATGAATAAACTTACCGAGCACGCCTGCAGAAAAAAGTTTTACGGACTTTTGATTTTTATCGTCGACGTTCAGCGAACAAATCGCGTCGAACGCTTTTTTTCCCTTGGCCTCCTCGCATCTCGTGGATCCGATAATTCCGGTTACTGTCACTCTCGTTCCGATTTTTAATCGCTAGACTGGCTGGCTCCGTGCATCCACGACCGAGACGAGTAGCTGCAATTTAATACGATATCAGTCACAGCTAATACAGGCTAGAGTATTATCGACGTGTTAAAATTAATAAAGAGAGCGCGAGGAAGAGATAGAAATTTTTAAGAGATTTTAGATTCTTGTAATGGGTGCTACAAGTTTTTATTTTGTATGCACATATCCGAAGTGTAGTAATCATTACAATAAGTGCATTGCTCGATGCTAGAAGTGCACTGCGAATTTTTCCTCGTTTAGAAATATCCACGCTTCGGTTTACAGAAATTAGATCTAAAGTATCCTTTGAAATTTCAACGAATCAAAGTGAATTATTTCGCGCAACGTCTTCAGAATTTTCAACTACAAAATACAGTCGGTCGATTGGGAAATAATAAATTTAAAAACGTCTTCTGTGTTTGAAGCCGACGCGGGTTCGTGTATTATTTATTCGCGTTTTCGGCTGTTTTTTTCACTTGCACAGTACCGATCCCGTTCGATCTTTCCACCGCGGCGAGTAAACTGTTGAGCGGCGTACAGCTGAACGGCAAATGTAGCGATCTAAACACGGATTCTCGGTATGTAAACGCAGACTTTCCTACGGTCTGATGCAACGGATCTCGAAGGTATAAAAAGCCCGTCGTCGAAGCGTTTCGGGACCGAGCGCGAAATGTTTATCGCGAGAAAAAGAGGTGTCCTTCGAGACGCGTCGAACTTCTCGCAGACTTTACTCTGCTTTTTAAACAAGAGCCTCGTCGGAGCTAATCGCCGGTATGGTTCCGTCTCGGTGCGCGCTTCATTGAAACTTCGCTTTCGCTGAAAATTCTTCCCGCAGCCTCCACAATTTTATAGAATTTTTTTCGACTCCACGGAAACACTGGAAATTGCCGATCAGAACTTGGCGGATAATTACTGTCACGAAAATTACATTTCCTTGTCCCTAATAATATTTCTATGTTAACTTCACGTTCTTCTAGTCTTTACTTTTTTATTAGTTTCAGTGAATGCTTCACTTAGGCTTACATAAAAGAGGCGTAACAATTTTTTATGTTACTTCACTTTACATATTCATGGTCTCTACAATTTCAACAACTCTAAAACGAAACCTGCGAAACCCATCTTATAGCGTAACCAATAACCGTGCTACTGCTACTTCCTACGCCACAACAAAAAAAGAAAGTCATCTCTATGTCCGGACGATCCTCTAAACCTCGAAGCATCGCTTCCATTAAAATGCTAATAGTAACCAAATTCTCCTAGACAGTTAACCGTGACAACAATCGAAACAATGCTCGAAAAATGACAATAAGATAACTCCACACGAAGGGAGGCGCACGGGTGTGTAGTCATTCTTTTGGCAATCTCGCAACCCCCACAACGCAACAAAGGCCACTCAAATCGTCGATGGAGAGTGGTTTAAATCCGAGTGCGATGGATTAAACTATTAAACATTGCTTTTTATTCAACGACCGGCGAAGCCTCCCACTCGAGTCGCGGCGCGGCAGTCGAAGGGCTCCGCGCCGGGTTTTCTCTCCACCATCGCATACCTTACGCCGACACGGATCGCTGCACAATACGGCTTTTTATAATAGGCCCGCGTTACGTAGGCGGGGCTGGCGCACTCGTAACTCGATTTGCATGCACGCCTGCAACGCGCATCGACGCACAAAGAACGACACGCGTTGCTAAAACCGTACGCGAGCCGTAGCCGTTGCTCGAGATTTCGAAGAAACCGTGCGCCGACTTAAAATATATCGATCGAACCTCTTACGGTTTGCCGAACAATGGCCCGAGCCGAGGGAACGCTGACCATTTCCATGGTTTCGCGAAAATTTATGGTCGATCCCGGCGAGGACGATGTTTCCTCGAATGGCGACGTGGAAAATCGGCTGCTCGAACGTTTTCTCGGCGATCGATGCGGAATCGTCGAATTCGACTTCCGGGGATCCTCTGAAAATTAAGAGAAGCTTGTGAGGATATGGCAGAATTTTATAGCAAATATAATATATAAATATAGCGAATATATTAACGCAGCAAAATATATATAAATATAGAAAATATAGCAAATGAGAAAATGGAGGCTAATCGACTCGCTGTTCGATTCTGAGAAGCAGAGGCATAAATCGAGAATAATGCAACCGTATTCTGATAGTCTGTAATATCGAGCTGTCCAGTGTTTAATTACGGAGCGTTTAAAAATTCATAAACGTTAAAGATCCAGGCTCATTATCCGTCCAAGCAAGGGTTTCCTTCATCCATTCCCGAAGCGAGTCCAGCGACAGGGGATGGTTGAATAATCGAGATCGCCCGGTCGTATAAAAGCTTATCTAAATTCTCGGTCGGATCGCGAGGTGAGATACAACCGGCGGGGAGAGAAAAAAAGACGGCACGGGGGAAAAGGGGCGGACGTCTGGCAAGTAGACATTTTACTTCCAAGATGGACGAACGCCGGAAAAGGGACGACCGAACGGGGAAAGTGGCAGGCGGAGAGAAAAGCCGAGTGGCCGGAGATTGGGGGTTGGGTCGGCCGACGGGGCTGCGGAGATAGCTAGGGTGGAACTCTGGCTGACTCTCATTAAGCTAAATTGTCTCCGAGGATGAGCTTCCTTAATTACTTAGCCGGTCCGTCGGCGCGCGCGCTCACTTTCCCGCCGCTTGTCTGGCCTTTTATTTCGGATAGGAAAATTTTATCCGCCCTGGCGGAGCCGCGTCGACGGAGACCAAACACGCTTAAACTTGAACCGTAATCGTCTGCGAGCTTTCTGAAGCGTTTAGGGCAGCGATCGTAAAATTTCGGACGTGAAATAATCATTGGCGAACGAAACACACCGCAGACCGTGCTGCAGACGTTCAAGCGAAATCTAAAGTGTAGTGGAAATATTAATCTTGAACGAACGGTTCATCCTCGAAAATATGGCTTATTTGTATTTTTTTTAATAAATACTATTGTTTGATGTAATAAGTTTAACCCTTCCACTTGAGTGGCGACACTGCAGCACTATTAAAAATCGTCGTACCTTGTTTCGCAATAACATTTGCATTGAAAAATCTCTGCGTGTTTTATAAATTGCTAAAAATGAAAACAGTGACATGCAGTGGCGATATTTAAACAAAAACGAATCAAAAACAATAATAATAGTATAGTTACAATAAATAATACTCACATGTTTTCTTTTTCTCGCAAACAATGCACTTCATGGTTCGGTCGACCAGAGTCATCTAAATTCCTCCGCAGGTTTCCCTAAAAGCAGAGCAGACTGCAATATCTGCACCCCTAAAAAGTGGACTAAAAAGCGCAAGGAATGATAATGGATGCGCGAAATTGGATGCACCCGTCTCGGCGAGGTGAAAGAGGGATGCAGCGGTGAATAGCCCGGACGAGGGATGAGGGGGTGCGAGAGAGGAGGGGACGGCATAGTAGGGGGTTGATAAGAGGTGGAGCGCCGGCAGACAGGGAGGCCCGGGGTGGGGAACTGCCTCTAAATATGCTAATACCCCCGACGTGGGGTAATGAGTTCCTCGCGCCACCACGATCCGCCGGACTGCTATGCATATATATTCAGCCATAAACACAACTTAGATTACTATATGTAACGTACCGACCGCCCCGGGGTGCGCGACTTATTGGCCGCTCTGCCGCCTCTCCTCCTACGACGCCTCCTTCTCTTTTGTCTTCGTGACAAAGCTCGAGCTTCGTGCGATTTGAATCCGCTCCGAAGACGAGCGGCGATACAAATATTGCGTCCGGGGGTTGGAGATCGATTCTGCGAAGGGTGGTTGATGCTGGAGGACGGTCTGGATCTGATCGTCGATTGTTGACCCTGTTTCGGTCTTCTTGGATCGTTGCAGAGGTTGAAGATGGTCTGAAAGAATATCGATGAGTGTGAGATATTTTGTAATTGATTATCAAGACTAGTTTTGCTAGCAATCTTGGTTAGATGATACGATAGGAGACGAAGATAGCTCGAGTAGGTTGGAGGATCGTTCTGATATGTGTAATTTATATTTTTGAGACATCATAAATAGACTACGGATTTAATGCATTTATGACAAAAATGAACAGGTAAAATACAAAACTGTGAGGACACGGACGAATTTAATTGTTGCACTATTTTCAACTTATCTGGGTTACTAAATAATGGCATATATATTTGTTGAATTCCAATCTCATATAAGTGCTTTAGAACATTTTCATTTCGCATAAAAATCCACAGTCTAATCATACCCTCATCAAATCAATCAAATCTTCGCTATTTCCTGCAATTTATAATCTGCGAAAATTCTGTCGGAACAAAAGTCAATTTCATTCGTCTCGAACTTCGTACCAGTACAAAACATTTCCATCCAGCAAGCAGACGCTACGAAAATCCTCCTAGATTAGAGACGCTCGAGGGAATTATTCTCGAGACGAAAATGCAAAATTCCGGGTCGAGTAGCGTTCGAGGAGAATAAAATGTGCCCGCGACCCATCGCGTGCGAGATATAAAATCGCGTCGAAGATAGTCGGAGAATAGAAACTTTTAGTGTTGGCTTTCGAGATTATTTCGAAATTCCTTCTCGCCGAGTTTCGCCGGCAGCGGATCGCAGACGAGACTCGAGACAATTTCGGTGGCTGTGCGAGCTACATTCTCGGAGGCACGTCGAAAGCGGGTCTCGTAATTTCCGCAGGCTTGCAGCTCTATTCCTATATCCGGGCCGCCATCTGTCCCCCGTGCCTCGTCGTCCATCCCATTTTCAATTTCCACCACGTTTCCCGTTTCCTGCGACGGGGCTGCTCCGCTGCCTGGCCTCACGCCGGTTCCATCATGGTGGAAAACCTCGTCCCATTGGCCCGACCTCGGAGCTGTCCGCTTCATGCTCGTTCCCGCGAATGGTCTTCCAGACGGAGAACCGAGAAATCTCCATTCGATCCTGGATAGTTTTCTCTCCCTACTGGACCAGCTAGAAAATTCCTTTCCTTGAATCGATCACGCTGAAAGATGGCAAGAGATAAAGAAGGGTTAGGTACAGCAGACTATTGGCTAAATGGAATCTAATTTATGATAAATATTTTGATTCACTGATGCAGTTGCAAATATGCAAGTGATTCATTAGTAGACATCTGATTTGATTCAGTTATATCAAACATTGGATTCAAAGAAACTTAATATGTCAGTGAACTAATCTCAACTTATTAAAATTACTAAAGGATAAAATCCAATTATACTTGCCTTCTATGTCTTACAATTGACGCAGAAAATGTATCCTTAAAAATCCATACTCTGTCCATCACTTCTATCCAAAGCGTTTCTCCAAAAATTGCGAACACCAAACTTCCCAACGCACGTGCGAAGCATCGAACACAAATGGCAAGTCGCTGCAAAGAATATTCTAAATTTCAAAAACCGGAGAATGAATCAGAGATCTTACGAAACAGCTTAGCAGTTCAGCATCGTACCTGGCTCCAGAGTTGCCGCGGTTCTATTTCGAAAGCCCGGCGAAAAAAGCTTGCCGGTCGTAAATCGGGTAGGCACGGCCGCCTTTGGGATTGGTCGATCCGCGGCTCCGTCGACGATCCGGTGGCTAGAGACGCCGAAACGAGGTTCGTTAATCTGGGCCACGCATCCGTCGGTTTAACGGAGAGAGGCTCGTAGAGGAGCAAAATCCGTGCGCGCGACGGACGCTGGTCCAAGTCGGAGAGAATCGTCAGGGACACCGGGGCGCGTGGCACAGTGCCGACGACGGATCACGATGCCCCGGGAAAAACTAGACTAGGCGTTTTTATGGGCCATCAAATTACGCCGACCACCTCATAAAATGTTTAAGCGGGCTTCTGTGCAAGACACTCAACCTGCCGGCCGGGCTAATGTTCTTTGGCAAAAGTGCATTTTTTCCGTTGTTCGTCTGCGCGACGGTGTGCCCGATTTTCTCCGGTTGCGAGCTTTCGGGGCTTCTTTCCTTCGTGGACCCATCCTGCCGAATCCCCGTGACCTCCTATCTCTAAGTACGCATCGTCCGCCAGCATCATTCGCAGTCGTTTCCGTAAATATCCGCAATTTAAAAGAGAATCGTTTCTAAGAGGGCAGACTTTCTTTTTGATCAAACGATTCGTCTCGAAAATCCTGATTCAACTGTGAAAGGAATTTCGTGAGAACTGCAATTGATTTTATGTAGTCTTTGATTTAATCGGCAAATAAAGTACAGTTTTAACACTTAGTTTAATGATTTCGATAAGTTGCACAGTCGGGAACATTAGTTTCCTTTGGAGCAGTCAATCGTGGACGTTTATACGTGTATAAAGTAATATAACTATAGAGTAATTGATAGAAGCGGTCGCTAATGAATCCAGTGTTAATGCGATCTCGGAGAAATAAACTGAATATTAAAAAAGAAATATGAACTAACTCGTGGGTAATAATTCAAGGAGCAATATTAAACATGTTATCGTAGCTAGTTTTGCTAAACTTACTTTAAAAGCAGTGCACTATGTTTTCTCTCGACGGTCTTCCGTTCTCAGAATTTATATTTTCCTCTATTTCGACTCATACATTCTCCATTAATCTCATATTTCTTCCTTCTTTTATTCGTATTTTCTACAACTTCTTTACTAATAACTGAACTGCAGATTTCTGTTCAAAATAAAAATATCTTAACTCTATTATAGAGAACAAAAATTAGATAAAAATATATTCCACCGCCCAGTAATTTTAATAAATTAAAAGAAGGTAGCATGGTCCTTAAAATTTTTCTAATGCGTCTACGCTGTGGTATTTTATGTACTTATTTCAATCATACTCTTGATCGTCTCGGCTCTCATTTCACTCTATTTTCATCGTTGCACCCTGCAATTCCCGCGGCCATTCGTTCCTCCGTTTTATTAATAACATTCTCCACTGTTTACCGATATATCGAGGAACCCGAGGACGAAGTTACACGGATACTTTTATATTTCTCTCCTCAGCGATACACTCACACCGTCCGCGTGCGTTCTCTTTGCCCCGCGTACTCTCCACTCTACTCGTATATCTCTACCTTTCTCTGTCCATTAAACCATCTTTCCTTTCCCGCCGGCCCCTCCTCTGCCGCCAGGCTATGTATCCTGTACATCGACATAGTCTGCAGCTGGCGAGCGATTTTCCAGGTCGTATATATTACATAAGAAGCAAACCTTCCGTTGATTCGGTATTCCAGTCTCCGGGTCAATGTTGGAAAGAGACAGGAGGCGTGGGGGAGATAGAACCATAAAGATCTCGACTCGACTGCTGCTTCCCTGTAATTAAAACATTCCAATTTAATCGTGCTCCACCGATACCGTATCTGCTATCTCTCTCTCTCTTTTTCTCTTTCTCTCTTTCTCTTTCGCCAAGTAATTTGTAGAGCCGTGAAGTATTTTTATATTTGCTTCTTCTATAAAAATGTAAATAATCGTAGTTTATTGTCCGAAACATAAGTTAAAAGAAAATGTCTTTCCTCTTTTAATAGCGCAGTAATAATAATTGTAAATTCTATTTTTCCACGGTTTTGCATTCGAATCGTTCATTCTTATTACAAATGCATAAAATTCGAAATCTGAGCAGGAGAAATATTGAAATATATTTTCCATTTTATTAGATTTATTATTCGCTATTGTACGCGCAGAAAATGCATTTTATGAGCTTCCTTATAGTAGGTTTCGATGCGCAATTTATTTGAGTTTGAACGTCGATACTCACGTCTTTGTTTCCTGTGTCAACGGATACAAATTTCCTGGTTGATTTTCTTCGTGCACGCTGTCGACGGCCATGTCGGTCGCCAGACTAAGGTAGACGGTTCCTGGGGGACCTGGATAGCTTAATTAATGGAGAAGTCTGCGGCCAGTCGACGGATCCGGTTCCTAAAAACCCGGCCCAGCCATTGGCTCCACCGATTCCTTTCCCGCCTACAGAAATCTGTAGAAAGGAACGCTATACACGGTGAGCCAAAACACCGGACCCCGCAAACTATTTCTAAACATCGGAATTAAACAAGCAGAACCGCGCCACGAATAATCTAACGCAATCACGAGCGATCGATAACATTCCCCTCGAAGCTAAAAGAACGTTTTTCGTTAAACGCACAAGCAAACGTCTATTTCTTTGTTCGCTGTAATTACATGTTCAAAGCTTTCCAGCCTAGGCTCTACAACGCTCGCCGATTCGAACACAATTTTGCCTGAGAGATTGCTTGCTTTCAATCTTGATCGAACCGCAGCTGTAATCTACACCCAACCCATTAGCAACCGCTGATTTACTGCCCACTTTGCTACGAAAATCTTCTACTCTCGATCTCTGCGTTTCTTTTTTTTTTTCAAAAACGATCCCCACCTACCCTATTCCCAGCTTGAGTCGAGGAACTATCAGCGTGGAAATAAATGCGACAAAAAGGAACCGAGGGTTAATGGACGGATGATTTAATCGCGAGGCAGATGCTTTCGACGACTTCGAGATAGATCCGCACGAATTCTGAGGGATCAATCGCCTTACTGAAGCTAATATAAAGTGCATAGTCTATTTCGAAAATTAAAGTTTGTCTCTTAATACTAGACTGGTTATTGTTGTGGATATTATAAAAATATTTCTATTGGAAATTTTGATGGAATTTTAGTAGAATTCTTCCATGTTGGAAGTCCAAGAGGTTCTTCTATATTCATGGAAATTTTTTGCAGTTTGAGCAAATCTAATCTTGTTATTTCCATGAAATGATATTTTCACATTAGTCAAATTTAGGGTTAGCTTCGGTTAGGGTTGGTTTTAAGATCTATTAATAGCAATTTTAGTGTAAAAATATTCCATTAAATATTTTCTGCTCGATCGGATCGTCGATATGGACTTCGGTTAAATCTCCGTCACAAAGTTGCTTAGATACCGTCCGTCCAAGAAAAACGAGTCTGCCTCGGCGCAGCAGCGGCAGTTAGTCGCCTCGGAAAGAAATCGACGGGTCGCTGGCAGCTTCTCGAGGGCCACGGACATCGGGATGGAGTCGTCAGTTGTATACGGCCAATGAATCCGGCAGTAACAGAGCCCTCCGAAGAGAAAGGGAGCGCGGTAGAGGCAAAAACGTTTTCTCTTCGGGTGGGAGGAGACGGACAACCGCTCTTCCCGCTTGACTTTTGCTAATCCACTGTCCGGCCGTTCCTGAATGAACGCATAAACGACAGCGGGAGACGCGTGGGCAACGGCTGCCCGTTAATATCGCGTGACAAGAATAAACGTCGGCCATAATTCAATATTGTAATTATACCCTCGTAACGGGCTTTATTGTGCCGATTAATATGCGTCGTTAAAGTAATTGCCGGTAGCGCGGACTACTCTCGCACCTATAACGGCCCGTTTAGGCGCCATCTTAGGACACGCGAATCGCAATTTTCGCAAGTTCCCTGGGAAACGGCGATCCCGCGCGAGCTTCGCGAGTCAATGACTATCCTGGACCCTCTCTTCCAATTTTCTCCGTCCCTATTCGGCCATTTTAGTACAACGACGATCGCGTCCTTTGTTGCGAGACTCTGATCAGATTTTGAGATTCAGCAATTTTAATAGCGCGTTGTCTTCTTGTGATTTTCTATGCTGAATCTTAGTATTTGTGTTATACTTGTCGGATACGATTTTAGAATCTTGCAATTTCAGTCCTAATTATTTAACGAAATTTTAGAAACTTCTTAAAAGTGTTTGGGAGGTATTTAATAATTTATACTGAATGTTTTCATTTCATAGTCGTCTCTTTGAGAAAAATGTTTCGATTAGAGTTTCCTACACTTTGGACGCGGTTTCAACAGTTTAAGAGACGCACAATCTAGAGGTCCTTCAATATTCTTAGGTTTCTAGGAAACAAAGCAGAGACTGTTAGAAGCTCTTTAGTAACAAGAGATCTTTTTATCAAAATGGATCTCGTAGCTAAATTTTCTCGAAGCGTAAAATTTTAATATCGAAGCTTCTCTTCCTTAAACAAAGTATCGAAACGATCGAAACTCATCGTCGCGTTACAATTATTGCGGAAACACGGTTGTTTGAGTTACGTTTCTTTTCGGAGCAAGTTCGGTGAGTTCCGTGACGAAAAATATTTGTAGGAGAGATTAATCGTGCTCGCCGGTAAGTCGAGTCCGGTTTCCACGGGTGTATTCGAGCTTTTATCGCGCCTTCGTCCGGCCTCTCCCTCAGTCCGTTGCAATTTTCTGCTTCAGATTGAAAGAATTATCGTAATCGAGTCTGGCCGGAATACGCGGCATCGGCTTCCTCGACTTTATCGAAGCGATAAACTCCATTATTTACAACGGGCCGTATATTACGAGATTAAAAGAACGTTCCCGGTCGTCCGCGCCCGATTAATTCCCATTTGTCGAGAGAACTTTCAAAAGAATTTCCATAAAGATAAATTTCTCCCTCCGCAATGTTACCGAAAACGCCGACCCGCCCAGCTTGTATTCGACAAAAGGGGGGTACACGCGTTCGGCTTTTTTCCACGGACGGGCGTGAAAGTGGGATGGTATCCCATTAACGGGCCGACAAAGTCGATTTCGGGCTGCAACAATGTTGGGAATCGGTGAACGCCATCGATTAAAACTCGCATTAAGGAGCCACTGCTTTGCTCGACCCTTTTCGAGTGGCTATTTCCGACCCGAAGATGGCGAACGGCGATCTCCTCGAGATTTTATCGATCTCGCCCGACTTTCGAAGCTTTGGATTTTCAAACTTTAACTCTTTTCATTTCTAAATTTCCAAACTTTTAAATTTTCTTGCTTTCATCTTCCCTATTCCAAAATATCCTGACTTTATTAATCTCTTTAATTTCTACATTTGCAAACTTACAAACATTCTATTTCTAAATTTTCAAACGCTTCAATTTATAAACGCTTGAATTCCAAGGTGGTTGAACCATCGCTCGAATCATACAACTTGCCAATTTCGAACGTCTAATCCAGCAAGATCGCAAGCCATTCGAGCAACCAAATAAATTCGCCACGACTCCGCCCGGGGTTCCGCAGAGGCCGCCCGCATTCGGGTATCATCGATTAAGCGATCGAGCAATGGCTGACTTGCTCATGAATAAGAGAACGCTGCCACGAAACCTATGGGAACGCATTCGAAACGTTCGAATCGTACGAGAGTGACTAAAGACGATAAAAGAACGCGCCGTATCGTCCCCGGGAATTCGCAAGATCCCGACGTCCTGTTATCGAACCTGGGGAGAAGCCGGCGGTGCCGAGACGGGGGCGAGAGTGGGAAAAGGAGAGCCGGGTACGGAGCGGATTCACGTTCTCATGACGCGGCGGTCATTTTAAACGAGACTCACGTGTCGGGACCACCCACCTCATGGAGCGCTGGCTGATTATATACGCCACGATTTCGAGCGTTTTCGAAGCGTTCTCCACCTTCTGGCTCGCGGCATTCGCTCGGGCAAAAATCCGCAAAACCGGTGACGATCGTGAGACTCCGGCTTTCGGAACGCGTTTTAAGAGATTACCAAAGACCACCCGCCCCTCTTTCGCGTCCTCCTCTGCACCGTTCCGTCCCCTCCTACGGGACGGTGTAGATGTGTTTCTGGATCTACTAATTGGTCGTAAAGGAAATTATGTTCAGAGGCCAGGCCTCGTCCTCCCCGAGCTCGATCCTCGTAGGCTGCCGAACGATCCAACTCTCGATTGGCTACTCCGCCGAGATTTCCTTGCGCGTTTAACGAACCGCCCGTTCCACCGTTTTCGCACTTTTCCTGATACCGGAGATCAACGGGCTATTAGAGGAAAACGGCTCGCAGATTTTTAGAGCCCGGATACTGAAAACTGCAAACCTCGACCATTTTAGTGCCGGAAATTACGAATTGGGTTAGAAAATAACGAAATATCATCATTCGGTACTAAAATGGTTAAAACTAGATAAAACCTCAAAGCTGAATTTTAAATACCAGAAACTAGAATCTAGCAGAAGAAATCTAATAATTATAATATTCATTTGGCGGAAAAATTCGTACAGCATTTTGACGAATAAAAGAAGAGTCATATATTGTAAAGTACCGCTCGGATTTCTTGACCAATCTAATATAATAAAAAAAATAGTATATGGGGACAACTTTCATAATGCATGAATTATTTCGTAATAGAATCATCTAAATTGTAATACAACCATTTAAGCACTATAAATTAAAAAATCTTGCCAACGTAGCAAGAATATCATCAGTGTCCCCGAGCGACCATTAAGTTCCTGGTTTTCATCGCCACGTTTGGGTGGTCGCGGGACGAAAAATGATCTCGCTATTAGGCCTCGTTACCTGTCGCATAGTTAGCTCGCGTGCCGCAAGCTCGCGTCCGGTTTAGGAAATTTCAGCCCGGGTACGGATACCGGCTGACCGTTTGTTCTTGGCCGGCTCCGCTGCCACTGCCGGTGGTGGCGGCGACGGCACTGGTGGTGGCAAATATATTATGCCTCTCGTAAAATTAAGTTTTTACGATCATTTTATGGTCGCGCGCGGTCCGTCGATGCTTAGTACCTATAGGTGTGCGTCTCTTCGCAGCTGTGCTTTGCGCGGGCCTCGTGGCGACTCGTCACGGATCTCTTTCATCATAAGAGTCGCCGGAACTTTGTAACTGTTTTCGGGATACGGGCCCGTCCCGTCGCGATCGACACCCTGACGGTTCTATACTAACCCTTTCAGAATACTTCCGAAACGCTGTAAAGCTAGTTTTCAACGTATTTCTGCCGCGTCTACGCTGAATCATTTTTTAAAGCTGATAATAATGATGTGCATCTTGATGTGCATCTAAGTAGGGAATTTCCGGTACCGAGTCATAGCGGAGACGAGTTTCTTTATAGTCTATACTCTGTTTATACTAACTTTATACTATATGCCTGATATTTGATTATATTTCGTAATAAATTAACTGGCACTAAAGAGAATTTATTTTACGCTAAAAATACCTATTGTATTTTAATCTCAATTCTTAATTGACTTATTTAATTCAACGTAGAATTCCGAGGAGAATATTAATTCTACTTATTCACCCTTAGTCTAGTAATGATATCATATATTTTGCAATATTGTGAGAAACAAACATTAATAATGTAACAGTAAAAATTTAAGAATAAGTTCAAGAACAGTATCAAGAGATTCATTTACCTGGAATATAACACACTCACTCTTCAAACACGTTGTTCGATCACAGAATTTCCTTTAAAAGATAAAGACGTCAATTAACACGAAAAGCTCCAAAAGCACGCGATCAGTGAGAGAACAGCTTCACCATTTCGCCAAGTCCAATCCCGCGATCGATGCGACGAGGGGTGGCCACTTTCGTTCCAGCAATCTTCTATCAGGACCGGGCTTTATCGTCAAAGACACGTCGGACGTGGAACACACAAGCCGGCCACTGTTTAACGAACGAACGAACAAACGAGGATGTTCGTCGACGAACGAGCACGGTAAACTGCGATCGAGCAAACTGTCCGAGCAGCGAGGGCCAAATGAAAACCAGCGGTTACGCGCGTCCCCCATGGGAACCCGTATAGCTTCTCTCGGGGTTGCAGCTTTCTCTTGGTATGAAAAAATTTCGGAACCGGCGATCGTCGAAGATTTCACTGAAAATTGGGCCCACGGAACAATGGTTGTGTGAAAGTCGGCCACTGGGCCGTGCGGGAAGTGAAATTTCTATTTCCCGAGTAGGAAACTTTCATATTTTTTGGGAAAGGGAAATATTATACTCATCGCCACCTAATCGAAAATAACTGACCAATTGATTGTTATATCTTTTGTTGTTGTCACGAATTTTAGGTGGGAAGGTATTTACTTTTTAAAATAAAATTGAGTCTCCTTACTGTGAATTATTTATTGCATAATGTATTAATATATTAGCATTAATGTATCCATCTCATATATTGGATAAATATATAATAAAATAATTATGTATTGGATAAAATGAATAAGAATTTTAAATCTCAGATGATATCACGATACCAGAGCGTGGTTTTCATAGGAGGTGAAGGATTTATTTTATAATTAATGTCAAGTGGGACGTATAATGGTGGCATTCTGAGGCTGCCGTTTCTAAAACCCGGTAGCCCCTCTGACAAAACACGTGTGAACATTCGTTGAATCACTTAAAATACTCTCGTGTTTATACAGTTGCCGTGAACTTCGCGCTGAGCATGAGTCCGCGTCGAACAATATCGTAAAAATTATATTTTCTACTCCCGCTGCCTCGTTACTGACACAACAATCCGAGATTTAGTTCTCTTACACGCGGACATCATTCTCCGATCTTATTTAAGCCTCCGCAGCTCCCTATAATTTTCATCATGATCAAAGTTTCGAATTTCATCCCATTTTTAGCCACAACGTGGCGTTCTAGTGTTTCTCATTCGCGATAAAAGAGTCGTCATTTTTAAATTTTACATCGCAGATCAGAGTTGAAAATTAACATCTTTAAAAATTATAAATTCATTATTTAGTGAGATTTAGAAATTCTTACTGGATGTTGGATTATTTTGAACTCGCATTAAGATGTTGGACTAAAGAGGGTTGTAGTATAAAAGTATGAAATTCGATCTCCTCAGTAAATATTGAACAGACACGTGGCTTAAAAAATTACTAACCCCTGTTCATCTTTTTTCACAGATTCACAGCTTCGCGTTAGTTCCTATCATCTGACTAAATATGTAAGAAAAAATATTTAGCGAGAAGAATTATTTACGGTATGGTCAACACCATCTAACAAATTATTAAGTATCCTAAATATGTGTTTCACAAAACGAGTCAGATGAAAGAGATATTTCTATAAAATAAGGTACAATATGAGCGACTCCTTACTACACGATTAATTCAAACATTCTATTATCCGAACGTAATGATCTCGCGATTACCACTGACAACCGTGATCCCGTAAGATCACTGTCGCAGATCCACCGACTGGACCGAATTGAAATAAAATTGAGCGGCGTGGCTTCGGCGGCGATCGGTCGTTCAGAGAGCATTTTCCAGGGAGCATTTTCCGAAGCGTGTAGCTTCCACGTTACTCTGCGGATACAGGCAAAGCCACTCGGCGGAAAAGGCGGCTCGGAATCGGGATTAGGGCAGGCAGAGGGGAAGGGCAGGAAAAAAGGATGGCTTCTCGCGCGAGCAGCTCCCGTGTATCCGGAACGGCGGCCATAGTGTTTACGTGCGGTGGTGAAAGCCGAGACTGAAACGCCCGTAGGAAAAGGCCGCGACCGTGTGCGAGGGGGATCATATTATTTTAGTTGAATTATTTATAGAGCGTCGCGGGGTGAAAAAAGCCGCGCGCGTGCTGCTCTCTCACCTGACGGAGGGCGAGTACGTATCGGCCTGTGCGTGCGCGGGAAAATAAAACGACGGCGAATAGAAATCGAGAAAAATTTCGCTGACTCGAACAAAAGCTGCCCGGGCGCCCTGGAAAATAATCGAGGAGAGAGAGAGAGAGAGAGAGAGAGAGAGAGAGAGAGAGAGTACTCCCGATGGGTTCGCTTTTCCAATCGCTTCCCCGGATAGCTTCCGCCCGGAGGATCAAGTTTTCCGGGGTCAACGGCCGAGTTTAATGCGAGCCGGTATTCTCCCGTATCGCATAGAGATAGGAATTTATCGATACATCCGAAGCTATCGGGAGGAATTGGGGGTGGGGTCTTGGCATTTGGCTATCTACCCGAAGTTGCCGCATCACGCCTTCGCTATAGCTCCGCGACCCTGATTTTTCGATGCAGACACTGCGACGGGGATCGGTATCGAGGTCGCAGGCTGCTATAAAATGGGGGTGCTGGAAACATCCCTTGTTTAATCCGTTCGAACATTCTTCTTGAATTTTTCTGGGTAGTTCTAATCTATAGATTGTAGGAATTCTTTGTTTAGTTGGAAATTCGTCTGCAATTGTTTCTAAAATCATGGAATAATACTTTAATAATTATTGAGAATTAATTTTTGTAATGTTTTCTCAGATCTGTTAAAATCTAAGAAATGTAGGAATGCTGAATGGACAATGATTCAGGAAGGTATTTCGATTTTAAGAAATTTTCTAGGTTTATGTCGTACCAATTGCTGAATAAACCATCGTGGCTCTATTATTATCACTAGACTTCCCTCCCTTAATAATTTTAATATGACGATTATTAAATAGCACCCACTCGTCTTGTCACAAGTATATAAACCCATAATTTAATAACCACTATTCATCATTTACCATTTCCTATCCAACGTATTTAAAAGAATTCAAAGTTGCATCTTCAATAAAGAAAGATCACTGACGAAACCCTCTTAGAATCCTCGAAGGACTCTACTCGGCTTCCAAAAACTTCGAAACTCAAAACATTCTCAAAATGCCGAGCCGATTACCGAACACGGTAACTAATAAGCTCGCGCAGGGATTCTGGTGGAAAGGACTCGGATTCCGGAAGTCGACGTCCAAGGGACGAGGACGAGGATCGTCGCAGGGAATCGAACCGTCCGAGGTCCTTAATGCGGCAATTCGAAGTCGTGTCGCGGGCACCGTTTTTCTTTTCGTTAGCGGGATACAAAGCCCGTCCTCCGATCGTTTGTATTCCGGCTCCGGCACCGTCGGTTATACGATTCACGTATAGGCGAGGCCGAGTACGTACGATATGGACCTGCAGATGGAACAAAGTATAAGCGTGGGATATTCCATTTGGCCAGGGACGGCGGTGAAAGTGGGAGTGCAGAGGGGCGACGCGGGGCCGAGGGGGGCGAGAGCTTAAGAGGGTTTGAAGACCGGGGAGAAGCGGCGGCAAGGTTCGACGGTACGTGAGTATACGGCGAGCCGGTATTGAGTCAAGGATGGCTAGACCGTTTCGTGTTCCTGGGGTTGCGTCGTCATGGGAACCGTCCTCATCAGCCGAAGTCTCCCAAGATCTTCCTTTTCCCTCCGCCGTCCCCCTCTTCTCCGCTCGTCCGTCCTCGTAGTAGTCCTCCTCCACCTCCTCCGACGACGATTTCCACCGGCGCTTGTTTTGCTCTTTTTTCCATTTCCTCCTTTTTGCGACACTGTTTTGCATTCTATCGCGGCCGTCTCCGAGATAAAGTCCTCCGGATTGGAAAGGAGACGAGGGGACCGCTGATAACGCCGATGGGAACCGGCGTTGTCTCGCCCGTGACTCTACAATGTTTCGTGGTTTCGTTTTTTCTTTTTTTTCACGGCAACCAGAGCTCGGCTGGTCGCCTTCTCGTTGGGGAACGGGCTCGCCTGATTGGATCGACCGGCTCTTCTTTCCTCCCCTCTGCGAAACCGACGGACGATTAAGCCGTCTAGCCTCTCGAATTCTTGCTGTTCCGGGCCCACCGACACGGCTACCGATTGTTACAGGCCTTGGTCATTTCTGTTGCGTTTCGCATTATTAGGCGGCGGATCACACTTTCACGTGGACTTTTACTACGGACAATACCGTGATCACTCGAATGAGAACACGTGTTCACGCATCGAAGCTTTTCTTCACCTTCGACTGGATTATCGAGGTCGCGACGGACTCGCGCAACTTAACACGTTTCTTTATTCGAATCTTCACTTTGGCCGTTTGATATTTTCCATAAAAATTAATATATTATATGTAATCAATTGTTATATGTATAACAAAGTCTTTGTGGCACAAGCATCGTTTTCATTAATTTTTCGGTGCTAAACTTTCTGTACAATATCTTCTGATATGGAATATATTACACAAACAATGCACTAAACTTTGTGAATTCCCTTTTTCACATTAACTCCAAAATATTTTTTGTTCTCGGTAATATATTTAAATTACCAGTTCGATCGTGGTTATTTGCTTACATTTCCTATCAATATCTATTTCGAGTCTACAATTTTGTTATCAGACAGCTACTAAAATACGACTATAAAATATGATATATGTTCGTTCAATAACCGAGGTACTGAGCTACCCTTATAAGAGAAGAAGATAGAGAGTATAGCTAAAAGGCTGCATACAATTAATAAAAATAATATTTAATACTTTAATAAATATCTAATAAATAAAATTCAGTGTATACGCAACGACATAAAATTTATATAAAACAGAAATATAATAGAAAATATAGAACTACGCCGACGTCGTTAAAATTTCTGACGAATTTCGAGGTTTCATAGCAGGGATTTCTGGACGAGGCTTCGATTTAAAATTCGTATATTCAAAATTGTTTGGCCATGATTAAAAAGGATAAGAGATGGAGGACACGAGGTCAGTCGTCGGGCCAGGCCGGCGTCGAAGGATCCAGGATCTCGTTGGCGATCGAGTCGGAGGGTCTGGCCCGTCTCCGGCAGCGCACGCCACTGCCATGTTGGTGGCGCCTGTCGGAACGGAGAGCCGGGATTGGTCTGGCGGCCATACCGTTTGCCCGTGGAAACGAGAGGGCGTCCCGGTGCTGGCGGCGTTCCACGCGGAAGGCGTCTCGACGCCCCGCTAAAAACGGCACGCGTCACGTCACACGGCTATGGGACTCGACGACGACCCCTTTTGCCACCCCCTGCGCGGCCCGAATCGAGCTCACCGTCGTCGCGGAGACGTTTCAACCCCTACCACTCTCATTCTCTCTCTCTCTCTCTCTCTCTCTCTCTCTCTATCTATTCCTTTCAACTTTTAAAAGATATTTCAATTCTCCCAGCCACCATTGATGAAAATTACATGTACGCCGGGGTTGATCTTTATTCTCCAGGAGGATCTATGAATTTCTGAGGGTTATAGCGAAAGGATTAGGGACGGCGGGATGGGTGCAGGATTCTGGACCTCGTGAAAGGGGTTATAGAGCTCTCTCAGGCTAGAATAGACGCGTTTTGGCGGATGAATAACGATCGGGTTGCTTCTGTACACTTGGGTGGACGGTACAGGATTGCTCTCACACTTCGCTGCTTAGGGGATGCTGTTCTGGTCGATTCGAAAAGGCAACGACTTGCTCGGCGAAAGATTAATTTGCTTTTTATTTTAAATTAATACGAAGAGGGATTTTACTTTGAGAACGACATTTTATTATTGCGATTGTTGAAAGGGTGAACTTTGTGGTCTTTGTAAATCTAGTTCAGGGTACACTCTTGTGCAAAATAAAAATTGTTCGCACGGTTTGGAAGATGTAGAAGCTCCAGAAATATTAATTCTTTTGCTGAACGATTTATTAATTCTTGTACTCGATCTATTAATATTTCTCATGAATACATAAAATCCGCGAACAATTTCATTACAACAGCATGAAATTAACGAACGTGGATTTAATTAGTTTTCGAGGGACCGATAAAGGAGGGAATATTCTCCTCCTTTTAATTAAGCCCCCCCAAAAATCCGGGGCTCCACAGCTCAATCCCGTCGTTGGCTTCGAATAAATATTTCTTTTACGAGGAAACTCTTCTCGGGCTCTGTTTGTGTGTGTGTGTGTGTGGGCCAGTGTTCCTCCGTGAGATTTCATTCGTCGGAAAGTTTTTTTCGCGGCACCGGTTTCGTAATCTCCGAAAGGGGTGTCGGCCGCGATGAATGCAACCCTTTCTCTGCCGTGGTTTAGTGCCCGTGGCCCGGCGTGAATTAAGACTGGTGCTCGCTCCTCGGGGACCGGATTTTTTTTAATTATCTCGAGCTCGTTGCGCCGCTTTTTTTCACGGCTGGACTCCGCCTGATAAAATGGTGCACCGTCGAACCGTAGCGCTTCGCTTTTCCCAACGGAGACGAGCATTAATACCAGAAACAGGAGGAAGATTACAAACAGTTAATAATTTCAGCTGCAACCTCTAAACTGCTCCTACTTTTTCTGCAAAAGTTGCAGACATTTTTTATTTCGCATGAAAATGTTCAATCTAATTATTACCGACTTCGTTGCTTCGAATAATATTTAGAAAATATCAGCGACTATAATTTCACTAGCGAATGAACTGGTCAAGACTTTGCACCAAATACGCGGATATAAATCGTCGAGGATACAGTTTGTGGAGCTGTAAATTATGTTTGTTAATCGAATAAAATTATTTAGCACGAGTTTAAAGGCCGTAGCAAGTTCCCAGACGTCTGATAATGATCGAAAGTCGGCTCTCAATCGGTTAGTAACCCGCGGCTGTATAGCGGTCGGTGTTTACTGAAAAATCCGTCTACTTCACATAAACCACCCCCGCGGGATAACGAGGCGATAAATATCGACCCATTACAGTGGCACAGGGTGTTATCGAAAACGCGCGTTAAAGTCACTTCGAGGGTAATAAATTTCCCCGTAATGCACGGGTCAAGGTGAAGTGTCCTATATTTCCAGTCGGCCGCCTGATCATTTTTTAACTGACCTTCCGCGATCCTAGCATTCCGAACGCACTACCCCCCGAACTGAGACGTCAAATCCGATATGGAATTTACTCGACACACACTTAGCATATCTCATCGATATTTCTCAATCTCCAGGAAATAAACAAAATTATAAAAAAGGGCCACCTTTCAATCTATTCTCGACTGAGGGCTTTAGAATTTTCATAGATTCTGGATCAAAGGTAAATCTTTAATCTATTTAATTCGATTAGATATTATTCAGCGTATTTTCATAAATGCTTCTGCAAGGTTCACGAGTAAGAGAATTAAAAATTATATCCCCACTCCTTAAAGTTACCCTAAATATCAGGTCAAGCAATCGTCCACTGCCGAAAGCGGCTACCAGTGCAATTTCGCTCGGACGTTTAATTAAATTAAACCTCGATATGCGAGCTCGCAGGCGCAAATGACAAATGGACGGCTTCCGCGAGCTGTCTCGCAGAAATCGAGGGTCGAAAGGCCACCCCTCCGCCCTTCGGAGTACAGCAGGGCTGCGAGAGCTTTCTCGTGTCCGGCTGTTGCGCCCTCAAATCTTTTCTGTACACACCGACACGCTGGCCAACGTGTTCTGCCACCCTTCGCCACCCCCTTCGCCACCCCCTCACGGCTTTTACTTTGACTTCTCCTCGGGTAATATCGGCCGTGGCACGTCCTGCCCACATTTCGCCAAGCTTTTCTCCCTCTACCATCGAACGTCTCTTTCGCTCCCTTTTACGAAAGAAACTTGTCGACCCTTTTGTGCAACACGAATGGCCGGGATTTGTGTACCGAGAGAACGCTACGGGGGTAAGACCGGCCGGATTTCGGGTGGAGCGATCGCTACACCACTCTTCGTTAACGACTGCCCCGTCCACGCGTGTTTCCGTCGACGTTTATCGTCTGCGAACTACGAGATTGCTATCGAAATCATTTTCCTTTCTTCGGCGGCCTTCGGAGAGGGGTGAGTCTCGATGGCGGAGTTTCCCAATGTTTCTCGATACGGCGTGCATGAAAGAATTAGGTTATTGATCAGTGTTTTGTGTGTGCTGGCAATGGAAGTGGTTCGTGGAGATAGGTGTGTGTCTATGTGCGCGTAAATATTGTTAGCAGATTTTTTAAATACTAAATAGACTAAGAATATTTTTATCTGCGTCTGTAATACAGAATTTTGCAAATAAATTATTTTTGAAATGGTGGTACATATGGATATTATATAGTTAAATATATTTGGAATATTATTTCCATATGTGACTACTATCTCAGAAAAAAATTGATTTATTACATTTCGTATTACATGAGAAGGTAAAAATATTTATAATCGATCTACTATTTCAACAATCTATTTTTCTCCAGTCAGAAAAATATAAGCTTGATTATTCTTCGTCTTTATAATTCATACAGATTTTCATAAGGAATATAAAGCCGGTGACTTGACTGTGTTAAACAACCAAAGGAAAATTACTAATTTATGATGTTATTAAAATTAATTTATACTAGCTAAATTCTGTGAAATGATAGTTAACATTTCAAAAAATTACTACTACGCGTTGAAATGTCAATTACTTATTTTTGATTGCTCGAAATCAATGAACAGTCTCCGCGTCGCCATGAAATGAAATTATTGGAGGCGCAAACGTTTCCGAAACGCGTCGTCCCTGTCAGGCTGTTACGGATCTCTCTCCTTCCCTTTTCACCCTGTTGGCGGTCTCTCTCGCCCGTTGGATTGACACCTATCTCCCTCTGTGGAGCGTTCACCGATCCGCCGTAAAGTCACCCCCAGAGATTTGACTCGGCAGACACCTCCAGAGAGCATTTTCACATTTTTCACCTTCAGCCTCGGTTTTGATATTTACCGAGGGCTACACGCGTGGCAAATCGAAATTCATAGGCACGCCCACGATTCGATTCTCCATGCTCGGAGAGGGAAAAACGGTTTTGGGGTGCGGCCATGGGGAGATTTCGCTGCTCGAAAATGGATACAATCTCCACAGCCTGTGATGGATATTCGGGAATATTGTTCATTTAACGTTATTGTTATTTTAACGGTAATATCAACGACTCGGTAGAAATTTTATAGAAATCAGCAAATTGATTCTAGAAAAGGGTGATTAATAAATCGTTTTTTCAACCCTGTGTTGGGTTTTCTTTATCCGGCGTAGACGTAAAAATATATTTAGTAGACGGACGAAAGCGAGTTTTCTAAAGTACCACGAACATCCTACCACGAGCTGCGAGTCCATTAACCGTTGAACATGATACGGAACTTTATACCTGCCGCGATATCAAGCACAAAAGCTTACATAAAATCAGGCTGACATGACGATGCGTTATGGAACACCGTATCGGCGATCGGTTCGCTTATTCTTCCATCGTTCTTTTTTTTTGCTTCAGGCTGATGTTTTTCTTCGTGGACCAGTAAATAAAAGGCCTCAAAGTGTACGGCGCCGTGGAGAAGACGTTCCGCCCCTTCGAGCTGTGCAGCAGGTAAAAACTAATCACGCCATATCAGCTTTTCTACAAAGTTCTCTTTTAGCTTGAACAAAATAGACTACAAAAATTCGTAAAAATTTCAGCAAAATTAACAGCAAGACTTTTTGCAAGACATTTTATATTTTTTCACCAGTAACTAATAACATTTCTGTCAATGTTCCAGGCTTTCCCGCGTGTTCCAGCCGGGAACACTGGCCGGTCTACAAGGTGAGTTGCGCAAGCTCCTAATTTCTCATATAATTTACGCTTATAATATATTCGAAATATAATATCGCGGCTAGAACATGCTCGATGAAAGCGACACTTGGCAATCGGAGATTCAATCATATCGAACGATAAAACCACCGTCTGAAAGCAGAAATATTTTCTCCAAAAAGAGAAGTATTTTCTCCAAAAAGAGAAATATTTTCTCCAAATAGAGACAGTAAGAAATTCAAACGAAAGTGGACGTGAACTCATGGGAGTGCTTCAAGAAGATCTCGCTGCGCGCCCTGAAAGAAAAGTGTGCACGAGGAAGCGACGCGAATAATTACGAGATGATACAGGACGCATATATTCGCCGATGAACGACAGCAGAAAGAAGTCTCGGGGGTTAATACCGAGACCTGGAAATCTCGAACGAAAAATCCGCCGATAAGCGACCCGTTTCCCGGTTTATACGTACTCGCCGTAAACAGAGGATTGTATACAACTGCGTCGCACTAAAACCCATAGCCACTAAACCGCGCATACTACCTATAAATGGGCGGGTCGCTATAAAGTCCATTCATGATCGCGTCGCCTGTACAACAAACGTCAGGTGGCCCGCGCCTCCCCCGCGATTTATCGCACTCGTGTTCGAGAGGGACTCGTGTGCTTCCTGCCACGGCGATACCACGTGCACGATCGTTCGCCGATCCAACTCATTATCTCAGCGCTAATGAGCGAATTATCGTGCCCATTATTCCGGGAAACGCTAATAAACTCGCGACATATCCAACCGTTATAAGCCAATCTTCTCCAGGCATTCCCTCTAATTTCCTGCTAATTAGCAAACTCTTGTTCGCTGAAATTTGTTCCTGCGACCGTAAACCGTCTAGGAAAAATGCTGATCGATTCCCAGTTTGGTCGGCGGAATCGCTCGTTAATTCCGTGCGCTCCTTCGCCGGTGTTTCCTGCACAATATAGAAAACGATTTTGGATTTTTTAATTTCCGATTTTACTGGCTTTATATTCTAATTAAGATTAAGACTCGGGTTGTAGGGCAATTGTACTGTAATTTCTTATTCGAGATGCACGTTGAGTCATTTGTTGTCGAGTCTGCACGGCGTTGCGATAATTCTATTTATTATATTAGATTTTAAAACCATTTATTTATTGAAACCTAGAATGTCGATTTTTCTAAGTCCAGCTTCCTTTATTCTCCGCTATTTATCGATCAATTAATTTTCACATTCTTACAAATAATCGTCTAAGTCGTTAACAATTTGTATCAAGTTTGCTACAAACTTATTTCTAATTTTCCTGCACAACTCGTTACCCGGGGATCAGTGCCCCGACGAGGAAGTTTGGTTTTCGGCAATAAGGGCCACACGCGGGCAGCGCACGGCCATTAATTCCCCGTTACCCGTTCGGGAACTCGGCTTTTCCAAATTTTCTCATAAGACCGCGATCGTTCGTGGGGCTTCGCGAAACGCTGAAGGCAGCGAGCGAACGATAAAACTTTTCTTCGACGACGCGGGCCGCTCTTCCCTTCCCGATATTCGACGTCGATCGCCCGTTCCGGATTACGAGGAAGGATTCCGCTCATCGATACTCCGCTCCGCGCGGCGTCGCGAGCGGAATCGGCGACCGTCACAGAATTCGGTCGGAAATTTAGCGATCCCATCCCGAGGGAGAGGGACGGATCCTTCTGCTCGGCGCCCGTTATTGCGCCAATAAAAAACCCGTTAATGGATCAATTACACAACACGCGGATCGTTTATATATCGGTCTCAAGTTCAGCCACCTTTCGCCGACGCTATTTATTGCTTGTCGCAAGTCCGCCGCGCGCTCGGCGACGATTTCGCGAAAAAAGGTTCGTTTGCTTCTCGTTGGCGGAGCGATTAAAATAATCGAGGACTGTTGGCAGCTTAGCGTGACGTTCCCTCGATCTCCGACATTTGGGATATTTATTATCCTGGTCGATATCTTGTTGCTTCATCCAGGCAAGAATCCGCGGAACGGTAATAAATTTCCTGGGTTTTTTCTGAATTTTGTTTCTTTCGGAAGAATTTCAACAAAGTATTTAATTTTTCGTGTAGCCAAATATAGATTTGTATACGATATAGTGATAATATTTCATTCAAAGTGGTATCAGAAAAGTAAATCAATTTTAAGAAGTCTAGTCACAGATTATGCATCAAGTTGTGTATACTATCCTGATTTAATTTCCAAACTCTTAACCATTTAATGACACGATTTTAACGCACCGTGGAAAACGCTTTGTACGCGCCGCTTTTTTTCCGACTCGTGGCACAGAGTCCGTGGTCAGAAAACTATCCCAAACCCGAGTCGATCTTTCAAGTACCCCATGAAATACGATGCTCCTCGAGAGGGACCACCCAAAACATTGTCTAGGATTACTTCACAGCGTTAAACGCTTCTAATGGCGTGGGCCAATTGGGTCGCAAGCACTTCGTTTAACGAGCCCAGATCTTTTAACCTGGGTCATAAGAAAATTACTGTCCTGCCGATTGACAGTGCCAACTCTTCGCTGTGTCAACGTCGTTCAATTTTATTATCTGGTCAAATATTTATTCTGTTACACGACAGAAATTGTATCAGGCGTTAACCTTTACTGCAATCTTTTGTCTTGTCTTTCCTTTCGCTAACATTTCGCTTTAGGTCTATGATATTTTGTTGTTCTTCTAAAAAATGACTTTATAGTTTCCCTAAACGATTGACGAAGGACTTGGAATTTTATCACAAACCATAGAAGCGTAATATATCAATGCTCCACGGTTTTCCAAAATTCCACCCCTTGCCCTCAGTTTAGGTTTATTATGACGGACAGTAATTCTTCACCAATTCTGAAAATTATTTTTTATTACATTACATTCAAAAAAGCTAAATTCTACCGGTACGTTTCACATTCAAAAAAGTTCTAATATCATCCATTACAATAAATTCTAACTTTCTAGTTTCGGTTCAATTAATTAAATTGCTTTAAATTGCTAAATTTTGTGGAACTTCTACTTTTACTTTACTTTTTAATCTCAAATCCGAGGGAATGACAGCGCGAACGTAATGAGTGCCCCATAGATAAGACCTATCCCCGGGCACCAGCTGATTCGAATACGCGTCGGCGTCGATTAAGAGAGGTGCGAGGTCCCGCGCGTGGCGCGATCTAGTGGCGCGCGCCCGCCTGATGGACAGATGGAAGGCGTATGTGCCACCGGAGTTGTTGTCAGACCGTTTTACTTTACTGCCCCATAAAAGTACCGAGATTTAGACTGCAATACTGCCATGACGTATTGCCGGAGTTCCGCGCGGCCGTGCACGTGTAGGGAACGGGAACGCCGGCTGTGTGCGTGCACGCACGCATCGCGAAGAGATCGTACGCGCCGCGAGACATCATCCATTCTTCTCTTTCTCGCGACGAATGCGTTTATCTGCTCGTTCATCCTGCAATTGTCCATTCATTCTCTTCCGCGTCGTACGATACCCCGGTTAGATCTATGGATCTTTGACCGTTGCCTCTTCCTTCGATATTTCGGCTTCGAGTTTTGGAGCTGTAGTCAGGCGATTGGAGCTTGGATAGGATTGGTACCTAGTTGGTGACGTTTAGGATCATTTTCGTTGATTAATTTTCTATAAAAATTGTTTTGTAAATACTAATAATATTTTTTGTTACTTTATACGACGAAGATTAGTTTTTGGATAAGTGATTTAGTACCTGCTAGATCAGGGCACGGAATTAAGCGGCACGTAACGCGAGGATCGCGAGGACTACGCCTCCTGGCTCTCATTGCGATAGTCAATTTTCTGACCTAGATGTTCATTGGTCAATTTTGTATAAAAATTTGTAGTTTATTTTTATTTAAATCCTGAACATATTATGGCAGAGTATCGAAATATTTGCCGATACCTTGCACTCGAACGATGGCGATAATAATAGCTTCGACAGCTGTTTAAATATCGCGTTAATTTTCGAAGGAAATTCCTCGAAAGCGATACTAAGTTTATCGAAGTTAGAGTTTTTGTCTGAGAACGCTCGGAGTCACGACCCCCGGTCGAAAACACTTCGAACCGGCGACCGTTGAGACTCGGCGACCTCGGAAACATCGAACGATAATAGAGACGAAATCGAAATCGAAATCGGAACGTTACACAGAGGACAAAGCAAATTTTAACGGTCTTCAAGACCCTATCACGCTCTCCTATACCTCAGTACCGACAATCCGTCAGAGTCACGGTTAGCCGATCTCCTAACAACAGCAGTCCCAAAAAGACAAGACTCTGCCACTGCCTATGATAATTCGAACGACACACTAAAGATTCATTGTGGCGAGTACGTGTTGCCAGAGGTGCGCTATGCAGAAACGATCTCCAGAAGGACTTTCGTCGGGAAATAGCGCCCGGACGAATTCGACGGGACACGCCAGCGCAATTAGACCGGGCTCGAAAGACGGCGGTTACGGTTCCGTCGCGGAGACACCGTTCTAGACAAATAATTCAATAACGATAACAGGTAGCCGTTATTCGCCGAGATAATGGTGGTCGTAAAAGGTGCGCCGCAAACAGGACAGACGCGTTTAAGCGACGAAACACCGGCCGGCACTCCGCAGGCCCGCACCACCGAGGGCAAAAGCCGGCGGGGAAGATGGACTCTCCAGGGAGACGAGAAAGAAGCGAGTCGCGAGAGCAATTAGCGTTTCATGGGCGCCGATAAATTTCTCGGTTAATTGACCGCGTGCCTCGCAAGGGTGAATCGCCCGGGAAAAAAGCGCGACGGCGGTGGCTACTGACGCGAAAGCTCCGCCGTGCGCGCGAGAAGACGCCGCGACGCGAAGGACACAAAGAACTCTATGTCGATGGAAAGAGGACGTTCGTTGCACCTGCTGCTATTGCCGGCTCGGTGCGATTCCATCGCGTCGATTCCCGCTTTTTTGACCTCGTTTGTTCGAGCGATTTTATGCAGGTTTTAGCGAATTGGAAAATGATCGTTTGTGGAGGATCGACCCTTTATTTAGGCTTTTTAGATTGTCGAGGGCATGAGCTGGAAAACAAGGATATAATATTTAGAAATGTTGTGAAAAATTGATCAAGTAATGTTAGATATTTTATCTGAGGCTTATATGTTCCAAAGAAGTTGGAGGATATTCGCAGTTGATGCAACGAAGATTTTGTTGAAAAGCCCGAGGGTGCTAATCTTGTCGAATTTTACCCTTCATCGATGTTACATTTTCTGCAGAAAGCTTTCAAGCTATAATTAGACCGCGTATTATACGCATTTGTTAAAGGAACTAAAAGTGTTGAAGTATTAATTTGAATTTATTAAAATAATTAATCCACCAATTGCTGCCATCGTGGATTTTGCGTTCAGAATATTTAAAATTCGACGTCTGAAATATTCTTTCAATTTAGGTTCCTTTTCCTATTTTTTGTTAAGTAAAATATTCAAAACTTGTGCTTCGCTCCAATGTCTTGCAATTGTTACCAATTATTCTTGTTTTGAATGAAGGGAATTATTAAGATATACGATTTGATCACTAATTAACACAGCGAACATCTCAACGAATAGGAGATAAATGTAAAAGGAGATCTATCAAAAACGAAAACGATCTATCAGAGCTTGAATCCTCGACATCCTCGATCCAAGAAACTAGCCAACATCAAGTTGGCGCAAAATCATACTCGATACCCTAGTATACAGATAAAAATCTGAAAGGTAGAAAGGGTTGAAACGACAGAGGATGTAGAAAAGGCGTAGTAGTTCGGTCCAGGTGGACTCCATCTGCAGGTCCTGCGGCAGGACTCCAATGGCGCGAAACCGGCGATCCTGTGCCTATCTCCGAGCAGCGTGTATCGGGCGATAGAGCGAGAAGGAGGCCTCCTGGCACCTGCGATTGCTGCGTTGGCCCGTTGGCATCGGGGTCATAGGGTTTCCCTTTCGTTCCGACAAAACGTACCGTTTCGGGAAAAGGAACGAGCGCTGGCAGGACGTTGGTCAGCAGCCTTCGTAGGAGGTTTCGGGCTGCGTGTAGTATATGCGTGACTCGCGTTGCGTTCGTGGGTTCTCTCTGGTCTCGCGTCACGGAAAGAGAGAGAGAGGGGCAGATTAGAAGTTTGTCGGCGAGGGGACGCGCAGGGGAGAGGAGAGGCCGAGCCGAGTTGGAAGGGGGAAGAGAGAGACGTGTCCGTGGAGGGTTTGGTTGGCAAACGATCCGAGAGATCGCGCCCGAGTCGCGTTCAGCCCGTTTGCGCGTCCGAGCCGCGGGCAGAGCTCTCAGTTGACGCTCAGTTCGGCTCAGCGAGGCCAGAGAGAAGAAAGGGAGTCTTTTCGTGTGTGTAAACATCGCGCGTGTGTGTACCGCGGCAGCCACGGGGACCGACTGGGCCTCTCTCTACCTGAGGAACCTCTCGGGCCGCGCTCTCCTGGGGTCCGCTACCTGACTTTCGGGGACCGGGCCTAGCAAAAAAAAAGACGGGAAAGAAAACGGGACAGGACGGTGGCCCGCCGAGGGATATCTCTGGCCACGTCCGACCACGAACGGAACGTTTCTCCTGGCCCGCCGCGCGACCGGCCCGCGATGCTGTTGCAACCCTCTTGGGACAACCCGCCCCCCGGCCAGCAAAAGGATTAATCGGGAAAAGAGGAAGATTCGTTCGAGGAGCGGATAGGATAGTTTGATCGCGGGCGCACGGTTCTCTCGTCCTCTTGACCGAGAGTGAGCAGAACTGGTGAGAGCGAGTGCGGATCTACGAAACGTGTCGCGTGTGCATCCAGCGAAAGTTATGAGCAGGGTGACAGTTTCCGTCGTCGGGGCAGCTGGCGGGACGACATGCAGCTGGAGCATGACCCGGCCCGGGACGACGACACGAAGATCGGAGCACTGAGAGAGAGAGGAACGTGGTCGTACTTGTGCGTACACGACGGGACGCGTTCGATCCTCTCCTCGAATGCCAGGCCGCCTCGATTGCCAAGTGTTCACGAGACATGTTCTAGCCGCGTACCGTTCGCCGCCGATCTGTCCGCTCCGCCGTGGCCCGAGGACCGCGTAATTGACTTCTCCGACTCGACCGGATACATAGATAGTTAATTGTTAACCGAACGGAGACCGTAGCCGCTAACAACCCTCGCGCGAAGGGTGTCTCAACGACTGTTAACTAAAGGGTGCTGTGTCGTTTTTGTTTTGATTTGTTCCAACCTATTGTCCATCTCTCGCCTTGCGCCACCGTTCCGGGACCTGTCCTGCTCTCCATATCGTCGCTGGGAATCGCCTGGAATCGCTGGAAATCGCCTGGAATCGCTGTTGGACGACCCATCGACCACGTTCCCGCACGTGGCCCATCAACCTCGATCAACCTCGGTCGTCGTCTTGGACGTTTGTCGCGTTGGTGGTGGTGGTGGTGGTGGTGGTGGTGGTGCATGGACCTTTTCTCGACGGATTTGCTACGCATTTTATCGCGCCCCTGGGCGTCTTCGTCTCCCTCTCTCACGGTTCCTCATTTCTCTCGCTCCCTCTCTCACTCACCAACGTTCGTCGGATCCTTCTTTCTCTTTCTCCGTTTCACTCGAACGGTCCTCGTCCGCCGCCTTTCTCCGTCTCTCCAACGGATCCTCGCTCTCTGTCGGTCTGTCGGTGCCGTCTCCCTCCACCCCCTGCTCACCTACCCCTCCACCTGTCTGACGCGCCGCTGCACACCCTCTCCTCCCTCCGCCAACCCTGCTCGCACGGTCTCGCACCCGTACGATTTTCCCTATCCCCACTTTCCGCGGGCCTCCTCCTGCCTTCCGCACGCGTTTTCTTTATTTATTCCGCGATTCCACGGAGCAACGCTTGATCGCTGCTTCTCGTGTACGATGATTCTTCCCGCGTTCCTCCTTTCCACGACGTTTTGAAATTGCCTCGCGCCTCGTCTCGTCTCGTCTCGGTCTCGACCTGTCTGGTCCGGTCTCTCGCGGGTATTTTGATACCGCGAATCCGCTTCTGTCTCGTCGCGACGACCGGCCTCGTAAACTCAACGATAAAAACTGTCGTTTAACGCGATCCCTCTCCCTCCGCCCACGCTCGATTACTCTCTCTTTCTCTCTCTCTCTATATATATATCTATCTCCCTTTTTTTCTCTCTTTCTCCATCTCCCTTGCTACCGCGGCCCTGTTTTCGTTTCTCCCTCTCTTCCTCCGCTCCTCCGTGCGTGGCGCCCCGTCACCTCGGCTATCTCACCTTGCCTGCTCCCGCTCGTCCTTGGACTCGCGTACACGCGGCGCGCGCCGGTTGAACGCAATCGCTCGATCGCCGAACAACGCGATGCGATCGTGGCTCCCGGTTGACTGGTGATCCTCGCGCGTATCGTCTCGACGTACA
Organism: Augochlora pura; assembly: GCF_028453695.1. Classification (NCBI taxonomy): domain Eukaryota; kingdom Metazoa; phylum Arthropoda; class Insecta; order Hymenoptera; family Halictidae; genus Augochlora; species Augochlora pura. The sequence continues at coordinate 5,987,330 of NC_135782.1, read as the reverse complement.
CACACACACACCCACACATACACGCGCACGCACACGTCCGTTCTCTCTCATTCCATCTTTCACAACCCTTTTCCACACGCTCGCCCTGTCTGTCACGACCGTCGATCGCCGCCACCGATCCTCGCCACCGATCGATCACCTTCGATCGGCCACGGAACCATCGTCGTCGTCATCGTCGTCGTCGCCGCCTATTAACGCCGACATCACCGCCTTGCCGGGCGTCGTCGTTATAACACCGGCAATCAACTGTCACCATCTGCACCATCGCCGATCACGTGGCTTGCTCGACGGCGACGCTGTACGACAATGTTCACGCCGCGCCGCTGTGCGGCTCCGGCGTGGGCCACCCTGGCTCCGTCACGCCGATGGGGACAGCCACCGGAGCGGGGAATTCCACCGGGGTGAACTGGTGGCTGCCCATGATGAACGGATCGCTCTACGAGGACAGCCCGCCACAGGTACCACCGACTGCCTCCAGCCTCGTCTCGATCCAGCAACAACAACAGCAACAACAGGCCACGTCGACGCCAGGCTCGCACCAGCAAGCCACGACACCGACGTCGCCCGCCGTGCCAGCCTCCTCGGCCTCGACAGCACCCCCGGCACCGACAGCCAGCGCCAGCTCGACCTCGCCGAGCGCCTCGTCGGTCGCGAGCAACAGCGCGCCGGGTCCTCTCCATATTCCCGCGAAAAGGCTGACCGCGACGCCGGCCGCATCCTCCTACGGCGAGGTCGGCTGCGTCGAGTCATCGGGCGCGCCCGCCGCTGGACCAGCGGGCGTCATTCGTCATTCCCACTCGTCCTCGGCGGGCTCCCAAGGCGGCTGGAGCTACAGCCCCCATCACCCGCAGGACTCGCACTACTCGTCCGCCGCGGCCGCGGGTGACTCGTTGAACCATCATCAGGCGTACGGGGGCAACAATCCCCCGACCTACTACAACCTGGCGGCCGACCCGACCTCCACCTCCGGCTCCGCCAGGGACAACCGGAAGGCGGCCGGCTCCCTCAGCTTTTGGTCGCCGGCCGCGGCCACCGCGGGCTCCGCGGCCTCCGTCGCCTCCCCGACCGACTACAAGTCCTACAACTCGGCCGGCGCGGCCACCACCAGCTCCTCCACCGGGGGCTCGTCCTCCGTGGCGTCCGGCGCCACCGACTCCGGCGTCTCCTCCTGCCATCAGAGCTTCTCCCAGAGCTGGTGCAACTATGCGCCCTACTCCTCCGCCAGGCATCACACGGTCGACACGGCCGGCCATCATCATCCGCACTCGCCCGCTGGCGTCCCTTATCTGACGCCGTCCGCGGCGGACGACCGGGGTAGGGTCGCCGCCGCCATGGTCGCCGAGGGCGCGTTCCCTCACGACGGATACGGGGGACTCAGGAATTACGGGGCACCCGAACCCGTCACATCTAGCCCGTACCCACCACCAGGTAAGCATCAACTCCGGCCTTGATTACTCTTTCTTTCAGATCACCAGGTCACGGTACAGTATCGGCTAATTCTTAACAAGTCAGGGCACGGTTAAGTAGCGATTTGTTAAAGTTAAGAGGTCGCGTAACGTTTTCGCTGCTACCAAGCTGTACTCTCTTCCCTCAGGGGGTTTGCATCTTTCTCAGCTTCGTTGCGCGTTATTCTCCAGGGGATTCCATTGGCACTGAGAAGATGGTGAGCCTTTGTATTCAGTCGTTACAGCTAACTTTATTCGCGAAGATAGCTTTCGAGCGAAGGCAAAGGGTCATGTGATCGATATCGTGTCTATATATTTTGCGTATATTTTATATTAATGTATTAAAATCAAGGGGTTGCGCAAGAGGTTGAGAACATTGCAAAGACAGTTGTCAGGAACTGGTAGCAGCGAAAGTGTAAGGATCGTGCTCCGAATCAATTAGGAACTGGGCCCGGAACAAACGGCGACCTAGCAGGGGAATGTGAAAAACTTCCGGCGAAACTGGCCCCCGTCGCATAAACGGGTCGTCGAGTCATCGTTCATTCACGTATTTGGTCATTCTCTTTTGTCCCCACTCGGCGTCCTTTTCTCGGCTCTCCCTGGAACCCATGAAACGTCGCATGAGCAACAACGAACGCCGCCGGGTTTATTGGCGGCCGTAACTCGTAAACTCTGGCGTGCGCCTCCGATCAGCTGATCCGTTCCATGACCCCCGCACGGCCGCGGCCGTTCAGTCTTCTCTCCTACTAACGGCCGTTCTCGCTTTCCTCCTCCCTGTTGTCGTCTGCTTCGTGTCCCCCTTCCCGTCGTCGTCGTCGTCGCCGTCGTCGTCGCACTTGTTCTAGCATGTCGCAATTTAAATTCACGATATCGTGCGATGCCACCTCGTTCGGCTCTGGGATCAGTCGACTTTCGAACTCTACCACGGTCGTGCTCCACGGCGTCCGATTTCGAGGGGCTGATAAGAACTGGTTGGGATAGGTCAGCTGGTCTTCGGCTACGTGGAAATCTTGGGCTTCCACGGGCTCTGCACTTTTCAGTTTCTGATGAAAAGGTCGCCCGAACCTTTTGATCCGTTGCTAGAAATACGAAACATTATCGATCATCTTGCAAGCTTCAGAATTAATAGCGTCGACTATCGAGGTATCCTAAGACAAAGTTTATTCTCTGGGTCTCAGAAAAGTTCTGCATCCCTTAACCGACCAAATTATAATATTTAGAATCGCGTCGAAGCTTCTCAAGAAATCCAGCTATTTTCTCCGATCGATAAGTTAATTAATTTTCTATGAATTATCGCTGGTAGCTCAAATCCTTAGGGCGCCTTTTCCTAAGAGCTAGTCTCGTCCGCTCGTGACGCATTACGCGATTTCAGAAGGGGCAGGCGTATTGATATTCTTATCAGAGGAGGAGACAACGTCCCCGATCAGCGCCGAAGAAAACATTCCTCCCGGGCTAACGCTCCGCCGAGATTTTTACCGGCGATTGGACCCCGCTGCTCGGAGGGAAAAGGCGCGTCCGTCGACGGAATCGTAAAGAATAGGAAAATACGAGACACGCGGGCTGCTCATACGGGCACGCTCGGCCCGATAAACGAGATATCGTTCGCGTGATCCTCTCGGCCTCGCCGCTCCGCTCCGCTCCGTTTAATCGTATGCGTGCGGACTGGGAGGTGCACGCGCAGGCGTGCGATACATACAAAGTAGCGGAATACGAGCGCCGAGTATAGTTTACCCGTCACCCAATAGATGGCAGCTCCATTATCTTTGTTCGTTCGTATCGGGGCAGACCCGGGCTGCTATCACCGGCGTCTCCGAGATCCCGTGGCTTCCCACAAACGTCAGGGAAACGGGTCCGACAGTGTCAGACGCGCGGAATCACTGACAATTTGATTCCTTATCGTTCTTAGGAGATTTCTTCTTTGCAAGTGAACGTTCCTTAAGCGTTGTCTTTTAGGGGATGAAGGCAGTCATGCTTTCCATAAACGAGCACTCGGTGTCTTAGACTCAGTTTAATTTGCTTACGAATACATATGGAAAGCAGAATTACTGTCTGCCTATCAGAGAGATCATTCTCAGCTCAATATCATTCGCATCTACTTTAGTTTTATTGATCTCTGTATATCGAAACATAACTCTTTGACTCTGCTAGATTTTGTTATATTCTATAAACGAACTGCCTTGTATTTTTCGTATTTACGCTAACGCGTTAATATTTACGTTGTTAATAAGAATCACGTTAATAGCAATAATTTCAGTCAATATTTCCCGGTTACTTAAAGGCGCCAAAAATTAGTTGGACCATTAAGGCGTCAATGGTGCTTTAAAATAAATTTTCAAAGTGCTTTTAGGTAGTCATAATGGTGTAGGGGTTAACGATCCTAAAAGCAACTCCTAGATCGCGTTACACCACTCGTTCCTTCGCATCGCAAATTACCATCGCAATGGAAAAATTGACCGCGAGGTCCTCAAGAAATTCTGGCAAACAAATGAGCCAACCGTAGATGTTTCGAAAGTTGTCGGAGCCTCGAGCCGGGCGGATCTTCATTAGGTATCGAACCGCCGCAGAAAACAGGTTACAAAGTAGCAGCCGAAAAAAAAAAGAGAACAGCCGAGCGGAGACGTCTGCAACTTTGACGTTCATGGACAATTTGCGAACGGGGTCTCTCGAACGGACACGCACCTACGGCCGGACGAGACAGGTGGTGTCGCACGGACTACGAATCCCTTAATCCGGCGAGATAGCATCTTCCTGGTCGGGGAACATTGTCCCAGAAAGGCGCCCGGCTGCGACCCGGTGCCCGTGTCCTCTTTAAAGACCACTTCGGTACCCCCTAAACGACGGGCGTCGTTTCGCTTTTTAATTTATCGCGCAATCATCCGCGCCCCCGGACTCCGCCGACTAACTTTAATTGGCGGTCAACGCGAATTTACGGGCCGACCTGATTAGAACAGTCCGCGGCCAGCGATTACGGTATCGACACGGAACGAGTTCCCCCGAGTACCTTCGATATCTTTTGAATGGCTCGGATTAATTTGTTCGCCGTCCAAATTACTCCTTGCCGGGCTTCTGACAATCGACGAGATAAACAGTGGAAAATTTGTAGATTATGTCCGGCTCGTCGAGGTTCTCTTTTCATCGGACGGTCGTTGGGACGTTCGAATCGCGTGTAATTTGAAATCGAGCAAAGTAGAATTTTAATACCGAAACAGCTACATTACGGCTAGTCTGCTTATCTCTATGCATTTGCATTGCAACTTCGAGGTACTAGACAATTTTGACGTTAGTGATTTCCGTCTTATGATATGATGATAACATTAATGATTTCCATTTGCGTCAGAAGAGACATTTTACAAGGCGAAATGAATCCTGTTACTATTTAAATTCTTACAGAATAACCTGTAGAAATGAGAATTTGCAACATTGCCGTTAATGAATATTTACTTCCTTATCGCGATAATCGTCTTTTAAAAGATACAACGAGCTCTTAATAATATTCTGCCAGAATAACTTGTAGAAATGAAACTTTGTAAGATTCTTACATAATAACTTCTAGAAAATTAATTCACATAAAGAGTTAATGAACCCTTCATTCCAAGCCCTCTAAAAAATTCACAAAGGACGCAACAAATAATTCTAGCCGATAGAATAATTTTTAATTATTTATCTCTCGGTCTTCCACTGCCCTTCGACGGTCACAGAAAAATCCAGTTAGCTCTGCTCGCGTTCGTCAATCGATCAGAGGGATAATCGCAGACGATAGCGTCCCGGGTGCATTGATAAGGCGTCGGTTTCCGGAAGGGTGCATCGATTGCTCTCCGGCCGAGCTTCCTCGGCGGCATCGAGCGAGCATGTCCCGTGGTATCTAGTCAGAAATCATCGAGCAAGCCGAGAGAGCCGGCCGCGTCGATACTAAAGCTGTTTGCTCGGCGTGTTTGTCCCGCGTTGTTCGCGACACGCTCGCACGCCGCGAATCGATACGTCATTTATTCCGCAGTTCCGTGCGCGCACACACACGGTAACCTACCCCGCGCGGTCCGTGTGCACGCTGACATTCGTGAGAATCCTGACCTTTGTTAAATCATTTGCATATTCCGGCGTTTTAGTGGGCAATAAATTCCTGTCGCTTAGGCGATCGCGACGCGATACCTCTCGCCGAGTTGGCGCGCGAACGCTGACACCGGGGGCGAGCGAAAAACAGAGAGAAAGCGGGTGAAAGAGAGAGAGAGAGAGAGAGAGAGAGTGAGAGGGATGGAGGGAGGGAACGGTAGCGGAAACAGGGGAGGAAACTAGAGAGGGAAGACCGAGGAAAAGACGTTGCGGGATCTAATAAGCGAGGAGGAAAAGATGAAATTCGGACCGGCAGTCTTCCACGTAGAACGACCGCTTATTGGCTTCGCCGAAATTGTTTCAGGCGTTATTTACTGGGTGATTCCGAGCCTAGTTCGTGCCGCAAATTTGCAACCTTTCGTGGCCAATTTTTTGGACATTTTTATCGCAGCGGGAACCGCGCGCTTTATATTTTTATTTTGTTGCGGCTGATATCGCGAGACTTGTTCTTCGATTATTATTTTTACCTGAAACCGCGAGCCTCATTTTTTGATTATTATTTTAGCCGAAACCGTGAACCTTTGTTTTTTATTTTAGCTGAAGACGCGAGACTTGCTTGTTGATTTTAACATTGAACCTGTCTCTTTTCTTTTTGCAATTATTTATATTACAGAGACGTTTCCACGGAGAATTTGTTAGATGAATTGTATTATTAGAAGTTCTTCAATCAACTGTTAACTTTAGACTATATTTATCGAGGGAAAATATTTCTCATCAGCTGTAGAAATTACGGTAGCCCGTGCCGAATAATTTTGCGGTCGAAGTTCTCGAACAATTTTAAAGGCCAATGCGCATCCGTCAGCAGTCGAATTGCATAAACTTGGAGACGAAAATACAAGTCGTCGATAACAGACGTCGAGAAACAAGGTTCCCAAGCGCGTTCACCGAGCAATAAAACATCGCGATAGAAATGTCACCGAAACGCGAGCCTACACGGGCGCTCCATAAAAAAAGAAAAAAGGTTACAACCGGAATAAGCAAAAGCATTATTATATAAAGCGATTATATTAATAAATTAAGCGAAGCTCGAGAGAGAGAGAGACCCGTTTCCAGTAATGCCGAACCTTTTAATCAGCCAAGTCTTTAATGCTTTTTAACGACGCATTTCCGCTGAACCTCGTTGATCTTAAACATCTAAAAAAAGGAACGGCGTAATAATAATTTATTCGCTTTCGTGTTTAAGGCCTAAAGGTATTTCAATTTCAAATAAAACTCGCGCTGTCGGATATTTTAAGCGGGCCGTGGGCTCGCGAGGCTCGAGTTGCTGTTTCACGAGCAACAAATTAGGCTTACAGCGTGGATCATCGATGGGATGAGCTGGCAGGTGGAGGATCGCAACTCTGTTGGCCGAGCACCCGATTAACGCTCATCGTCTTTTCTTTACGTTCTTTTTGGGTTAAAGATAGCCTTGTCGGTTGCTACCATCCCGTTCGCTCAGCTTGGCAACACTATGCTGCAGAAAAGAACTCTGTCCCCCTGTCAATTTTGCAAGAATTTCAATTCTTTGGCACGAAAATTCGCTATTTCATTGTTTCAAACTCTACCCACTGGTTGCCTTAGAAAGCTCACCAAATCTGCAGTCTAATTAATGGTTCACTCAAAGGGTAGCATCTCGTAAATCGTCTTCAGCGATCACGGTTCCTCGATTGCTGAAATTTCCTCCATTGGTTCGTCGTCTTACGTACTCTATAAGATCATCAATTGTCATATATTCGTAGGACTTTGCACGTGTCTCGAAGCCATTAAGTCTAGGTTAGGGTTAACCCCTCGTGTTTTATGCTGCAACGTTAATTAATTCATCCATGCAATACTTATGATTATAACCATTCAATCGATATAATAGATTTGAATTAACTAGCGATATTTTTGAGAAACAGTTCAGCAATATTTAATGGCGATGCAAAGTTAATATTCAAATTAATGTGTTCTTTACCCAGCTTGTACCTTCGAGACACCTTTCTATCGCTCATTAGACTCGCCGGATTTTGTAAATTCGATCGAATCAACCAACTAAAAATCCTCCTTTCCAAAACAAATGAATTCAATAATTTGCCAAGGCCATCGAGATCACTAAGAGATCCAAGCCATCAAGTTGCCAACTATCAAGACCGCCGGCCGAGAACAATAAGCGGGCTCCCGTGACGCAACGCACACTCCTCTAAAACAGTGTCCGGATGATGCCCAACACAATCTCGCGGACGATCATGCACGAACAATCAGTTTCGCGATCTCTGTCCCCGTTCCATGTTCTCTGGACGGTTAGTAGAACCGGTCCAATTATATCATACGGTCTGGCCGCGACGAATCCACGGCTGTGTGCGTGCCGCCTTGCGCGTGTGTGTGTGCACACGAGCGCGCAAACACGGCCGTCGAAAAGCTTGGGGGAGCTCGCTCAGCCATGGATCCCGACGATCCCCATGACCCCACGACCTCGCCCACGATCTTCGTGTCTAGCCAGGAAACTCGGCCACTCGTGAATTTTCCACGTTCTACGCGAAAGCCGCCCTCCGGAACGAAGTCTCTTTCCGTGATCCGCATGAATTCTGCAAGTCGAGACTTGGGTTCTCTCAAGACGCGGCTTCTCCTAGATTCGCCGGAATCATGGATTTTGACATCCCGGGTTTGATTCGAGCCCGAGCAGTCTACCGACGAATCGAATTCGCTCGCTGGATTTATGCGCCCCCGGGACCCACCCCTTCGGGCTGATAGGGACACGTGTAACGCTGATACGGTTTTTGAAAATTACTCGCGGAAATTAGGCGGTTGCCGGAGAGACGATCTACTCCGACGGTGGATGGTCGAACTGGTTTACTCGCGCCCCTAATTGTTGATAAGAAATGTAGTCCCTATTGAAAAGTAACGATTAGTGTATATTACATATACCTTTATGGATATCATTTTCTCGTTATTTATGTATTACCATAGAGATACGTGCTCTCGCGAGGGTTTCTGTTTGCAATCAATTCTATGACCATAATGCTTTAAGGATCCGTAAGCTTAAAGGGTTAATGATAAATGCTAATTTAAAGGATTCTATTTATCATTGAGAAAATGTTACGAGATTCTCGCATTGTTTGCTGTTTACAATATTATGCAAACTTTATCCTCGATTCCTTCTCGAGCCTGCGAAACCGAGAGTGTCATTCTCACTCGACGAGAACCTGCCGACAGAATTATTTATCGTTAAAATTCTCGGGGTAACATCAAAGATCCATTTCCGATAGAGCCGTACCATCCGACACGAGACGGCATAAATTAGTAGTAGCGTAATCATGTTTCCAAGCATTTCCCGTGGATTTGCCGCGCATGTTCCCGTGAATGAATAATCTATAATTACCGATCGAGAGGGAAACGAGCACCGGATTCGTTACGGACGATCGAACGAAGGCTTGTCCGCTTCGGTTCGAAGTATAATCGTAAACTTGAGTCAGTGTCTTTCTCTCTATGAATCGGAGCACGATCGTTCGCCGCACGGATTGAGCAGGATTAATTGACTCGGGACGTTCGTATAGACGTTAACGAGCCGTTACCAGCGATACCGGCCGTTTACGTAACAATTAAGTAACTGTTACGGGTGTCTAACGACTCTGCCGGACTTTCTTCTGGTCGAAATCGACGGTCGATGTATCGCGGATTCTCTCCTGTAAATGGGAAGCTGACGCGAGTCTGTGTTGAACTCTGCGAACTCGTTGATCTTCACCTTGATAAACTTTCTTAACATCAAAGTTTGTAGTTAATAGTATCGCTTGCATTAAATCTTTCCTAAATTTTCTATTCCACGATTGAATACAATAATTCGAATATCAGAAAAATGTCTCTCATCAATTTTTTGTCAATTTGATTATTCCAAGTATATTAAAAAATAATTGAAATTCGAGTTCGTATAGACGGATACGTGTTCTAGAATCGGTCGATGCACCAGTTCGCGAGATAATCGAAAGACTCGCGGCACCAAATCGAGCAGCTGCGGCATCGATCGGTTTCTCGGGTGCACGGCGCGCGGTAAATGTCAATCGAGTGACTCCGCTCGGAAAAAGTTAACGGGATTGGTTACGGACCGATACGTCGGCTAACGAACCAACGTATTTGCTCTCGTTTCCGCGGACCCGACGGTTCTGAAAGTCGCTGGAAAAGGGAACTGGTACGGCGAAGCCGTTTTTCTTGCTCCGGACCTCGATCCGACGAGCTTCGCCATCGACCGACGATCTAAAATAAACCAGAACTCCTACTTCGTCTTCCTAATACAGAATTCTTTTTCTCTTCTTTTTCTTCTAGGATCAATCTGTTAGCTGTGTATCATGTTAGTTTTAAGGCATCTCTACGTGGTCGTGCTCTTCGATTTTTTGAAATCGATGGTATCGAGTAGAAAACTTTTCTGTATTGAATCGTAAGTTTTTGGGAAGTCAATTTTCATCGGGGACTTCACTTTTAGTGAAATATAATGTATGATATATTTTGCTTGATACGAAACAGTTTTAACTTGTCCAGAATATTGAACTTTGAAGAACTATACAATGCAACGAGACATTGTGTGTTTGTTCAGCTAGTTATTTATTTAGTACTTATTTATTTTCCTGTTCTGATTAAATTTGACGTGCGTAGTACGACATTACATCGTAAGAGATCAATTTGACGCATGCAATCTCAACTTCATAGAATTTTTAGTTAACTTGCTATTTATTTTCAAAAAAATCTACCAGTTTCAATCAAGGGTGCAAACTCGTATAAATTCGATGACCATCGAGATAATAAAAAATGGAAGAGCGCCACCTGTCAAATTTCTAGCCGTAAGGCTAGGTTCTCTGTAACTGGCAAACTAATTGTGTTAAGTGATGTGGGGTTCCTCCCCATCTTCGTTGTTTCCCGCAGGTTCCCTTGCGGGGGTGGGGGTCGGAGTTGGCGTGGCCGGCATGGGCGTCGGTTGCGGCAGCTCGAACCCTCTGGAGTGGACCGGTCAGGTGACGGTGCGGAAGAAGCGCAAGCCGTACTCGAAGTTCCAGACGCTGGAGCTGGAGAAGGAGTTCCTGTTCAACGCGTACGTGTCGAAGCAGAAGCGGTGGGAGCTGGCCCGTAACCTGAACCTGACGGAGCGGCAGGTGAAGATCTGGTTCCAGAACCGACGGATGAAGAACAAGAAGAACACGCAGCGGCAGACGCAGCAGCAGAACAACAACAACAACAATAACAACAGCAGCGCGAACAACGCGAACCACCACGGGGCGACCGGAACCCATCATCATCCGAGCGCGGGCCACGCGCCACCCTCGAGTCACCACGTGGTCGCGCAGGCGCACCACGCGAACGGATCCGCGAAGCATCATCAGTGACCCGTGGCCTTCTCTGGGGTCGTCTTCGGCCATCCACACCATAGCCACGGCTCGACGAACGGCTGCGGGGCGACGGGGACCGGTGGCAGCGGGGCCTCCGGCTCCGTGACCGGCACGGTGTCCGGCGCCGGGACCGGCGCGGCGACAGGCCTGGTCGCCGCCGGTCACAGCCACACGCTGCACGCGGCCCAGCCGCAGACGCCTCTGCCGACCCACGCCGCCGCCGCCGCCGCCGCCGGAGCCTCGAGCACCAACACGCCGCCCACCGCCGTCGTTCATCCGCACATCCATGCTCATCACCATCAGCTGGCGCACGTGGCTCAACAGTACCCGGGGTTGCTCCACCATCAAACGCCCCATGGCCTGGCCGCATGAACGATACCGTGATCGGGTCACAAGCGGCTTCGCGACACCCCAGAGAAATCCTCCAGGACACCGGGACTCGAGGCTTCCCAGGCAGAAACGCGGGATTCCGGGAGCTACCCTGGTCCTATCGTCGACGATCGTACGAACTTCGATGTCTTCGTCGTCCCTGAAGACTCGGTGCAGCATAAACCGGTCAGCAGCAGGAGCTCGTCGACTTCGACCACGGATGATGGCTCGCACGCCTAAACGAACTTTGTTCAGCAGCTGTTGAAAGACTGCCTACCACTTGTAAGGAGAGATAACGTTTTTCGCGAGTAGTATATTATTATTATTATTTTATTATTAATATTATTAACGGTCATCGTCATCCTCATCGTCATCGCGGTCGCCGCCTATCCAACCATTCGGTGAGAAAGAGATAGGGAGATATTAGGAATCGGTGTTTGTATAAAAAGGAGGGTGGAGTCGTCTTTAGCGCGGCGTCCTTGGAGAACGTCCATCGGCAGACTGTTTTATCGTCCGCGTGGTCGTCGGTGTGCCGGGTGTCGTCGGTCCTCTTCGTGGACGCGCCTAATCGCGCGCCGAGAGCAATCTGTCCAATTCGTAATTCGGTAGTACTTCCTCCAGTTATACATATTATATATAGATATTATATATAGTAAAGAAAATTAGTGTCACTTAGTGTCTGTCCCTGCCCGTGTCTCACACGAACCCCCCCCCCCCCCCCCCCCTACATCCCCGACGTGAAAAACCCTAACCCCGTCCCGTTGACTAACACCATTTCCTGACCTAACTCTCCCTAATCAGGAACCACGGACGTCCTTGCACTGTTCAGCTCGTCCATTGCGCGGAGAACTTTTCGAAGAATCTAAAGAGCATCGTGCGACGATCGCCGTGGAACCGTTCCGGAGGCGACACGCTACGGGGCCCCATTGAACCCGGCTCGGTCTCTAGAGGATCGCCAGACTGCAGGAGCGAACTCTGAGGGGGTAAGTGTCGAAACGGGTCGTACCGAACCCCGGAAGAATCGATTCGTTTTCGAGAAATTCGTCGCGGTAATTTGTTGCATTGTTCACAATGGTGGGTCTGGTGATCCACAATGGGCTCCGCGAGGTTGCTGCCCTCTCACTTTTGTTAAAAAATTGACACTGAATCTACCGTGCCGCTCCACATTTTAGATTTTTAAATTGTTGAAATTATCAAGCGTCTTTCGTAGGAAATAATTGCAGAAATTCATTCGAGCATATGTGATAAGAAAAGTAGCGATGTGTCTGAACAAATTGCTCGGTAGATTTGGTGTTGTCGAGTTGATTGCCGCGCGATTATTTAACCGCGTATAAAAATTTATTTCTGTTGCGATATGTTCTTAATGGGAGTCTATAGAATCCTAGGACGCTACTAAGGTGTTTCTAGGTGCTAAAAGCTGTGTCATATTTTCTCGCTCGGCAGTCAACGCGTTGCAATTATTTACGGAATAAAAATCGTAGAAGAGCCATGATTCAGCTCGATTAATAGCTAAAGCGAAGATTATTAGCTATTCGTATCAGATCCAATGAACAGATCAATGAAAAATTAGACGAAAGTTCGTTAGAACGAATCTAAGTTGACGATAATGAAATCTAGATGTAAAAATTGAAAAGATCGTGGCTCTCTCGCGGAGAAGATTCGCAGCTGTTGAGCGGTTCCTCGCGTTCAACGATGATCGCTAATGTCTGTGATTCCCGGAAAGTACTAAATTATTTGTGGAGACGGTGCTCATACTCGGCCGTCGCCGGTGAAGCTGGACAGTGGGACCGATATCCGATAATCCTCGCACATTTCCGACGTAGATCGGTAGATCCAATCCGCAGAAATTCGTTCGGACCGAGTAAACGGAGAGATTCGTTGGACCGCTGATGGATCGAGAGAGCGATCGGACCATTGTAGATAACTTCTCTATCCGTCGTCCGTCGCGTGTCTCGTGGAGACATCAGCGGTCGACGAAATCGCGAAAGGTGAACGGCTGGGACCGGATCGCTGGGTCTCCGAGGCAACTTCGTCGCTGAGACGCGACGGTCGCGGAAACACGGGAGACGTTTTTTCGTCCGCATATACGGTTGCGTCGGGGACACCCGAGAAACGTCCCAGCGGAACCATGCGTTCGGAGAATTAGTCTAATTATGTCCAGAGTGTCGTATTCATCGCCTACCAAGGATCGCAAACTAGTACCTATGATTCTTATATTATATGTAAAAACAAATGCGACTTAGATTTAAAGGTATACTTAGTGGACCGGCTGGTCGAGAGCACCACCCCCAAGGCCGAGCTTGGGATCGCCCGTCGCGGAAACCACGGATCGCAGGGATCGAGGACCCGATCTCCTTTCTCCTTTAGCATTTTCATTTCGAGGGTCTTTGTTAATCGTTTTTTTAGTATTATTAGATTGTTGAACCTTACGGTCCTCGATCCTCCGGTGCGCGGTGGACGACGAACCGGGGGATGCTGTTAGGTCGAAATTTGTTTGCGAGAACCGGGAGACACGGCAGTTTCGTGATCTTGGGAGTTTCGCGTTCGATCGACGTCCATCGTCGAGCGTCGACGAAACTGCGACCCTGGCGTGGTCCCGATTCGATCTTCCGCCCGGCGCGACGTTCCTCCTTGAATCTTTCGTCGCGCGTGTATATTTAGAGGACTCTGGGAACGTTGACGGAAGAGCTCAAAGAGGAGATTCCCGCGGGAATGACAAAACAGTTTGCCGAAGACTGATCGGTCGTGTGTAGTCCTCGCCGCGGATTCAGGGACGAGCGGGTCGCCCGGGTTCTGTGGTCACGGGGGTGGATCGATCGGGATCGATGGATCTCGGGGACTGGGTGCTTTGAGCGCGGCCGCGGATCGAAGATTGGCGACGCGTTTACCTTTTAATCGGTACGTCGGCGAGAAGTAAGTAGGTAATTTAATCGGATGTTAAATGAAAATAAATATCCCAGTGGATCTCTATTCTCTAAGGTGCAACATTATCTAAATTATAAGAGCCGCTGAACGCGAGTGTGCATGCCTACGATTATACTATAATATAAATGTATACATACACGCGTATTTTCTGTATGTACATTAGTGTGCTTGTGCGCGCACGCGCGCGTCGACGATGTGTGACACGTGGATTTTATATGTAACGGGGACCGTTGTCTCTTCCGGTTTCGAAAAGTTCAAGACTCGAGAAAGAGAACGAAAGAGAACGAGCGAAAAAGAGAAAGAAAGAAAGAAAGAAAGAAAGAAAGAAAGAGAGAGAGAGAGAGAGAGAACGGGCGTGACTGGAAAATTGTATCGAATCGATTTTCCGCGGGAGCTTATTATTTTCGAATCGAAGGAGAGAGACGTTTCCTCGAGCGTGATCTGTCGCGATCCGAGTGCCAGTATAAATGTGACAGAGCAAATTTCAGTTTCTCATTTGTCGATTGTATAGGTTGTTGCACGTGAATATTCGACTATGTTTTTTTTTTTCCTTTTTTTTTTGTAAGTGGAAACGATTGGAAAACGGAACCGTCGCTGTGTAATCATGTTATGTTAAATTGTTTATTTTATTGTTTACGAGGAGCTGCTTGTTTTGGCAATAAATTGTTCGACGATTGTTTAAGCGAACGAAACGACTAATTTTTCCTCACATTTCATTTACTCTCTCTTTCTCTCTGGATTGGCGATGACTGGGAATTGGTAGAGGGGATTTATTGGGATTCGCCGAGGGAATCACTCGGTGAACTTATTTCGAATCTAAGAAGTCGCTCGCTTCAAGTGCAACGATTTAACAGCAGGAAGTCCTATAGTCCCGTCAAAATTAATTCATAGTTCAAGGTGCTGTTCTACATTTTTGATTTTATTTTCTAAAGAATAAAATTAATCGTTAATTCATTGCAAGATAAAATTGATAACTACTCGGGTTGAGATAAATATTATTTGTTCAAAATCTTTTCCCACAAGATACCTTCAGTCTATAGTTATATACGTTCCAAAAGAAGATGACATACAATTTTCTATACTTCTCCAAAATAAATTTCTGTAAAATCAATTTTTCGCTAACAAAATGGGAATATATAACACATAATTCGCTCAATCTTTCTCGAATCTGACGGACAATGTACATCCGATATTTTCCATAAACGTTTAATCCTCCACCGGTCTGTGAAATGACTTCTTTTAGTACAATCCCCACTCTCGCAGCACTAAATTCATATTTTGCTGATATAAAAATTGATTTTTGAAAAATATTCATGAGCATTTGATATTTCTCCTCGGTATATTTTCCGGTAAAAGTTTATATGGCCGGTGAAGGGTTAATCGAACGCGGTTTAATAAGAGTCACACGGTATTCGAGTAACGAGAGACGCGGCGCATCGAAAGGAAATTGGAAAATCTCTAGCGGAAAACCGGGAGAGTCGGCAACCTAGCCTCGCGCCGGAAAATCGATAGCAGAAAGAGCGAGAGAGCGAGAGAGAGAGAGAGAGAGAGAGAGAGAGAGAAGCACCGAGAGAACCGGAATTTCTTAAAAGCGCGGACCCGCGCGCGCGCGCTCTCGCATGAAACAGAAAGAGAGAGGGAGAAAAAGAGAGAGAGAGAGAGAGAGAGATTGAATGAAAGATGAAACGAGAGCCTTGTTCCTGCGTGGGAGAAACGATGACGAGAGTGAGACAGAAAGGGAAATAGTTATCGGAAAAGAGTAAAGTGAATCGCAACCGAAGATGACTAAAGAAGAGGGCGTAGAGATTAAATTGCGCGTGTGTGAGAGACGAAGAGAGAACGAAAGCGAGAGAGAGAGAGAGACATCTATCGTATAATTAGACTAACGTTAAAACATGGAAAAACCAGATAGAACAGCGGCAGGATGCACACGAACAGTACACACAGACACACACCGACGAAGGAATCGCACACGTACACGGTCACAGGCACACGCAACGCGAGATTGTGACTCGGATTAACGATTAAATATAGTTCCGCCACGATTACTATGGTACATTAATTATGTAACGAGGATAAACTATGATACAGTATAAGTACACGTGAATAATGGGAATAAAAAAAAAATGGTAGATATGGAAAATGAATACGTGAGAGGGGATGCCCGAGGGACGTTCGATTGTTTGCGGTACGTGTGTGAGAGATCGGTGAGAGAAACGGGGGAGGAAAAGAATGAAAGAGAGAGAGAGAGAGAGAGAGAGGGACGACGGTAGAAATTGAGGGGAGTGCGCGCGAGTGTACAGGTGTATTTATGGACGTGATGTTCGAGGATCGCAGTCGGCGATCAGCAATCCGGACTTTGTGAATCGGCGTGTAATTAGTTGATAATTAATCTCATCCCCACCCAATTCCCGCCGCTGACGATGTTCAACCGCGATTATTATGATTATTATATCACAATGATGATTACTATTATATTATATTATTATATTATTATTATTATTATTATTACTATATTATTATTATTATTATTATTATTATTTTTATTATTATTGTGAGCGTCACGTTAATATTATGTTATTGTTTTTATTGTGTGTTGTTTTGTATGTACCTATCAGCCTATAGCGATCATGATATTATTAATTGCGTCGGTGATCAGGCAATGGATCCACGCACACGCACACTCGGAGAGACAAACAAACACACGCATACACGAAACACACGTACGAGGATCGGTATCGATACAGAGGAATACGGTGTTGTATAACCTGCACCAACATTTTTCTTTCAATGATCTCTCGTGCGGGATTTGTACAGGTTGTTTCATTGATTTTGATCTGTCTTCGAGTTCGATCTTTTATTAATAATTGTTTTTAATTTTCCGGTAGATTACAGTTGCTGTTCTTGATTTATTATTTTATTGGGATGTCGAAAATCTTTGGGGATAGTTTTTTAAAGACAGAGTCTCGACTAATTGTTTTCTAACGAGGGATAAATTTAGAAAAATAGTTGTTTCTTTATTAAGGACAAAATGAGGTGCTGTTAACAATTTTTGCATCTTTTAGTAAGAAATAACACTAATTTTTGCATTGTTTTAATTTATCTTTATGTTTTTAATTAGGACGAACATGGTACTCTCTATGAAGACATTAGGGTGACGATCATTTTTTTAATGAAATATCAGTAGTATGAACAAAGGCAAGAGCTAACTAGAAACACTTTAATCGAGGTATTAAAAATCTTGATCGATTTTGAATCAAATTAACTCGTTCATTAAATTCGTAAATTGGTTGAACGTTTAAATTCAGAGACGAACGCAAGATTATTTCATTCATGAAACAACCCCGTACGCACACTGTCTTTCTAAAATCGTTCGAAACACTTCCCTATTTCCTCTGTTGTTTCTTTTCGATGGTTGTGTTCGTTATCGATACCTCGACAGCATTGCTAAATCATTCTTAAGCATTTTTTTCGGAAGCTTTAAAAGCGTGTGTTCGACTAAAACGACCCCTACCGAATCCATTTTTGTTGAATTCTGGAGTTGTCGAGAATATAGGGAGAGAAAGAGTGATAAAGTATGAATGCAAGAGAGAAAGCATGAGAGAGAGAGAGAGAGAAAGTGAATGAAAGAGAGTGAAACGCCAGGCAATTTACTTAAAAAGAAAATGAAAGAAAATGTTATATATTGCGAGGACGCGTGTTTAATTTGTTTTTTCGATATATAGGTATATTATACATATGTTTCGAGTTGCTCGAGAAGATGGAAGAAATTATTCTTGCGTTATTACCTATTTTTTTTTTTTCTTTTTTGTATATCGACGGCTGTACATGATCACGAGTCACGTTTATAATATTGTCTCCTGGTGAATGAAAGGAACATGTGAAGAGAATTACAATTATACATATTATTGTTTCATGCTCAACATTGTCATTTTACTCGATCAATGAACGCCGGACCTTGAACACGACGATGCATCTGACGTATTTCACTCTACAACTGTTTCACTGTACCCGATCTTCAACAGTTCCATTCCCTCTTGCACTTCTTCACATTCTTCTCACCCCGCCTCAAGTATCTTTTCTCATTAATTATAGTTTTTCATTATCAAATCGATTCGAGAATTAGTGCACTCTGCAATTGACGTTCTATTTAATTTTTCATTACACTCCATTTTTCTAGACTCAACATCTCTTATAAACTCTGAGTCAATATTTATCAATTATCGTTCAACAATAATCTCGATTCAAAGATATTAAATAATTTTTCTTTCGCATATTCTTTTTGGAAACGCTTTCACCTCGACTCTGGAATTTTGTTACCTTAATTAACGGCTCAGTCGCACGGTAAGTATTCGAGATAGACTCGAAGTCGAAGAGCGCTTAAACACGCGTTCATTATATCGCATGAAATTCTATTCCGAAATGTGTGTGCGTGCGTGGATATCGAATTGATGTCATTATTGCCACGAAGATCGAGCTTGGAGATCGAAGTCCCGAGAGAGATGATCGTAATCGACGCTGTTCATGTCCGATCGATCGACTGACTTATTAAAAATTAATCAAAACGATTCCTTTAGTAGATATCTTTATTCGGGAGGAACTCACCCGACCGACTCGATCAGTATCGATTGCGGGAGACTCGCAAACGTCTCGACACCTCGACTGCATTGATATCGTTGACAAAATTAATTCAATATTATTTAATACAAATTCAATATTATTTAATTCAAATTCGATATTATTTAATATAAATTCAATATTACTCGATTCTGATTCGATAATACTTAGTTTCAGTATTATTTAAATCAGATTTAATATTGATTGAATTGAAATTAATTCCAATTTTATTGTAATCTGACTGTATCCTAAATTGTTCGTTATTTAAACAAAATTGGAATCATTATAAAATCATGAGACCAAGCAAGATGTCAGTCAAAGTGTCGAGACGTTTATTATGAGAAAACGAGTGAACGTTCGCCCCCGTAATCTCACCCTCTGTCTGCTCCTAGCTGTACTTGTATGATATTAATTAGGGTCGTAAGGTAGACTTACTATAACGCTACTTGTAAATAAAGACACACAAGATTTATCCTGTATCGAAGTGCAATAATAAAAACATGTTTAATTAGTGCCAAAGTAATTTGCAAGGGATGAACAAGACACACGAATCGCCGTGTATACACTTTGCCCTATCGCGGAACGGATGCACGCTTGCGAGCCCGTGGAATGCACCGCGCGGCCAAAGCTCCTTTTATAAAGTGCCGCAATTTATCGCGGAAGTAACGGGAGAAGATAAACGGTTTTCCGTGAACATCGCGCGGTACAACGCCGCGGACAACGGGGTTCTAATCGCGCCGGACATTTTTAGGTGACTGTCCTGTAATCGTCTTACGAAAAACTCCGATGGATCGCCGTGAAAAAAGGAACGAGGAAAATTGTTTGTACATTTGAAGGAAAAGCAAAATATTCGAAATATTTTAAATAATTTTACAAGATTTGGGTCTGCTAAAAATTGTAAAATAATCTCTCGGTGCAATATATTATAAAATACGATCGAATCGAATTGGGAGAATTTCAGACTTAAATATTGAACTTCTATTGCCTTCTATTGACAATTGGATATTTATTTATTAAGACATTCGGCATATTCAGTCATTTAATAATTAAACAGAGAAATTAGAGGAAATACAAGATACAATATTTGTCAGCTATATTTATCAGCTATGATAGCTTTTATAAGTGACATAAATTAAGCAGAGAAATTAAAGGACATACAAGATACAATCATTGTATAAGATGACTGAAATGATAGCTTTTATAAGTCACATAAATTAAGGAAGCAAATTAGAGAAAGCACGAGATACGATCTTTGTATAATAGGAATGTCGCGATATCTTTCATGATATAAATTAAATGGAGAAGTTAAAGGAAAATGACACGTGCAACGTTTGTGCGATCGTCGTTCAGCTTCTGTGTAGAACGACGAATAGAGGACGGACGCGGTTTCGCGTCAGGCTCATCGATTCAAGATGGTCAGAAGATTACAGGACAGAACCGTTCGCCTGGAACACCGCCATATTGCATTCTAGGTCGAGTGACCAACTTTCTATCGATCAAAAAAATTGAACGGACAAGCCGGCCCCGGCTTGCATTATATTGCGGCCCGCAGGAACTGCTCGTCCCTTGTAAATCCGGATGTCGGGTCAAGCACAAAAAATTTCGAAACTTGGCCCAGCTTTCTAACTCCCCTTTTGGTTTCACCTAGTTCCTCAGTTTACGGAAATCTGCTGACTCGGTCGCCAGGCGATTTTCGAGCCGCGTTTGTTTCTTTCAGTGTTTTCGACTTCGATAAATTACAGTCAATTAAGTGGATCGATCTATCTGAAATTAATTTATCATTATTCGTGAAAATTGTGTTGCGGTACAATTATGCTTTTAAAATTTTTACGTAAATGTTCGGGATGCTACAAAGTTTTTAGTAATGATTTTTTGGTAGACGTTATTTGATTTTTACAAATTTTGCTTGTTTAATTAGGTGGTACTAGTCCGTAGTTAAAATGAGAAGACAGGTGAAGTAAGTGGTAAAGCATCGACGATGTTCCTGTTGGATTACAGCCTCGACACACCGGTGAGTAAATAAAATAAATTTGTTCGTAATTCTGCAAATACGAAGTTTGACTGAAATTATGAAATCGCGTGCAATTTTTTCTCGAGAATTTTCATCCGTTCGAGACTAGATAAGGGGGCAAAACTATCGAACGCGGAATAACGGAAGGCTTAATAACGAGAATTGGCCGGGTAGGTGTAATTTGTGGGTCAATATTTCACGATTACCGCTCCCACGTCGTTCCATGACCGAGTCTTAAATGCAATTTCATCGCGGCAGTTGCGCAACTGTCTTCTACCTCCCCTTCGAAATTCATGAAACTGCATATAACCTCGCGACCTAACGATGATTAGGCTCGCCGCATCTTTCCACGTTTGTGTGAATCCCGGAGGAATTTGAGGTACTCCAAAAATCATGGCTAAAAAGTTCCTTGGTATTAGTGGACGAAAAAATTCAGGAACTAGATTTTTGTACCAAAAAGAATTTTAATTCAGCCTCGTAGAAGTTAAAAATTAATTATAACGTCTCCGTGGGTCAATTTAAGTAAACGCAGAACATGTGTCTCATTTTTATAACGTTGTCGTAATTAAAATATAGTTGCTTGTAATTTAAAGAATTTTTAGCCAAGGATTAAAAGACAATATTAAGGTCTTCATCTAATAATTTAAATACACGCTGAACATGTGCTTTATTTTTATAAAGATAACAGAGTTAACAATTCATTTTTGCGTCCGTGCAATTTCTACTCAGCCTCTTAGAAATTAAAGATAAATCATAGGTTCTATACCTGACGATTTAAACGAACACTGAACACTTGTTTAATTTTTATACGCTTTAGAAAATTCAGTGATAGACGCTTTAGTATTCTAAAAAATTTTCATCCAGCCCCTTATAAATAAAAAATTATTTATAAGAGCTACACCTAAAAATATAAATAAACAAAATAGTTTCGAATCAGTTTCTTAAGAATTAAAAATTGGGTAAAAGTTTCATAAATAAAAGGTTCAATTTTCCTAGAATTAAAAATTAAAGAAAAATCCAACCAAGAGTTTTGCGGAATCTCGAGCGAATTGGGAATAGTATGCGAGGTTTCCTCGAGTATGGCGAAGATTGCGTTCAGTGTTCGAGAGCCTCGCTTCCGCGGAACTTGGCCGGTTGAAGAAAAGATTGCGAAAGTAAAGTGAAGCGCAGCGAGAAAGGCCGGCTCGCGTTGTTCTCACGGAAATTTTTAGTTCGCCGGTGCACTCCGAGCCGCGCTTGGGCAGCGCTCGCGTCATCTGGCACGCGAAGGACAACGCGTCCTTCTTATCTCGGAGTCGTGACGGTGCGCGGCGGTCGCCTCATTACGCGAAGGCGACAAACAGAGGAGCGTAACACCTTTTTGCTCTATCCTTCGCGAGGAAAACGCCAATCACCGAGCCGGGCTTTAATAACTTGTTTCGTGTCGCGGAAAATGCGGACGCGCCGGACGATTACCGTGCGGTTATCTTGAATTCAAAATGGCGGCCGCGCCGATAACAGCGCGACACGTTCAATACATTTCGTCGATAATACCTGTTTCGTTCGCAGCGGTAAAATTGCGGATCGAGGCTCTCGTAGAAACTAACATGAATCCAGGAAATTCGAGAAAATATTTATTACAATTATAATATTTACCATTTAGAATCGAGAAATTTTTATTTTATCGATTTAGTAATTTTCCCTTATATACAAATAATACAAAATATATATAGAATATACATATAGGAAAGACATATTTTTTAAAAGTTTATAAATGAACTGAAACTTATAAATAAATAATAGGGAGCTGATTATAGTCATAGACTTGCGTAAATTTTGTGAGCTGTCTTTGTCCGTCGACTTGAAAAGTTTCTGGCTACACTTCGAATTTTTATCTCGTCATAATTTATTTATGCGCCGACCAAACTGTGGAACATCGCGGAGAATACATTAACATTGAAGCAGGAATTATGAAGCAATGAAATGTTGAAGCTTCGAACAATAACGGAAGAAATCCCAGACGAATCGGTAGGTGTTGCGAGGTAGGCGGCGCGTCCGAACAAAGTTGCTCGCACTAAACTCGAAATTTTTATCGCGCCGCGGTCCCCTTAAAAAAAAAATCGAAGGAATCGTCTATTCCGAGAAGAGCGAGTCTCGGGGCTGCCGGATTGGTCGGTTCGACAGTGGGGTAATTTACATGGGCCCGCCATAATTCGCGCGCACCCTGCGGCAATTTCGTTTCGTAGCGATTTTATTTCGTAGCTGGATCAACATTTTCGTCTTCTTTATCATAATCCAGCCGGATTCGCGCCGGTCCGGCTGCGAACGATAAAAGCTTCCTCATATTCTTGTAAACGCGAGTCGTTAATGTCGCGCGGCCCGAAAAAAGGTTGATCGTCCGTTTCGGGGAGAGCTTTCGGCGACGGATAAGAATTTCGAAATCGGCCGGCTGCCGGCGCTGCCCTGCCCGTGGATCTGCAACATTGTGCGGAAAATGACCGAGGGAAGAGGCGTTCGGGGCCCGGACTAATAAAAGGTTGACGGAACGTCCTTCCAGCCGGAATGGAGGAGCCAGTTTCGACGAGGAACCCGGCCACCCGCCCATCTTGGTCCACCTATTCGACGCCGACTTGCCAGCACCAGATATTCCCGACGAAAACGAACGCCCACCCGACTTTCTCTCTCTCTCTCTCTCACTCTCTCTTTCTCGATCTCCCTCTACTCTCTCAGTTTTATTTCCTTCCTCGAATTGAATTTCATATTAGGAGATCCGATATTTCGGGAATTCGCCTCGGAACGCGATGGAGAACTACCCGATGCAATTTTATTAGAACTTCATATCGATATTAGACGATATTAGGTCTGATCGGATTCGAGCTACGGATCTGAAAGCGTTAAAGTAGATACGGGTGTAATAGAAATTTCAATCGACTTTCGAAATTTCGTAATCCCGAATTTTCAGCGGTGTCCGCGGACGCGCTTGCGGCGAGAGATACTTGTAGCTAAGTGAACGCGGTATCAGCCGGCGTTGCGCATTAAAGTCTCATTTGCGCAGTTATTTAAACCGACACTGTCTACAGTGTAAGCTTATTTCATTACTCTTGCTCTCCATTTCCCAAATGAACAGCACACGCTGTTTGTGTAATAAAGACGTATAATAATGATAATAAAAGTGACAAGTGGACTGCGGATTTTATGGATTTATGGCTCGCACGAGCGTGACGAACGCAATAAAATGCAAATGTTCGGTGGTGCTGCTAGTTTTTTTGCCTGGGTTTTAACCATGTTTACTCTCGAATGCAAAATATCCGGTCTCGTTTGCTTCTACGCAAGAGGGTATTTATATTTTTATCGACAGTCGTGCAACTCACGCTATCTATTTTCGCGCAAATAAATCCCCTATACGTCCCCATACGTCACAGCCTTGCAATCATAGTCTAGTATTTCCGTGAATATCTAGCAAACTCTAATTATAGTTAGTCATAATCGCACGGTATTAACAATGTTGAATTTTTCTCCGTTAACTGGTTGGTCCGTTGGAAGGTTCGAACGGTCCAACCCTTTCTAATTCATCCACCAAGGGTGCAACCGACCGGCGATCGTCATTTACACGAGTTCACCGGACGAGATTGCACAGTCGTGCGCTATATAACTGTTCGTATAATGCCGCGGAAATATCATCGATATCGGAGGATCGTTCGATGACGACTCAATCCGGAGACCAACCCCATCGTCGCGCGACTGCACTCCCTCGAGTTCTTCTCTGACCCTCCGCGCGGTTCCAGACTCTTGTCCGCCTCCTAATGGAATTGCTCCCCGTTATACGCGAATGGGATTAGCTTAAACAAAAGCGGAACTTTCGACATCCTCCCTCGCGCGCCGACGCCGACCACTCGCATCCACCCCCCACCCTTATCGTGTCCTTCGATCGGCCATTCGCTAAATTAACGTCGCCTCCGCGTTCGATAGCCGGACTGTCGCTCTACCCGGCTCTAGACAGTGTTTTCGAGAGTTCGTATATAGACGGCGGAACAACTCACTAATTAATTCGGAAAGTTGGTAGATAAATGTTAGATGTATTCTACGTGGTCCTCTATACGATGTGAATTACATTAATCATTAATTTATATGAAGATGTTTGGGAAGCGTTTCTTTCGATTTTTTACAAGTCGTGCTGCTTGAACTCGTCAAAAATATTGTAGTATAAATTGAAAAATATTTGCTATATTTTTAACGCATACAACGTGTGATACTTTTTGATAAATCTTACAGATTGATATGGAGATATATTTCAAAAATGGAGGTCGTTAATTTATATATAAAGCTTTGTTTTATATGCAAATTTAATCCAGAGTCACAGAAGTTGAACTCCTACCTTTGATTTAGAAGAAAAGGTAAATAAAAATATAATTTCTGAATGATTTTAATGAGTCAAAATAATGCGACGGTAGTTATAAATCTTCTCAGTTTCCTCTCACGAATCTGACGAAATTCATTCGATACAAAATGAACCACTGGTTTAGTTTAAGTAATCATTTAAATAAATAATTTAGCAACGAAAGCTCAAGAAATCGAGGCAAGTAAATGCCTCTCAGTTTGTACCTAGAAGCAAAAGGCATCGGTGGCCGCGCGAGGAGGCGTCCATTGGTCAGCAGATCGGCGTTAATTGGCGTAGTCGGGTGCAGCTGGATCGCTGTCGGTCCAATTAAAATCGCGGCGGAATTATCCGTCACCCGACACCTGACTTCCACGTCGATGAACGATCTTCGGAGCGTAATCGCGCCGTCGAACATGTGGCCCCCCGCTTCTTTCTTATCGCGTACGAGCATCCACGATCGGGGGAAAAAAGTGCCGGGAGCACTCACGATCGCGCTCGTTATCTCGGGACTTCGCACCGCTCCGCTCGTAAATAATTCATCCGAGCTCTCCTCTCTTTCCCGGTCACGATATTCCGTTTCATTCCTGCCCGGTTTCCACGTCCAATGAATCGACGGCGTCGAGCGTAACCGAGCCTACGCGACGCCCGTTTTTACCGTATCGCCGCGCCGTACTCGGTTAAAAATAATCGTGTCGAGGCGAGCAGCGTCGGAACGCGACCCTTTCCTCTGTCCTCTTCCTTCGTGGAACACCGACGATCGGCACACAAAGTGGTCCCAGGTGAGAGCCTCTGGCCCCTCGAACTCTTCCTCGCTCTCTTGCTCGTTTAAGCCCGTCCGAGATGGCGATCGGAGTGCCTCCATTCGTGGGTCATGGCTCCTCGATCGAGATACTTGCCGATTTCGGCCGTCTACGGTTAAGTTAGTAAGTGGTCCCTTCTTGTTAATTGCGGAAAAAGGAGGGTGCCGTTCTTGGAAATCGTCGGGACAACTTCGGGGAACTTGACGGAGCTTTAGGAAAGAGTTGGGTACTCCAATGGGACACCTGCTCCTCTTCGATCGCGATCTTTTGTTATTTTCGTTTGCATATTCTTGAAAATTATTTTATTTTTATTCTATTTTTCGACGCAACGTTGAGGCTGTGCAACTCGCTTGAATAGGGTGTATGTTATCGATTATTTTTAACCCTTTGAGTACGATATAGATATTGATGTCATATTGACGACATCAAGAGTCTACCTTCATCTTATTAAAAAAGATTTAAGTATGTAATTCTGTGATCAAGATGTACAGTGGAACAATGATAGTCCGATTTCCTAATATCTGAATAATCTATGGTGTGAAAGATAAATTTTATACCAATTGAATTATTGTAAAAATTGATAGAATTAATATCTGGAATTTTAACATACTAACTGTTCTATTATCTGAATATTTATGCTGCCTTGTTTAGACCGGATCATCGAAGTTCTACTGTATTATTAATTTTTCCCATTATTTAAGTCTTTGATGGGAAAGTGGGGTAATTGCGAAGAATTCAAATGAAACAAAAGCTGAGTAGAAAGCAAGTGTATTCGCTGTTCATAAATACGAATAAACTATGCTAAATAAAATCTTTAGTGTTCGCAATTAAAACCGAAAAGTACTAGTTACAGAACTGACATAATATCGGCTCTGAAGAACCAAAACCCCTATAATAATAATTAATAAAAGTACCTCCCAAATCCTTACAATATTTCATACTTCTAAAACTCGTTATTTATAAATGGAAAATAAATGAAAATAATTTTGTAAAATCCATCCCTTACAAGAAAAAAAATTAAAAAACTACAAAATTGGACCGTCGACGCAGCGCACCGCAGCGCTGCGTCGACAGAGGCAGAGCGAAGACGGTGCAGCCTCCGATCAACAAAGAGGCAATGGCGTCTGCGGATGCTTCTCTCCCGCGATTCTCGAAGCCGCTGCTCGAATGTCGCGGCTCTATTCTTAGAAAATGATCGCTGGAAACACCCGTATTTACAATGTAGGTGTACCGGCGCGTAAAATATCGTCCTTAATATATTGTGAGCGCGGCGCGGCGGTTTGGCGTCCCCGCGGTTCAAAGATTGCACTGACAGCGGGCGCGGAGGGGCCCGGAGGTGGAGGACAGAAAGGTATTTAATACGTTTCGGCGCATAAATTGCCGAGTATATGGGGCATTACGGGGTGGGACGAGACCATCGTTGTCCGTTCGGCCGTCTCTCTCTCTTTCTCTCTCTCTCTCTCTCTGTCTCTGTCTCTCTCTCGCCGAGGCCCGAGCGAAATCGTCGCTGTCACGGCCACCATGTTGCCCGCCGTAACCTGGGACATCGCTTTCTCTCCCTTCTCCCCTCGGGAACCCCCGGTTTTCTTCATGCCCGAGCTCCCCGTTCCCCAGCACCCGACATTCTTCCACCGGCTGCGCGACCGGATCCGACCGGGGGAACATTGAATCGGTGAAATCGGTCTCCTTGATCGTCGAACTCTCTTGCCTAAGCTATCTCTAGGCGTCTCTCTCTCTCTCTCTCTCCGATGGCGACTACCGATCGTTCGAGGAGGCTAGGCTATCCGTGAAATCGACGTGCAGTCGCGGGGAAACGGAAAATACGACGAAGCAGACGCAATATTTTTGATCGAAGATTTCCAAGCTTTCTAACTGGTCGACGACGAATCCTGGCGCGTTCGTGTCAACAGAGCTACGCATTTTCGTCCTGCAAGCGAAATAAGTTGATCGCTATATTTTACGAAATATCTGTGCGTACAGAATATGATATTTTTCTAAATAAGTACATAATAAATCTTTTTCTTAGTAATGAAGTTTTAGGATGAAGTTGAAGGATGCCTCACAGTGGGCGCCTTCGTAAAAAATTAATGCAACAATAGGGACACAATTTCTTTTACTAAATATTTATTTAAAACAGAAGAAAATGAATGAAATTATGTGTCAGAGAAATTAATATAGTGCACTTGTTGCAGCGTGCGCTGTGTGCATCTCCATTAAGACGCAGGGGTGCTTCCACCCCTAAATACAAAAACGAACTATACGACGAAGCCCGAATCTCTTAATTTTAGAGCACTATATATATATCTGAGAAGAACATCCTAAAAGCTCCTCCCCTTAAGTCCTCGGCCATGAATTAAAATTCCAATAAACACATGGACCAATAAATGCGTGCAGAAAATCGACGAATAAAAATTCGAATGGAACTTCTGAGGACCGATCGCAGAGAACTCCGCAGAAGTAAAGGAATTCGAGCGACCGGCAATTCCGACGACAAGAACAATAGCGAGCAATTAGCGGTCCGTTTCCAAGGATCGCTTGCGATAGCAAACGAACGACTGGGAACAAGGGGGGGGGCATAGATTAATTCGCAGAAGCGGCGACTCCTAAGAGAGTGTCGTGGGATCCATTGATCGCGGGTTTGGTCTTGATTTCGTTGGCGATTTCGGGGGCAGGGCACAGAAGAGATGTCTCACCGGTTCCGGGAAGAGAGAGCGAGAGAGAGAGAGAGAGAGAGAGAGCGGGTCGCGGGGCTCTCGTTCAATTTATTTACTCGTCCCTTGAAATCCGGCGCTCCGATTGGCCGGGGCCGGGCCCCGCCGGCATAAACTCGGACGGTCGTTCGGGGCCGAGCTCCTCTGCGGCTGCAGGGTTCCTCATATTAGACTTTTTCGTATTCGTTCGGCGCATTTAACCGGCTATTTTATGCTCCTCGCGTAGGATACACGCCGCGCCGGGCTCCCTCTCTCGCCCCCCCCCCCCTTTTCCCCTCTCGTTTGCTCTCTCCCTTGACGGCCCCGTGGCGAGCAGAGCGCGTTGCTCTGGGAAAAGCAACCGGATAATAACGCCGAGGGACGCTGCTCGGTGCCGTCGTTTTCAGATTTTATTATATCGCCGTTTATCCAATCCCTCTCGGAGCACGGCGCTCTCTTCGGGGCTCTCTCGCGCGCGATAGATCGCGGGAGTGAGCTCGCGAGAGAGTGAGAGAGAGAGAGTGAGAGAGACCGGTCGTCGACGAGCCCCGGTATCCGAGCCTTAATTGGAATTAATACGGACACCGATCGCGACATGTGTCGCGCGGCTGTGCGGAGAGCACACGCGGCGCTAAACTTCCCTCATGTTTTAATTCGAAACGGGGAAGGTTCGGAGACGTTAACACGACAGCCACCGTTGCGGTGCCTTGAGATCCTGTCTGCCGACGTTCTCGCCAACACAATGTGTTCATCTTCTTGCTTAGTCGTTAGCTCCGCGAGGCGCTTCGTATTTTATTTTCGTGGGAGATTGGGCCTCGGCTTGAATTTCCATGGCGCCGCGATACTGGAGTCACTGGGAGGTTGTAATCGTTCCAGGGACCATGGAAATCCGAAGATTATAGATACATGTAAATTAGCATGATTTTACGCGAAGATGATAAGTTCCAAGTCAGCAAAGACTCGGACATTATTCGAATTGTTTCGTATTAATAGTTATATGAAATATTCGGATGAATTCTTTCTAGTCGAATATTTTAGTAAAATATTTTACATTCGAATATGCTATTGGAATATTTTATCGATTCTTTCTTGACTTATTCGATTAAACATTCGTTCAAATTTTTCGTAATTAAGATGTGCGTTGTTGTTCTTCAATGTCGCAGAAAACAGCAGGATACCGATTTAAGCTAAATTAACCGCGACAGCGTTCGCGGACATCTCGCCGATTCAGTTGACGAAATAATTGCGAAAAATTTCCTCGAACAGCAACACGTCCTTCTGCGTTTCCCGTCGAATAAATTCCGCGGCAGCGCATGACCCAGTACGATTCCGGGAAAGAAATTAATGTACCGCGACTGTATAGGCATTGTCTGGATCGATCGCATCGTTTGGTTTCCCTGAACCACGTAATTCCCGGTAATGCTGCTCTCCCATGGAACAACGGACGAGAGAAACGTTATTTTCCCATTCGGTCCGTTCCCCTCTCCTGTCTCTCTCTCTCTCTCTCTTTTTCCCTCTCCACAAACCGAAGTTCCGCGGCGCGCCCTCCGCCGCGTTGTCCACACAGGGTCCCTTCTTCTTTTTACGAACGGCTTATATCGCGACGTAAATTTGTCTTCGGGTTTTCGCCCGATGGAAACGGGACGCCATTTAATGCGGTCCGCGAGTACGTTTACTGCTTCGTCGTCGGTCCAATTAAAATCGCGCGCCTCGCCCCGTCCGCCGTTGTATCGGGTAACACTTATTAAAGTCACCGAGGAACGCTTAATCGTCGGCGCTTCGTTACCGAACGCGTCGCCGAGAAATTAAAATTCGCATAACGAACCGACCGTATCCCTTCCTCTCTTCGCCGATCCACCCTTTTCCACTTCCTTTTCGTTTCTTTCCGCCGAGAGAGAACCCGCACACACGACCGACATGGAATTCCTGGACGGCGTTCGCGGTCGGTGCTCGTACACCGCCAGCGGAATCGCCGCTGGAATTCCATCGGGGGCCAGAACATTTCGGCGCTGTGATCGCTGCCATTTTGCCTGGCGAACGTTCAACGGCTCCTTGAACCGTTCGCCGTCGTTGATTTTTTTGATAACAGAACTGCTAACGATATATTAAAATTGCTACCACCGCTCGATGATGGGCCATCGTCGTCCTGTATGACCGCGATCATTTTTTCGACGCGTCTCCGACGAGCTGCATGGCGACTGAGAGATTCTTCTCAAGTTTAAGAGATACTTTAGGAAGCTGACTTGCCGATCCTTTTTATAAAATAAATGAATTCCGGATACTGTTAATATATTCTGCACGGTCTGTACAGCTCTGCATTAACCCCTTGCGGCGTAACATCATCGTAAAGAATTTATATATTATTTAATAAATATAAATGTCACTCGTTCCTTCTATATCAAAACGAAAGTTGATTCTTCAAAGTCTAGAAATAAAAGCAAATAAAGAAATACAGGAAACAAAAATTATCCCGCTTTATCAGAGAGATTATTAATTCATTGCACTCTAACAACATGTCAGACTCGTGATGGACACTCTGCACAAAATCAATTAAATCCAAACAGAATTTGTTTTCTCCGCTATCGATGTCTAGAAGCTAAAAAGCGAGAAGTAAAAATTACCTTATTTTATCAGGGAAATAATTAATACTGAAGAGTAATGAACGCAATTGTGGAAGAAATCGATGCAACTGCTTGATACAGGAGAAATACAACTGCGGAGAAAATACTCCTTTTGAATTTCCGGACACTAAATTCACGGAGCCAGACAGCATCCGAACGCATGGAAAATGCATAGCATAATCTTTGTGATTTTAGCTTGCGAGGCTCTCCCCATCGCGCACTTGTTATTCCGTTTGCGTCTCGCCAGCAATTTCGAATCAACAAATCCAACACGATTTTTCTAAAAAACAGACAAACAGCGTCGTCAATTTTTAGAAGAACGTGAAAGCAGGAAAATAACGTTCTCCTGTCGACTGTCTACTCGAACGCGGTAGGAAATGCAGCGTGCGCGATTATTTCATGGTGCAACGACGGCGCTGTAAATTAATGTAACGAGGAAACGCGTGTGACATCTACTAGAAGATCAATTTCTTACCGCGCCGGCGAGGTAAAAGTCCGATAGACCGGACAATCCAGTCCAGGTTAATTATTCAAATAAAATCTGGCGCCCGAAGAGGGAAACCGTAAGAAACCGGGGCTCTCGTGTGCGACTGGAAACCCCGGGGGTTTCACCGCGGAACGTTCTACGCAGCCGTCAGATTACGCGCCGCGAGAAATCAGATGTCAAACGATTTACAGCGGTTAATCGACGGCCGGCTCCATTGTTCGCAACGAAACGCGCGAAAGATGCGTGAAAGTGGGGAAACAATGGGAGCGGCATGCCCGGGGACGCGTTGAATTCTCTATGCTCGTTCTCGCGAACGAGCAGCTATCCCCGCGTACATAGTAAAATGTGCTCGCACACGCGTTGTGATTGAAAGAGTAATTAGACGGTTAATAGCCGCCGAGCTATCATATTCTGCATAATTAAACGCAGTCCGGGCACGAGGCTTCCCGTTTCATTCCGCACGGACTGGATCGCTGGATCAACTCCGGAATTAAACGATTTTTTGCTGAACGTTAATTAACTATACCGCGCGGATTTTTAGACAACGCGGAATACGGAAATATAAAGATAAATGAAGCGGCAGCTTCGTTAAAATTCGTTTACTGTTCCGTTGCCGAGATTCTTTATCACAAATGATTTCTCTCTGTCTTCCTTGTTTCATCTGTACTGTGAAACGTTAATTAACGCGTTTATGCTAGGAAAGAGATGACAAATTCAGCTGCTCTTCACAGACTCGAACAATGTAGATACAGTAGCACTTTGATCATCTGTACTTCTAGTATCAGAATCATCTGTTACTTAAATATTTGTTAACTATAATTACCTCAATCAAAGGTGAATCATATACCAAAAGATTAATTGTAAAAATCAATGAAGACGACATCTGGCACTTTAACTAAGTAATTGTTCTATTATCTGCAAATTCATGTCACTCTGCTGAGCCCGGATAATCGAGGCTCTACTGTAAATTTTCATGCAAGAGGTATCTTACGATCTGATATTTTATTCCTAGCTTAACAGCAGCGTCTATTTTATATTATACATATTTTATTTCTCATTATATTTCATCTTCCATTATATTTTATCGTAAACTAAAGAAGAAGACGCGTTGCTCTTAGCAAACGTGTTAGGCCGTGACTACGCGCGTCTTTTTTACAAGCGATTTGCACACTGCCTCTTCCTCGCGAAGAATGTAATTTGTCACACAAGATTATCGATTGCAGCGTACGAAACACCTTTTAAAATATCCATCTTGTCACAGTATTCCCAAGTCTCAAAGACTAAAATTTGCCAGAAACAATCCCCGTTTCGGACTGCCATTTCTTTTGTCGGGGTTGCAACGCAACTTGCACGCGCATCGAATCAATCTCCTCGGCGCCTCTCTTTCAGGTCCCCGTGAAAGTCGATTCCTGAAATCGGCAATCGATTCACAGAGCTTTATTCCTGCCCGAGCAGTGCGAGACTTATCAGAGCACGGAGACACGGTCCAGTAAACTGGCCAGAAAGCGCGTGCTCATTCTATTTCAATTTCTTGCGAGCTGAAACACGATACCGAACTCGCTCTTCCTCTTTCTCTTTCTGTCTCTCGATTCTCGTTAAAATCTTCCTCGTTACGCTGATGATAGCTTAGTTAGCAGCTAAATAATATCGAGTCCTTTTACTTAAGGATTAGACTAATTGATTGAGGGTTTCACTTAACACCATATCGTGCAACACGTAGCCTTTCAGAGGTCTCTTAGGCTCTAAAATAGAGAAATCAGTTTCGTTTAATCAGAACAAAACGCAACAGACTTAATATCATTAGATATCCTTTCGAGGTTTCAAAAATCTCACGAATCATCTAAAGTCTTATTATCCTCAGCATTATTTTTAGCATAATTCTTAGCGGCATTGAAATCCACAGCATCATTCGAAGCTTACGCAGGCAATTCTCAGCTAGATCCTAATTCTGGCCTTTCAAAAAACCATACTCGAGTAGCATCTGGTTCGGAGCAGATCTCGGAGGGCGCCACCTCACAGTGGCAGGAACAGTCACTTCCTCTTTGTCCTCACCCTGCCAGCCACCACCGAGGAGCGTTCTTCGAAGCCGCCTCGTTCTGCTCTCTCTCTCTCTCTCTCTCACTCCCTCTCTCTCCTGGAGTCTGTTCTCTCTCGCTCCTCGTGGATCTCCCTCTCTTCGGCGCTCTCCTGCGGAGTGCCGCGCCCATGTCGTCGCGGCGACGACGCTCGCCAACACCGGCACCCCCCGGGCAACCCTTCAGTCCATCTCGCGAGAGGAGAGCAGCGCAAGCTAGCCGGGGGCCGGTGTTCTTTTCGGGGATGAGGGCCGGGGGAACGCATAATTTCGTGGCTCCGGTCTTGATTCCGACGGTCGTGTATCGAACGCCGCGGACGACGGTCGACCAACGGCGCGAACAACGGCGGACGACGACAGACAATGGCAGACGACGGTAGACAATGGGAGACAACGCGAGACAGACGTAACAAGCGGGAGAGACTGTCCTTGTCCGCGTGTCTGTCGCCGATCTCGCGGCGTCCGCGGCGAGGGGAGGGCGAGGGGGACAGGGAGAGACAGGGAGAGACGAGAGAGCATCATCATTTTCTCGGGTCCCGTCTCGCTTTTGCCAGCGGCCCTCGCCATCTTCCTCCGGCGCGGTGGCAAAGAGGGGGACTCGGGGGAGGGGATTTCCGAAGGGGGCATAGTCTCTGCCGTCTCTCTTTCTCTCTCTCTCTCTCTCTCTCTCTCTGGGATCTGTCGCTCGGCCCCGTCTCGCTCCCGCTCGGGGGCGAGCCGTACATTTGTGATCGGCTCGGGTCGGAGGGGTGAGAGAACCGGGGCGCGGCTCCGGGGAGCGAGAGGAGAGAAAACCGAGAGAGAGAGAGGATAGAACGAGAGAGAAAGAGACAGGGTGATAGGGAGAGAGAAAGAGAGAGAGAGAGCCGAGCGAGGAGAGTGGCCGCAGCGGCGCACGCGGGAGGGGCGAGAGGGGAGAACGTTCGCAAAGTGTCCCTAAAACTTTTACAATCGCTCGGCTTGGCTCGCTCGCTCTCGCGTTCTCGCTAGGGCTATGCTTGATGGCGTATCTTCCAATGTGAGTTGCCCATAATACTAAGATGTACGGCTGCGCCGGTAGGGGTCCCGCTTGGTCTCTCGCTCACTTACTACCTTATAGTATAGCAAACCCGAAGGCGTATAGCGCGGCGAGCGTCGAACGTACGGGCTGCTGGCATCGTCGTTTGCCAGTATTTCGCCGGTATTTTCGGTTTGCTAGTCGGATCGGCGAACCCGAGCAAACCCCGGGGCCCGCTCAAGGCTGACCCTTCGTTACGCGCGATCCGCTCGCGGCGGCACCGGGCTTCCTCTCGCCGTACGTCGCCGGCCCTACCATCGCGCCGCTTTCCGCATCCCCGTGCGAGCATCGTTCCGGTCTTCGTCCCCGACGTCTTCGTCGACGCGTTGACAGTTCGGTCGTCGACGTGCCACCTTCTGTGCTTCTGTGCCAGTCAAAGTTTCCAAGTTCCTCTGACGCGCGGCCACGTGATCGCCCGGTGTTCGCCAGGACTCGCCGGGTCCGTCGCCAGGCTCTCTTCGCCCGGGGTCCGCCGCAAAGAGTCCGTCGCGTGCTGTTGAGTGCGTGACCGTCCCGACGAACGTCGACGACGACGCCGTCGCTGCTGCCATCGGGAGATCTCGCTGCCCTACCTCACGGTAAGCGCCTTCCACACGATACGCTCACGCTGCGCCAGCTTCCGACCGTTCTGCCCGCTTTTGCGCGCTCGCGGAGCCCTCCGAACGCACGGCATTTTGATAATCGGTGCGCCAGAGGCACCGCGCGATCGCCTCGGTCAGACAGTCACGGTTCTCGACGGGTTAGGTGAATGGATGCCGTTGGATGATCGCTCGACGAGCTACGCGTCTATCAGACAGCTCCTGGAGGGATTGGAAAGAATCTAGCGACTGTGATTCCTATTTTCTCCGACTAGCTACTGTCGTATTCTTCGTCTCAGAACGAATAGCCGCTTGTAGGGTGGATTAGTAACGCTATCAACGTCCTCGGACGGATCTGTCATTCGCAAATTATATCAGAAGAGCCGGAGGAAGCTAGTAGAATTTCTTTCCCTGCCTGCGTCAACCGTGATTGACAGCTACCTCTTGAAACTGAAAACAATCCATCAGTTTCTTCGATATACGTTCAAGCTTCCGGAGTTGGGTCTAGCAACATCCCCTATCTTTCTCAAAAAACCTAGATCAATCAGTCACCGATACAATCCTCGATATTACTAAGAAGAAAATCTAAGAACATCCACTACACATTCTCTCATCGATTTCCACCACGGCAACGACCTACCCTTCGAAATCGCCCTACCATCGTCATTCTAGACCGCGTCTTAACCCCCAAGACTGAATTAGCAACACCCCTCAGCCTCTCGAGACTTCGTTAAACATGAAGATCAACCATAAGGAAGAGTTTCAATCGTCGCAACGAAACGAACGCCAACGTGGCCCGTGAAAAGCTGTTCCACATCTGTCCAACCGAGGCTCGCGCCGTCGGATAAACAAACGCATCCCCGAAATACTCAATTAGCTGGCCCTCTTTTTTTTCGCGTTCCGATAGAACCCGCGGAAAGAGCATTCCCGCGGATGCGCGAGGGGAAACGCGAATTCTTCGTGCTGCGAACGGTGCACCGATCGGCCGGTGGTGGGGATACGCGGTTATCGATTGGCGGAACGGTCGTTGAACGGTTGGCCACGCCCCGGCCCGGCTTCAGCGAACGTACGTGTATCGCGACCATGCGCCATGTGGACTCTGCGTGTGCACTTTCGCGATCCGATGCAGGAAAATACTCGCGCAGGTCGGGATCACCGCGTTATCGACCTCCGGATGCAAAGTAGTCTCCTCGTAAATGTTTGGCAATGCCTTCATCCCCTCCACCCCGATCGGTCGAATGATCGTTTCACGGTGGACCGTTCCCCGCCTTCGCCGATCAGATTGGATCCTGTGTTCATACGCTGCTCGGATCGCTGCCAATCGCGTAATAATCGCGGCTTCGGGATCCGAAAAATCTGGGAAGGTATGTGAACGTTCAAGGCGATCCGAGACTCTGGATCGTTAGCCTGTGCGGAGGTAGCCGCGAGTTTAGGGCGCGGAGAAGGCGACCATGTTGTCAAAACCTTGCTTTTCCGTTAAATACCAAGTAATCGATAGCTAGACTGCGAGTCTTTATATAAAATAAAAATTGTCTGTGCAAATTGCATGACGTAGGATCCAAGCAATAGTCTCTTTCTTTCGTTAACAATTTTGATAAATTCGAATCCATGCATCGACGTTCTTAGTTTCTTTTAATTGTCTTACTGATTTAAAGTGCAACCATATATTATCATTATAAATGCATAAAATTCGTATTATATTAATTACTATGCCCAAACTTTTGTGGAAAAAACTTTTATGCACTGACTAGTAATATTAGAAGAATATTCATATATGATTTTGCTACTCTCTCAGCTTCTTTTGTTATTCTTATGCATCATTTAGTTATTATTGTAGTTACCATATTTCCTTCCTTATTGCTGATGTTATTACATTATTCTCCTTATTGCTGACAATATTACCTACGTTATTATACTTATTACTGATACTATTGCATTACCATGCTATTGCTATCGTTAATAACATTATTACAACATTCTCTGTAACGAAGCGTCCACTCCGTTGAGTAAACATATTATCTTATTGTTATTATCATAATCATACCAAGCTCCTGCGCAATTTCTGCATCCGGAACGTCGAACTCTGATTCTCCCACCTTTGTTTTCTCTTTCTCTGTTGCATCAGTCGAGCTGTTATCGCGAAAATTGTGTTGCAAGTTGCAGAGTCTTTAAAAGATATTGTATTTTCAATGGACGATGCTCTTCTCTTCTGACACAGTCTAATTTTGTTCCATGTGCCTTATAAATACTGATCATTCGAGGGGATGTTAGAACCTGAAGGCACTGGACATGAAATTGCAAATTCTTCTATTCCTGTTGCGATTACGCAATTACTTCTTGTAAACATGCCATAAGACCTTGCTAGACGACCCTGATTCTTCTCTTCTTCTTCGCTGTATAAAAATCGAAGTAATTTCGTCGCGCATAATTTTATTTTTCTGCATTTACGTCTCAGCTTCGAACTCCATGCTGCAATCTTCAATCGCAACTCATCCAGGAACTCGGAACTCAATTTTCCATTTCATTAACTACAGATTAATGACAGAGCGTGTCAGAACGATCAGCGATGTTTCGGTACACGTCATCCGTCGCGCGGCTCGAGAAGCAAAACGAGACGCCGGTAGCTAAGCGTTGCAAAATTTACACGAATCGTCGTTCCACGACAGAAACACAGGACGAACTTATTTCAGAAGTGTGTCGAGCCACCGAAGAGCACTCAACGACACCTACAACAATGGCCGGTTCCGAGCCGCCGCCGCGTCAAATTCGATTGCGTAATTCACCGAGCATTATCGTAACTGTCCAATTTGTATGGAAATCAACGTCTCCGTTTCGTTCGCGCCGCCGAAAAGAAATCTAGATAAGCCCGCGAGCGAGCCAGGTGCGCAACGGAAACAATGGCACATCATTTTC
Source organism: Augochlora pura (assembly GCF_028453695.1). Taxonomy (NCBI): domain Eukaryota; kingdom Metazoa; phylum Arthropoda; class Insecta; order Hymenoptera; family Halictidae; genus Augochlora; species Augochlora pura. The sequence continues at coordinate 5,948,949 of NC_135782.1, read as the reverse complement.
CGTTGAACGCTGCGTAAATCTGAGAGGTGTTAAACGGCGGCGACATTTAGCCGCGTTAAATCGCGCGGCGATCGCGAGACAAACGGCCCGCCGTTTGATCCCACGCTTTCGAGAGCCTTGCCAGACCTATTCAGATTGTGTTCTCGTAGTACCGTGATCGGTCCTTTCCCCGATACGATCTTAATAGCATCGTCCGGCTAAATATCGCAGATTATCTTAGCAGAAAGAGAAGCGAACGATCTTGTCCGTTCCATCAACGCGTACGGCGCCGCTCGAATATGGGCGGCGTTAATTTTTCGACCAGTTACCAAAAGCAAATTTTATGGGAATATCTTTCCGCAGATCGAATTTGCCGGGATGTTCGGAATGATACACGGTTAAAATAGTATCCAGTATTATAAATTTTAACTTCCTAGCCTCATCAATGCTATAATAACGAGTCAGACTGCTGGCGAACATTCCGTACATAATTTAATAAATATGACTGCTAATCACTTCTATTAAATCAAAATAAAATCTGAATGTTCTATCGTTATCTGGAAATGGAAATAAATTAAGACAATCCGGAAACAAAAATCCTCTCGTTTCAACAAGGAAGATATTGAAGAAATTGTAGCGCAAGGGGTTCGTTAATCTATTAGTTATTTTCGAAGAACTGACTCGTAGACTTCTGTTTAAATTACAATTTCAGTAAGAACTAAAATATATTCGTGAATTTTAAAATAAAACGAACACAAAAAGGATACAGATAATTATCATAATAAGTTAATTTTCTCAGCTTTTTTCATTTCTGACAAATCATGTTCAAGATGGCCGAAGAATAGCCAGCATTGTTCGGAAAATATTGCGAAGTCCTTAAAAGAAATTATTCCGTCGAGAATTTGATCTTTCGAGCCGACATCCGACATTTTCGTTCGCCTAAGCACGCGCGCAGGTACCGTACGCTTTCCCTTTTGCCTCCCTCGTTTGGTCCACCCGGGGTAGTTTCACTTTTTTTTTTTGTCTAAACACAAGTCGCCCAGCCGTCAAGAAGTTCGAAGTGAAAGTAGGTTATGTTTTCAATTTCGACCCGAGTTTTTATACGCGGCAATCCTTCCCTTCGGCCCGGATTCCGTCGCCGACAATGCGAACGGCCCTAAACTTTCCCTTTTCCATTTTCGTCGAATTCTCGGCGGTCCACCGCTATCTGGAATGTGTCAGCGATGACTAGAACAAAGACGTTCGAAACGTTCGAAGTCATTTAAAATATTTGGAATCGCATGACGCTTCAGTGTCTTCGTTTCGAGCTTCTTCGTTGCTTTATAAGCGTGTTGCATTCAAATAATCAATTAGAAGATATTGTATTTATCAGTAATTGATGTCAATTATAATATTGCCTGCAAACTAATGTTTATTCGTCCCCTTGATAGAATTTCTAGTATTTCCAACCCCTACAGAAATCATTGAATAACTCCGCACAGAATTAAAATAATTTAACCAAAGTCTGCGAGCATTTTCTTCGCAAGCAAACAACCATATGCATGAAACTTTCGAACGAGTTCGTTTTGTCGCAGTCGCTGTTTTCAAGATAAGAATAGGGTTATCTCCCACGACAACGAAGTTCAGCGAGTCGCGCATTGATTGATACGAGCTCCTCGCTCTCCTTTGTTTATTGTTCAACTTTGTTCATTAATCATCGCGTAAACCATGCTTCTCGATGGCAAATAATAACGAGATTCCTGTCGCAAACAGAAATGCAAGTAAAATAATTAGTTGGACGTCCTCAACAATTCCAATCGCCCAGAGAATTCAGAAAAATGGCAATACTTTGTAGAAACGCACCATGAACGAAACTTGCACGGAAAACAGGGCGGCCGAAGCGAAGACATCCCAACAGAGATATAACTCGAAACTAAACGTAAATAACACAATTATCTCGTCATTTCGATTACATACGCGGTATAAAGAGCCAAGAGGACATAAGATAATTCTCGATAAAAGGATGCGAGCAACAAAACTGTCGCGAGAAAGATGGCGGTCGTAGCGGCCGCGAGCGATTCACCTAAGATCTCCGCTCCTGCGCTTTTGAAATCGAGCGAGACGAGCGGAAAGGATTCTTTATTGGGGAAGTGAAGCGTGCTTGGTTCGCCGAGCTGATTGCACGGCCACGGCGGAGAGGCTCTCCCTTATCGCGATCGGGAGTAGCGTGCTTAAATTGCTAGTTTTTAAGACCGCCGTCTGGTTTTCCGTTCGCTAAAACGTTTCGGCCAGCGTTTGCTCGCCGAACAAAGTAACAATGGAGGCGTGTACTATCCCCGGGCCCCGAAGATATCGACGGTAATAACGTGCAACGATTTGCATCGAAGATCGTGCATGACAACAGGTTTATAACGCGTATGAAGCAATCAGGATTTTATGCTCTTATCGTGTAATTTACATCGTATGCAAATCACTGGTTTTACGAGACGACATTCTCTCTTTCCTCTCCCGGTCCCCGCCCCCTCCGACCACCTCTTTTCCTCCCTCCCTCCCTCCCGCGAGCCCGCCGGATCGGGGAGCACTTTTTTAGCCGAGGGCAGCCGTTTCGATGCCGAGCAATAGGAAAACTTTCGAGGATTATTCCCCGATGTCCGTCTCTCTCTCTCTCTCTCGAACGGCTCGCAGGTTGCGCGGACCACCGAGACGTCTGCCGTCGAACTTCCGGTTGATATCACCCTTCTTCGCTCGATGACGACGTCGCGACGTTCTTGGAAACAACTATTATATGCCGTGTCGACGATCAAGGGGTTCGGAGATGGGAGTCAGTTTTATTTTGAGAATATCGGCGAGAAGAACGTTTGCGGATGCATCGTCGACGATTTGTTATTTCTTCGCGGCGTGTACCGTAATGATTAGACTGCGGATTTTATTTATGTGCGATAAACAAAGAGGGGATAGAATGGAAATCATTGACAAGGTTTAAGGAATTTATAAGTGCTACCGTGTTACGTTCAACTCATCAAAATGATTAGGAGAGGAAATAGTCTGTCGTGTTCTCGTCTCTTGGAATTAATGCAGACAATTTTTATTCTGCATAAAAATCCGCAGTCTGGGAAGGATAGTACTTCAAAATCGGGATAAGAGTGAAAATAAGATTCGTTTTGTTAGACTAATATTGCGTGCAGAGTAGTTAGCATCGCCATGGAGAAACTGTCAACGACAAAATGTCTGCAGCTATTTTATCGTGGATTTTGTGGTTTTTAGTCGAGAATCGAGAGATGGAGAAGGTCAAGTTCAGTTTGAGGTTATGTGTAATGGATTTAGGAACTAATTGGAGTGATTATTAGCTGGAAAATATTAAGGGAAAATTTTTATATGTCATCTCTTGTATTTATAAATATAACATATGATTTTGGTTCGTAGATTGTTACTTTAGAACAAAAATGACAATTTTAGAGCGCAGAATGCGATTGAAAAAGTATTTTTCTGATCCTATGAACCACGTAGTAATAAAACATTGTTTCAAGCGACTGCTGAAGAGATTTCGAATTGGTTTAGACTAAATTAACAACACGCAATGATCATGAAACGATTAAATTCACTTTTCCCCTCATTTTCACTTCCGAATGTGTTTTCTAGCATGATTCGAATATACCAATTGTATCTCCTGCGTCACAGGAGCAGTATTCAAATCACCCAGAAGCATTGGACGTGTTTAAGACCCTCTCCGATCCAGAATGCAAATGCACAGCGAATTTGCAATCTAGAATATCATTTACATTAGAGTATTTCTATGCATATTACACGTGTACGCGTGTATTTCTATTACTCGTATAATAAATTCTGTAACATAGGAACACGCGGGTACCAGCGTATCAACAGTTAAACGGGCACCAGTGTATTAACAATTACATGGTTAGCCACGTATCAAGAATCGAACGGATTAAAGTTCAGATCCGTCAATTGCACAGGTGCTGTACTTAAATACACGCGAAATAGTGATCTCTGCTAATTTCCATGTCTACGTAAACATGTCGGCCAGTTTTTTTTCCCTCCCGTAACGACGCGCGCATACATTAACGGGGCCCCACTCTTGAGAGAACATCGAAATAACTTCACCATTCTGTTCAGCCGCTTTTTGTTCGCGTTCCACGTAACGCATTTACAAACATTATCCGCTCGTAATAAAGTCCCCGTCGCGGTGCCCGAGGAGGAATGTCCATTCTTCCAGGATAATCGGGGTTACGCAAACAGGCTGAGTGAAATATTCGTCTCTTAACGAATTTAGATCGTACGAGATAAGTCAGACGCTACGGCGAGTTCGAGAATTCAAGGCGAATGAATCTGAAGTTTGGTCCATGGGTCTGAGATTGTTTTGAGAAATAATATGTATTTTTAAGTGAACGCAAATACACGGAAATCTGTTCCAAATATTCCTTGAAGTCCGATCACATTTCCGTTCTTTTAAAAATTGCTGGGGTTTGTTAAAGAATTATTAGCTGACGAAGGCGACATAGATTTTTATTAGAGGGTTGATAAAAAATTGTATTTAATACTGCAAGCAGTTCAAAAAGACCGGTCTTACATCTTGTATTTCGAAATTGTTGAAATTACGAAGACTATTCCGTGGGAAATGATGGAAAAGTTTAACTAAATTGACACGTTGGTTTTAATAATAAAAATCGAACACCAAAATTTGTATTAAGCACAACAATTCGCCGACTCACGTACTGTAAAATAATTCAGCCAAGCAACTACGTTCTCGAAGTTCTCAGTCAAACTCCATTCTAATAAAATGCCTATTACACCAACAAAAATCGTGCGAACACAAAAAAGCACAAAATACAAACAATTAGAAGCTAGTAAAAGATCAGCGACTCAACCAATTAGACAGATATTTCACCGACGAGCCTAACTCGATCCATTCCTAACACAAGCTCTTCATGTACCAAACAGATCCAGCTCATTAAAGGATTATCCCGAGGTCCCCGGAGGCACCTTGAAACCCTTCTTTCCAAGCCGACCTTCGCCTTTCCACCTTCGAGGCAAATCTACGGCGACTCGGTAAATGGCGTGCGGAGCGATAAATCTCTATCAAACGCATAGGTATTCGAGTCAGAGTGGCTGCACACGTGCCCCGGCCATCGCCGGCTTGCGAATAGGTTAATTTGGCTCGAGCCGACAGCTAAACGGAGCATGAGCGTCGGGTCGTGCAGCTCTCGGCGTCGGGCTTGTCAGCATCTAATTGATTGCCGGGTCCGGGGCGATCCCTTGGAAAATCGAGCATCCGGACGATGCTAGGAAACGGTCGGAAAAGAGCGGCGTCACGTGTACGCCCATTCGCCGCCATTGGTTCGTAACCTTTCGTGCTTGTGACCGTCGGGTTCGCGTTCGAAGCACCGACCGGCAGGCAGGCAGCAAACGTGACGCGAATGTTCGATACACGAATAAGCTTCACCTTCTTCGGCGACGCTGCTGGCTCTTTCGTTTTTCGTGCAGTGCGCATGGGTATACCTGGAAGGAAGTACGCCGGCAGAGAGCCGGAGAGCAAGTGCGTAAAAGGGGGTGCATCGGGTGCACGGGATGCGCCTCGAGCGCAGTGGAAGGGTCGGGAGAAGAAGAAGTCATCCAGTGGCCGTGTTGTCCGCGGCTTCGATCGCGCGCCATCGCTGCCACGAAAACCTACCGCGGCAGTTCCGATCAGTAACCGCGATAAGCCACCCCCGATCGGACAGCGGGAACCCCTAGCTCGAGAGAAGACGGCCCTTGAGAAGAGGAAGACGACCAGTGTCCTCGGTTAATCGGCCTTCGCGTGACCGGGGTCCGGGTTCCGGGGGTTGGTTAACCCCTAATTGATCGCAGAGGCGAAGCACGGCTCCTATTATCTGTTCTACCGCGAGGAAAACGGGATTTATACGTTACAGTTACAGTTGGTTCTATTTTCGTTGAAACGTTCGAGACTGCAAACATCGTCTCGTTACGCCATTGGGGTTTTTAAACGCGAACGCGTGTCGGTGACTGCAAGTGGAGGAATAACCTAATCGAATCGCCATTGGTGTCCGCTCGATTGACCGAACGGCCGGCTTGACCCAGTCGAAGCGACTCGTTCAGTGGCATAATAATAAGACTGTCTCGAGGGCCACGACAACGAGAGGGCTAACTCGAGGAGCAACGCTACCGAGACGTCAGTGTTGCGGCGGCAATTAGAGCTGCCAGTGGTCTAGCGATGCTGTCCGGAGGAACGGTTCGGTGGGTCGGCATTAGGCGCACAGTGTACACCCTATCTCGGGCTACCGCATCGACCACCCCCCTTCGCCGGCCTTCCCGGAACGCCAGGATGGCGGACACGGTAGCTGCAACAGTTCAGTTCACCGCATATCCATCTCTCGCGTTAGCCGGCGCAGGGCATAGGACGTGGACGAGGATCGGGACCAGGACGAGATGGAAAGGGGGGAAGAGCAGCGACGGAAGAGCTCTCGTGTGACGTTCGCAGGGGTCAGACATAGCGAAGGGGCGCAAGCGCAGTTATGTTCGTGAGGCTCGCGGAGCACATGGTCGCCCCGACCACTATTCCGCGCTCCTCCCGGCTTCCGCCTATCCCTCGGCCGGGGTTGGGACTTGTAAATAATTATGGTGGTCGGACGAGGCCGAGTTCCGCGGGACCAGTGTTTGCTTTTTTCTTTTTTTTCGGAACCACCCTCGAGCGGCCTTCGACGGAATTTCTCGGCGCATCCCGTGATCCCGGCGTCATTTGTTCCTATTAAATCCAATCGTTTCCATCGGTATACAATTATCTCCACCAAGATCCAATTATTTCCATCGAGATTCAATGGTTTCCATCGAAAGGCGAGGCAGCAGGATTTCGATCGCGAGTGGAGAACGGCGATGCGAAGAGCGAGGACGAAGAGCTTTCGGAGAAGACGATGACAAGATAAGCCGCAAGTGAATGTTCAGTGCATCGAGGAGATGTTGTGACGCAAACGTAGATCGCTAATGCAGCGACCCTCCGGCCCGGGAATAATAAACCGAGCCGCTTTGAAGAGACTCGGCCAATCGCGGGACGACTGCGCGTTGGAAATACGCCAGATAAAAGTGAACCACGCAGCGAAAGGAAGATTCGCCGAAGACTTCGTGCTCTATTTGTATACAAGCCGGCACGCGAAGTTCCAGCGACGAGAGCATGAAGGGCGGATGTATCGAGTCAAAACTGGATCGTCGAGGGTATCGAAGCGATCCGATTCCGCTCCAGGAAAAATGGCAGCTGGCGAACGTCCTTGACCTGGCCTGCAGAAGTCACCGATGGCGGCTGCCTACAATGATTGCCATTATCGGCTGACGCGAGCCACGGATGGGGGCCCTGTGATGTTGGAGATCGTGGTGCGGGAGTGTTCTATTGTTAGACGATCGCGTGCCGACCGTTATTGAGTGCAGTGTCCACCGAGAGATCGGAGTTCATCGATCGGGCAAAGGGGTGAGTACACCGCTTTACATACGCTGACCATTTAATCGTGTAATGCCACGCGATCGCGACATAACATTTTCAGAGGTGTGCGATTTATTGCGTCTGATGTCACTTGAAACATTGCATCTGCCAGTTTGACCTTTGCTATACTGCGTAGAAATTATGAGCTGTCGTTTGAATTCGGTATGTTTGTTTTCTTGGAGAACGTCGCATTTCGTTCGTAGATTTAAAAGTATTTCAAGCATCCAGCGTTTTTTTCAAGCATCTACTGCTTCTTGTGTAATTATTGTTGCTTGTAAACGATCTACGGTAGTTTAGGCTGACTAATTAGTGCCGTTTATTGTAGCTTCTATCGATGGAACACGTATAGAGTAAATTGCAGGTTATTAAAATTGATTAAAATATTCCCGACGTTTAAAGAGGAATTGAGCTTGTACGTGAATTTATCTTACACCGAACTTCCTCAAGCTAATTTATTATTGTTAGAGCGGATGCATACTAATTTCCCTCGCGAGTCAATGAAAATGAAGTACTCTTTGATGCCATAAACAGTCGCTGGCTCGTTATGCAAACTGCGAAAATTCCCATCGAATGGGAAAGGTGGATTTCTAACGGAACACAGCGACAAGGGATAATTAAGATTGGAGTAATTAATATCCAACCTGCACGCTTAATCTCCACCAGAAGCGATAGAAATTAATTAATGCAAAACGATATTAAACGGGCGTTTCATTGGGAGCTACGATAAGACTTCTTCTGTTTTCTTCGTTTCAAAGAATATTTTTTCACGCGTGCATTTTACTGCTGCTGCGCGAGTACGTTAATTGAACTTCCTGTTCCAACGATTCTGATCGCTGGGTAGATTGCTGGTCTGACTCTAAAATCGTTTCTATCGAATTTCTTTTAATTTGTTTTGCCGCAAAATAGTTTGCTCGGAGCGTTTTTATTCGCTCGAGACCATTCGGTCTGTTTGAATTCTACCATCGCGATGGATATTTAAAAAAAGAAATAGTAAATAAATTAGAACAATGTTCCATGGTATTTTAGCATAATTGTTTATTAAAGAGCGTAGCAAGTAAACTTCATACGGTTGCTAAACAAGCGAGCTAACGAAGTAAGACGGTCAAAGAATTTTCTCGTTAAAATGCCGCCACCGCACACCGCATACCTTCTTTCAAAACACTGTCGTTCTTTCAGAGATGCATTCTCGAGGCGCTTGCACCTCAAATTGTGCATTTAATAAAACAAGGCTGAAAATTATTGGACATATTTCGTGAGCGGCATAGCGTCGGGCAAAGTAAAACCTAGCTAAATGCGAGGAATTTTCTAATTAAAGTATCGGAGTCAAAGGCCACGTACAGGCCATTTAACCCCTTTGTCAAATTCGAAACACTCGCTTTTATTTGCTGTAAATTTTCCTAAGCATATACACGTTTGAAGTCAAACGAAAATGAAATTAATTTGAATTGTTTATGGATTAGAAAATTTTCAAACTAGGTTCGTATAAAAATACGCTAAATTTGAATCGTTCAACTTATGTATTTCAGGCTGGAATAGGGAATTTAAGCATTGAAATTTGAAGGGATGACGCGTTCGCTTAAATTCAAATAAAAAAATGCGACAAATTCGAATCGTTTTAGAAAATAAGCGCACTTCGGATAGAGGGCGGGACTGGTGAATTAAAAAGTTCAAATTCGAAAGGGCGGCGCGTACGTTGAAATTCGTTGGTCACACGGTTGAAAACGCGGCGGGAGGGTGAAAAAAACAGTGAGGAAAATGGAGTTCCGGGCAACATGAAGCGCAGCGAGTTCATAGGGCGTAGTCCAGGGGGCATTCTGAGCCGTTGGTGGGTTTCCCGTAGTGAACGCGCGGGCTGCGACAGATCTTTTACGATTTTAGGGGCGAGCGCGGCGAGGGGGGACCGGCGGCGGGGTCTCGAATGCGAGGTGTAACTGTCAGTCATGCAATAAAACTTTTAACGCCTTCGTGTCCAATAAGCGTATCGTCTGCCGGGTTTTACATTGGGCGGTGTCCCGCGGCCATTACGCAGTAACGGGACAAAGCGCCGCGCTGATTGGCCGCCCGGAGCATCATGGCCGCTCTCTGTCCTGAACTTCCCCCACCATCGGATTTCAAACGAAGCCTTCCGTCCCACCGACTAGTCTTTCTATCCTTGTTTATGGTAAACCTGGCAGGGTACAGTAATGGTAGGTTAGGTTGAGGCCAGGTAACGCTTCACGGATTTCCCCTATGCTAGGGGATACCTGGTGGGGGTATTTTTTGGCGCAACACACATCGCGATCTGGTAAGACGTATTTTCCATCGGTGCTTTTTCTTAATAGCTCGGGTCTGTTGCCACTTTCAAATAGAACAAACAGTGCAATGTTCACTCGGTTGTTTGTATTTTTAAATATTTGAATTACCCCGCCATTTATTTTTGAATTACCCAGTTGCCGCCAAATATTGAAATTACAGTATGCATACTTTAACTTTGACACACTGATCTTTTTAATTAGGTGTCCTCGCATGGGTCAAGGTTGAACCTGTTTAGCGCCAGATTGTTAATTAATAATCTTTCCGTGAAACTATACAGTCACCTATAGCGCAGTCTCCGACGGTTCGCTCTGCTCGGGTCGATAACTTGTCGCGTCCTACTTTACCGATCGTATAAGCGTCTGCTAGGCATGCTTGTGTGGGTGAAACACAGAGTAGAAGCGTTCACCGATAAAACGTTGGTGATTGGATCCTTCGAGCATAAACTACTGTATTTAAGTAACAAAATCAAAATTTCTAATTTCGATATAACCTCTCTAAAACGGCGGAACTCCTTTCCCCGTTTTTCCCTCGAATCTAAGCTTTCATTTAGCGCAAGGGAATCATTTAAATATTCGTCTACACTGCTCCCGCGCGTTTCATTTATACCGTTGCATACTTGACGATAAAAAAAATATAAACCGCGTGATACCATCCCCACCTTAAAAATGCCCGGCTCGGTCATCAAGCCACGGATTAAAATTTTAATCTAAAGAAGTTCCCGGCAAAGGGTAAAAATAAAGTTACCGGGATGTAAGGGCCGCGAGGGCGGCCGGGAGGTGGGGGGGATGTAAGCTTCAATTTCGCCCCGCCTCGCCGCTGGCGTATTGGCAGCGCTGGGTACAAGCCGCAGACGAGCTTACTTTGTGAAGGGAGCGTGGGTGGGGGAACTCAATTTTACTAAAATCCTCCGGCAACGGCATACGCGGCATGAAGATGCAATGTTACCTTTTACCGGACCGTCTCGGTTACACGAGCTCTCCCTCGTGTCATCCACCAGCCACAAAAATGAGGGCTACATTACCCTGCAAAAGTTTCGCTGCGCTGCCTCTAACGGGTGAGTCGTGCAAAACCGTAACCTAACAGTCCCTACTTTAACTGTACAGGTGAACTTCTGGAACAATCGTATGTCTCGTCGATTTTAATACACCTGATCAATTTGTCACAGTGGCGCTAGTAACATTTTTCTCATTGTGAGAAATAAAATGTGATATCGTTTATTAACACCTGTGTCGTTAACATTTTCGAAAGTGTCATGGCTACCATGATATTACCCCATTCATATATATCCTGAAAAAGAAAAATATTCCAGGGCATAGTTGAAAATTTTCTTTCCTAACTATACATAGTCGTGTTTCCCCCACTCCTATCACTTCGGACTCTCGAGGAGAATGGAGTGGATTAAAACAATTGAGTAAGACATTGTGTGCATTACATACCAGAAACTTTTAGACAACAGTGTATGCCACAGGAACGCCGTCACGATGCGTCGATAATTCTTGCCGCTGAATCCTTCTGTCAGCCCTGTTACAGGCGGCAAGAATCATCCGTCGCGCACGTGGATCCATTTATGGATGAGTACGGGCATGCAGATCGTCGCTCACTCGTACATTCGATACACAAAGTAATGCCTGCGGGGTTATATAGTCGGGTTTTGTCGTGACGCCATAACTAGAGATACGATGGAGTACATAGGATGCAAACCCATAAACCTCCCCACCTTACGTGGCCAGGGTCTTCTCGAGGCTGCTTCGGATGTGCTCCACATTTACCTAGGACCGAAACGACCGCACCACCTACGGCAGCAACACCTTTGCGGACGAAAGTGACGTATAGGGACGGCGGCACGGCCGTGGACGTCGACGCCAGCGCCAATAAACAGGGCTCGGCCGGCCGGCCGACTTTCGATTATGTCATAGACTACATATTTCATCGGCGCTTCTGTTCCGTTTCCGGCGCGTTTCTCTACCCGCGAAATCGCACGCGCCGATCCCCGATAGTCGTCGTCGCCGTATCCGTCCAGTGCTTTGTTTTTCTGTTTAGAAGACAGACGGGTGTTCGGGATCAGTGCGTCTACCTTTGGGACCCACGAGGGGCTCTCAGCCGGGGCTGTGTAATCTCGTTTCATTGTAGAAGTAACCCCATCTCGACGCGAGCGGTACTGCCTGAACTTAACCATGGACCCCCGCGTGGCTTGTGTATGTACAGAACTTCAGTAACTTAACTTGTTTAATTGTTTTCGAATGGTATGATCAAAGAGTAGTAAAAGACTGGGTTGTCCATTGGTTAGTTACTGTTGCATATAGATAGTTGCGTATAGAGGGCAGCCATTGTGATTAGTTTGAATGCACCTGTCCAAGGTCACGTTTCAATTCCATTTCTTGGCTGCCATAGTTCAAGTCTGTAACGGTAATTATTAGACAAACAGTTTTTGATTGTAAACTAAAAGTGGGAGGTTGACTTTTTCGTAATTAGGGGTAGGAAATAGTTGTCATAGTACGTCAGGCCCTATCTGTCGGTCATGTTTGTATCAAAGACGATGGAAATGCACTGGGAAAATAGTAGACAAAAAGGATATAACTTTTTCAACGTTAGGCAATTATTCCTACCTTCAGTTATAACTAGACTGTGAATTTTTATGCAAAATAAAATTGTCTTTAGTAATGACAAGATATAGAAACTACTTAAACATTTATTCCGTTTTCTAATTATTCTAATGAGTTTATAGTAATACAATAATAATTTCAAATTGTATAAATGTTTCTCCTATTGCATCTTCTATGCACATATTTGTCTATGCATATTTGTTTCCGTTATTGTCATTATAGCCTAAGGCAATGTTATAGGTATTTTTCATGAAACAAAGCAAGGAGATTTCTAGTAGCGGCACTTGCAATTTCCAATCGCGATTAGAGACTAAATTCACTTGTCGCGATTACAACCCGGAAACAAGTCCCAAGCTCTATCGGTCCCAAACGGTTCTACCTAGTTGTGGAAGCGCCCGCATAGAGAAGCAGCGCGAGCGCGCGCGCGCGCCAAAACTAGACGCGCAATCAAACCGTGATTCGCTTCTTCGCGTTATATCGGGGATCCGCGGCAGTTCTTTGGCATTCCTCGCGTTCATGTATGCGGGGGAACAGAGGAGGAGGAGGAGTAACTCCGCGGGGATTAACTGTGACCAGTTGGAGGCACGACACGCGGCCGGGTCGACCGTCAGTTTCACGAAATTTCACCCGACGGTGCCGCGTGTGTGGGTTTCCGACGTGTGCCCGTCCGTCGCGCCGGGTGGAAAAGAGTTCGTCGCGGACGGGCATCTCTATCTCGTGTGCGTGTGTCGCGTAGTCGCGGTCGCGAGTGAATGCGCGCAAGTTTGCGCATGCGTGCCCCTGCGACGCCTTCCCGGTGATTCCCCTTCGACGAGTGCCAGCACGCGTGTTCCACGACCACGTGACCCGGCCTAATCGGCCCCGGCTTGAATGATGTACGACGCTCTCATCGGAACTTTCTGCAAACTCGTTCGCACAGGTCAGTAACCACCAGTTTCCTCTGCTTATCATCGATCCGCTTCGCACCCCGGCCACCCCCTTTGTCGTTGGATATCGCCGGGATTCGTTTCGCGATGTCTGCCGCGGTTCAACATGCCTTCTTACAGCACTGCAGCTACTGGCGAATGCAGGGCGTAGCAGGATGCATTTCATTGGTAGAATAATAATTGGTGAGAGAACATTGCCAATAGGACCTTACTTAATAGTCGAATATTTGTATTTAATAATTCATCTATTATAACCTGGCTGCTGAGATTGTCAATTAGAAAATAATTATTGAAGACACAATACTTGTATCTATGAATTAACATGTAGGGTGGTGAAGCTAATTTCTCGTCTATGATACCTATGAATATTTTCAGTGATAAGAACAGAAAATTTGCAAATTTTCGAATGAACTGCATTCGCTAGTCGCATATCTTTCTGCCATGCATTCTATAAATACATTAAGTCTCGTATTATGGTGGCCGGATGCGTTTCGCCTGAATATTCCTGTAAGATAAGGATTGCGATATCGAATCGCTAAACTGTTGATAGGCATTTGGAAAAAAACAATAGCGTATCTCGAACTGGCCAATTAGCGGGGAAAGGTAAATGATCGGTAACACCTTTGACTGGTTTCTTTATCGATACAACAAACTGTACAGTGTCGCAAGCGTGTTTCAGAAAACTGTCGCGTCGGCTGGCATAATTTACAATCACGGCGGACTAACCGGGCAATTCGCGCGGGTTTTATATGGATTCGAACGCAAAAAAAAATGTGACCATTAAGTTCGCGCAATTAACGCGCAACTATACGCATTTTATCTCGGATCGAGAGGAAGTCGCCAATTAGAGAAATAAATATCTGTTTTCGCCTGGCGCGGCATTAAAACGTCGAATTAGCATAAACGTCCCCGCGGCGAGACGCGTCCGTGATAACATGAATATATGCGAGATGCGTTCGTGTTGCAACGGGTCACGTGGCCTCGTATTTTGAGTCACTCTTTTGTCCCGGACGGTGGCCATTTTCGCAACAGTGTTGCGAGTCCGCGCCGCGAATAGCGAACAGGACGCGATCGTTGTCGTTCGTTGGCCTCGATCAACTATCGAGGAGAGAAGGTCCCATCAGTTGTCAGTCGTTTGGTAAACGCAGCCCGGGTATGAGGCTGTGGCGTGCGTGCACACGTGGCGTCTCTCTTCTCATCTTCGCCTCTCGCATCGCCTCCTCTTGCCCACTTCTCTCGTCGCGTGGACGGCCATAGCTTAAACGACCCGACATTCTCCTGAACAGCTGGGAATCGCGTAAGTAGTTAGGATAAACTCCTGCGGATGGCGCGGCGAGATACCCGATCAAGGCCTCCCTTTACGACCCCGCGTAAATCTTTTGTCCCCCGTTGAAATATCGCTACGCGACCGCGATTAATCCGCGCGAGACCATCGCCGATCAATAATAACGGACGTTCGATCGAACCGCCGGGAATCAACGCGACGATCGATGATTAATCATCGTCGCGGAGTAGCCGCGCCGGAATCGCCGACGATTTTATCGACGTCGTAAACTTTGATCTAATAACAATCATTCCGCCTTGCTACCACGTCGGCCGACTTTTTCGCATGAATTCGCGCCACGTCGTTGCGCAGGTGCACGGCTCAACGCGATTTATTCCATCCAGTTAGCCTCGTTGCGGCTGCTTTTGTTCTTCGTCTGTCCCCTTTGGTATCGATGTTTATCGCAGCGACGATTCAATCCAGATGTAGTAAATTCATTTCTCGAGTCGAACGATCGTGGATCTGAAAGAAAGAAGATTTGGTGAGATGTTGTTCTTCTTGCAATTTTATATCGATTACTTACAGCGAGTTAGACGATGCTCCTAGTCTCGAAACGTATTTTGACGATTGTCTTGATTGTTCCGTTCCAGCTTTCATCTCGATCCCAGCCATTTGTACTCGTTATTTAACCGAAAGATAAGCGCAATCACGAGATCGACCGAAAGCGGAGAAAGAAGGGTAGGAATAGCTGATCGCAGCAGAATAAAGGAAGGCGTTCGCACTTTTACCGTAATATTCATAAGCCTCGCGGCTATTACGTTTTACGATTGCCACGTGTTTAAATCTGATTTATCATTGTCCACGCACGGGTAATTACGGTCCCCCGCTGATCGTTTGATTTATCGCGATAGTACAATTAACCGCGTATCCCCCGAGATTTATGCGCGAGAGTGTCATACGCGGCGCGTACAGCAAACGTTGTTGCAGCTGACATTCAGGACCAGTCGTCTGCGTAAAATAAAGTCGGACTCTGCGTTCATCTTCTTCCTCCTCGTCCCTCCGCTGCCCCCGTCATCTCGACGTTTTTCGCGCGCGGGTTTTTCTTTTTTTCACGAGGCTCGCGCGATCGCGAGGCCAAACGAGCTTTCATTTCGCGAGTCCCCGTTTTCTTCCGACGACGGCCGGATGCATCTAGGAGGAGGCTGCCTCGTTACGGAGCCACTCGTTTCTAAAGGAGCGGAGAAAAAAAGGGAAGCGCGCCGCGATTTCATTATCCAGCCGCGCCGTGTCTATTCCGCAATTAAACCGTGGCCTAATTTATCGGCGGATCCAAGTCCAGCGGCCCGCTTTTATTCGGGCAGGTGCAAAGACTAAACCGACGAGATATCGGGCTTTACGACACTTCGGAGATTGCGACCGTATAATTTACAAACGCCACGGTTCGAGCCGCTACCGTACACGCGATGAATTTATCGGGTTCGGTTTTTCGAGGAAAGAAACCCTTCGTTGGATGGAGATCGCAATCGAACGGAAGCTCGATTGCGTTCGGCCGACGTGAGGGAAATTGGAGATGGCGGCCTTCCTATTGTCTCGTCCATCGCTTTTTCGTCTCCTTTGGATTCTTGTTGCATTGTGGGTGCACCTTCGCCGAGCTAAAAATAAACATGAATGGCGGCTTGAAGCGACTTCGTTGGAACTAAGGAATTAGGTTTAATAATCGGAGAAGATCTGTTTGACTTTTGTCGATTTGTAGAACGTGCTTTTTGAGTCATAGGTTCCTTAAACTAATTTCTCTTTTCACATTCGATTTAGAAAAATTGTTTCTGTTATTGGAGTTTGCAAGGGTGTGTGCAATTTATGGATTTTGAAGCATCAACTTGGAACTAAAAGATTACAAATCATTATTAGCTTTTGGGGATTTTAAAAACAGCAATCTTTGAAATAGAAATTACTATGAGGCTTTAACAATTCGGATCCTATGTTTCAATACACTTTTCTCTCAATTAATATTTAAAACTGACGACTTTTTCAAATTCGAACTTCATCTAACATTCCACTGCAGAAATGCAGCATTTTCTATTGTGACGAATATATAAAAATGCATCACGCATAAGAATGCATCAGATCTCGATACAAAATAGTGAAACAGTCGCACGAAACAGAACCAGCTAGACACAATAAATTTCACAGTCACCGAGCCGGAAAATGGGTCGATCGCTCAGCGCACATCAAAAATCAGATAAACTCATTTTAATGGCGAGCACATCGACGCTACGAGACAGCTTCGAAACATCGACTCGCTATAAACAAGCTCGAAGGAAAGGAGCAGCGTGTAGTTGCTGCAGGTCTTCTACCATCTTGTCGTCGCTCGTTTCATTTAACAATTCAGCGTCACGCGAACCTTTCGTTGTCACCCCTTGAAGACATAGCAGATAGAGATCTACCCGAGGCGTGTCGTCTCTAGCATATTCGCCGAGCCAGCATATCTCCCGCGGTATGCGAGCTTTGATAGCCAAGACGATTTTAGCCGGTACAATGTCCTCGACGCATAATCCAGCTAGAACGTTCTCTACGAAATACTGGCTGTCCCATCAACCGGTGCAACGCATTGCTTGCACAAAAGACGATTCCCTGGGAGTGGCCCTGCAAAAGACAATCTTCAGAATTCAGGGAAATGGAATGGCTCGTGTTGCCTCGATACCGATGTAAAATTGACGGCGGTACACGCGTGGTAGTTCGTCGGGGAGGGTTACAAATAGTCGAGTTTGATTTTACAACGCAAGGAATTGATAAGACTTCTGCAACAGTTGAGAATCATAGCGTACGTGAATAACATTTTCGAAAATTTTGTGTACGTCTTTAATACAGTTATATATTGGGAGCTTATTAATAGATTTTTCAATGTCGGAACTATGTCTTCTTTTCTTCGAAATAATTACTGAAATTATTGCAGTAGTTTTGTTTAAAAAATCGTGGATTGTTGGCTGTTTATACTTCAATTTGGAAAAAATTCTCCAATGCTGTAGGATCAACTAAGTTTAAATTGCATGAAAAATTGTTCTTCAAGGTGCTCGACCTCTGCGACCTTTATCAGTAAAGGATAGCTAGAATTTTAGTCTACAACCCTTGCATCTACAAGAATTCTCCAATACCGAAGCTATTAGGATAGAATAGAACCCAAGCACGTCGTTGTTCAACAAACACTCGGCTCATTGTGAACTCTTATCGCAGCAACAGTTTGAGGTGCCTTATCACCGGGCAGAGTCGCACGACCGGAGCCTGTCGATGCTGGCAGAGCCACCCAGTACACGTCGAGAGCATATTACAAGACCGTGGCATTTGGTCGGGCATGAATAAAGTTGAGGGAGCCGCAGCGTTACCGCAGTGGCCGTCACTTCGGCTCACCATTCCGGCACGGTCGGTTGCGGGCTTCTCATCTGGCGCACTTCTACGTATACATACAGCCATAGCAGCCCGGTCCTCTCATTCGCCGTAGTCCGAGCTCGCTCGTCACGCGTCCACCATTTGATCTTTCGGCTGTGCGGCGCGGCGTTGGCTGGCTGGCTGGCAGGCAGTCGAGGTCTCTTTTATTGCGAGACCGAGCTGCCCGGAGCGAGAAATTACATCGGCGGGGATGTAACGCGTCGGCCGCCGATATATTAACGTGGCCGCGATAGCGGGGGTTACGCGTCCGCGGAAACTTTATCGCGCCGCTAATTAATCCCGCGAGCGGCCCGCCGCAACGGCGAAATTATTTACCGACGGGGTGCAGCGCCCGGAATGATCGGGCACGGAATAAACGGCACGGATGTAGTCGTCGATTCTGCGCCTCGATCCGCCGCATTCCGGTGCTTATCTCGTCCGGCTAAGTAGACGCCAGATAATAAACTGAAAATGCGGCCGGGACGTCCGGAGCAGTTTTCCTTAATTAGGGAATCGCCGGGGGCAGCTTGCTAATTGGGCCACCGAGTTTCCCGGTCAACGTGATAAATTAGCAAACAGGGTTTATGCAGCACCCTCTTCCGGTCAACGGTTTATAACTTACCCGGCAGACTATGCGGCAGACTGTCCCGCGACGTTGATGGATTAACGAGGTTCCGAAGATTAGTTTGTTCCCCGATCGTCGTCGAACTTGGTCGTTTACGCGGCTCGCGATCAGCTCGGTGCACGTTCTCACGGAGTTTCTGCTAACTGCACGTTCGTCCGCCCACGCAGGCACCCTGCTCCCCACTTTTTCTTCTGGCCACAGGATGCGTCTGTTTTTTGCCGGCCCTCCTTTAAGGTAACCTCCATCCAATTGGAAGTCTCACCTTCGGGATCATTGGGACCTCAATTTTCTTGGGGATCCTAGACTGGGATACCTGCAGGGAGGGGTTGGAGACGGTTATGTCAAGGTTTCTTGGTTCGATGAAAAAATCCTGGCTTTTCATGATACTTACTCGTAAATCATTGGTTTCTTGCTTGCATTTTGGACATGTACCGATTTTTTCATGGACCATTTCATCTTCTGTTCCGTTGTTCTCTTTTGAAATTATTGTTTGGTGCAATTGCTTTTTACTTTAATCTTGCGTGACCTGTGAACAGAGTTATCATGATTGCGAGAGATGAAGATTGAGTGTTGCCTTAAGTATAACAATTACAGAACGCATTAGTCAGTTATAGGACACCCCACTGTACAGGTGAATTTACAAACAATGACACTACTTAAGAATTAATTTGAAATCACCCTTCGCTCTGGAAAAATCACCGCAACGATCTGCAATTTTCGCCGTTGCAAAATGCAAAGTTTAATTTTTAAAATTCTTGCGCTGTAGCTGAAATGATCGAGGTAGACGATTTCCATGATGGCGTGGTCGTCAGGAGGACAAGAAAAGAGCAGGGGGGGGCCACGATGGAAAGCGTATCGACGAGCACTGAAACTGCTTTTTGTTACGCTCACGGTTCAATGAACGAAGGTTATAAACCGACGCGATGCTTTCTGGAGCATCCCAAGGTTTATTAACTGGAAAAGGACATGGAAATTTCTAATCGGCACACTTAATCTTCTCTTCGTGCCGCGAACCGGCGAACAAAAAGGCGCGCCGGCGCGAAGATATAGAACACACCCGTGCGCGACAAGAAGTTAATCAAGGATGAATAAGGTCTGCGTTTTATGCTTCGTTTAATAAACTTGTCGATAGGCGCGCAACTTCTTTTTGATTTTATTAGAGGGGACACTAAAACAGAGAATTTACATCTCGGCTTGCACGGTGACTGTAAAGGTTACAACTCGGTTTCAATAAACGTTCCTCGATAAGCTCGCTTGATTCGCACGAAAGCATAAATAACTCCTCTGGACATCGTGTTCCTCCGTCTCGGTACTTCTGTTCGCTGCACTTTTCTCTGTCTTAAATATTATTCTGTAACTCGTTTCTCCGTTATCTATTTTTCTGAATAGCGTACCGATTGTACGCGGAAATGAGCTCTACAAGAAAAATGTAAAAGAAACGATACATAATTATTCTGACTCTGTAATTTCTTGATGCAAGAATCTTGTAATTGAACAGCATCAATTTCAGAATTAGAATAAATGTCTCATTGTTACTATCATAAAATAATGTCAGAGTTGCTTTTGGCGCTCCGTAAATCCAGCGTCAACGAGTAAATTCGTCACGGAGAAATGGCAACATTTGACGTTACAACGAGTACACTCGTCAAAATCAGGTAACCGGTAATTCTCCAAACGAAAGATTTAGAACCTCCTAAATCGCGATTTCCGTTCACTTTACCGTACTCGGACAAAGAGCACCGTAGTCGACATCTGCGCACGCCGGCAAGGAATTCCTGTAGGAACGGTAAAAAAAAATGGTTAACAGTAATCTGGGCTAACTAGGTAAAGGCTTACCCGACGGTCGGCCGAGGGGATACGTGAAAAAGTTGCCACGAAAAAAAAGATTCTTTCGGTTCCCCGACGATCCTCCGAGAGAAGGATCCCGGTCCGTCGGGGTGGGGAAAAGACAACCCCTTTTTTATACCTTGCCAAACCATTTAACGTCGAAGGGTACCGTTGGTCTCCTCGGACGATACCGCTAGATTGCTTTCCTGTTCGAAACGAGATCACGGCCGTCTTTCGTGAAACTAACCTGCCAGAACGATCGGGTTTCACGTTTCCTCGTAAAACACGGCGAATTATTATGAAAAAATCGTGCGCCGCGCAATCGATCCTCCGCTGATCGCGGAATCACCGATCGCCCGAGGTAGATCGGCGCTCTTATCTCTCGGCCAGGTTGCCCGACCGAGTTTTATGGCGATATCGTTGACAAGGATTAAACTCTCCTCCAGTTTTCCAGCTTCGTTTATTTTTCAGTTTCGAATCAATAATTCGGATGACCCTCGCGCGGCCGCAGTCTCTCGGTGATCCTTCGAGTCTTCTAATTAATCGATTGATTAGCACTTTCTCGTCTTAATTTCTCGTTTCCTTCTCCCTCGCGTCTTTTCTATTTATTCTGATCTTATCGATTGAATTTCTGCAGTGGAAATATTCACACTCTCGTAGATTTTTCAATGGATTGATGGTACACAGATATCGCGACAAATGATTTATTCGTGCAGCAACGAATAAATCTGTCACTCGAACAATTGATTCTCCTAGATTCGTTGTCGGACATCGCGTCAATATTTCATTACCTCTGTCAGGAACTGTATTTATTGCAGATTTTAGCACTCGTCGTAAAAACAAGTACGGATGAAATATGAAACGGTAAAACATCGGGGAAACGTACGAACGAGAATAATAGACATCGATTCGAATTATAACGAGTAGAAATATATTTATATTAGATTTCCCGCGTGAATTCTCATTGTATTAGTGTCTGAATCGTGATTTCAATCAGGAAGGAGGCGGCGAGATCTCGAGATTGCGAGTGCAATGTTCGTGTAAAGTTACGCGCCATCGCGCAACGATGGTTGGTCTATTAATAAGGGTAGCTGGCCGGAGGCTGGCGTCGCTCGCGCGATTTGCATCGCATTTTTAATGATTCTGCGATACAGGGCTCTAAGGCCCGTAATAAATACGCATTATTATAATAGCCAGCCGGTTTCTGGTCGGAGGGGGCGTATCCGTATCCTTTCCGCAAAAAAATCGTTCGGCCGCGCCACCGTATTTTTCTGCATTCGCAAATGGCTCTTCCGTTTCTTCGCGGCCTACATATGCATGAGCGATCATTACGGGTGATTATCTACACCTGCCCGCCGCCGCCGAGTAGTTTGCGCTTCTCTAGAATTATTTCGTACGAAGGATAATTGGTTCGTAGAAGGTTGATTCACCGGGCCTCGAACCCGCTCCGGCTTCTTCTTCTTCTTGGGGCAAGGTCACCACCCGGATGAGCGCCATTTCTCCACGAGAAAGAGAAAGAGAAAGAGAGAGAGAGAGGGAGAGAGAGAAAGAGAGAGGGCAGCACCTTTTTCGCGTTTCAAACGCCGGTCTCACCAGTTTACTGGTTTCTAACGCCTTAGAAAAATTACGAGAGCCCGTTCAGATCCTGCGGCCGACTTTTATTGTTGTCGTGCGTGGCTAAATAAAGTTATTCCGTTCTTTCCGCGATACGGAACTACGATGGCTATCGGCGGCCCGAACGTGTTTATGGGAGTCGGCGGTCTTGTAGATTGTACAAAGTTGCGGCTTCGCGAAAATTTATGCAGTTCCTGCGTGGTTCTGTCAAGTGCGGAACGAGGGAAGTTCTTGAAATTTGCTGTGCGATTCTTGCGCGGCACCGCGGCTTGCTGTTTAGCTTCCATGCGAACGGTCTATCCGGAATGAATTGCAACGATCAAAGGAGGCTACGTGAATCGAAACCGTGATTGCTCGGCCGTCGGCGAACGAACATGGTCACGTTTTAATACTTTGTAAATGAATTGCACCGTTCCTGCAATTTATTAATTTTTCATTCGCTGAATGTTATTAAACGATATCACGAAGGTCGTTTGTCAATATTTTATCGTCTCTGTCAAAGACAAACGATCGTCGAAATCCAATTATCCATCTGAAAGCAGAAAGGATGACATTTTTCCCTCGAGATGGAGAAATTGTAATTGAACGACCTCGAAGATAAAAAACGAATGTTTGTCGAAAATGTTATGTCACATTTGCAAGCTGTAATTATAGCCGAGCATTTCGTAGACGTGTTTGTCGATGCAATTTCTACGGAACGTATCGCATCGATTCCACGCGCAGACATTTCGTCTCGGTTACGATCGCGCTCCCGTCGGCTATCGATCCCGACCCTATATCGATCCTCCATTTATTTTTTCGTCTTTTGTGTTCCGAGTTTATGGTCCGCGTACAGCCACGAAAAAAAAATTGTACGCGTTCGCCGGAACAGCCGTATTTACGATGACGAACAGAACGAGATCGGAATCTACCGATCTCTATCCGTTCTTTCTCTCATCTAGACAGATACGTAGAAAAATCGTGGCTCCTTGCCGCAACCAGAAATTAATTCTCCTATTAGTATCCGAGATCTGCCGTGGTCCGTGTATTTTAGGATTCTCTGTTTTTATACGCCGGCGAATGGAACAGAAATATTTTGTAAAGTAATCGCGTAAACTACCGAAATAAGTTCGGCTCTTGAAAATCTGTTCAATTTGTTCCGCGTAAAATCCAACGAAAAAAAAAATACGAAGCGAAGGTAGCAGAGCATAAGAATCTCGGCAATCAACTCTCTACCACCTTAATTCGACGATCGGCGAAAAGCAAGACCGCAAATTGCCCGTGCAAGGCTCGAAAGAATTAAATTAAGTTAATACACTCGGCGAGAAGCAAAACGCGAACATCGACGATCTTCGGATTTAATTAACGCAGACTCTTCGAAGGTTCCGCGCGTCTTCGTTTCCACGCTGATCGTTTCCCAGGAATAAAGGAAATACGAACGACGATTCTCAACGGGTTTAATTAATTCTTCAATTCTCGCGAACAAACGAAGTCGTACGCGCGTACAGAGCTGATGGCCCGAAGGACATTTCTCCTCTTTTGCTGCCACGTTATGGAGTCCCCTGCGCATCTACTAAAATCAGAGAATAACGATGCGCGCACGTATTTGTATAAATGTAAGAATAACTGTCGAAGGAAGGGTTTGCCATCTGGGATCCCCGGGTTTATAGAAATGGAGGGGACCGTTGAACGTGGCAGCAAAGAAGAAGTAATTTCCCGCAGGCCATCGGTTCAGCATGCCTGTGTACAGCATAAAACCAGTCGATGCTAATTAACGTTAAATCTACCGAGCCCTGAACGTCGTTGGTTTATAACGACGGAAGGACTATATTTATTTAGACCTTCTGCTATTTTCATTGCGATGCGTGCTGGGATCGAGATATTTATTCGGTCATTTTCTATGAAAGAATCTCTCGAATTTTTGCAATTTAAAATTTTCTGCTTCGACCGTTGTGGCAATGTTAACCCTTTGCAAGTGATGCCTTTGGTACATGATCCATTGCTTTTTATTATACGAATAGATTTCGTGTCTTGTAATCATGTTGTCTTTGTTTCAATTTTTATTTTTATTCTATCATT
Organism: Augochlora pura; assembly: GCF_028453695.1. Classification (NCBI taxonomy): domain Eukaryota; kingdom Metazoa; phylum Arthropoda; class Insecta; order Hymenoptera; family Halictidae; genus Augochlora; species Augochlora pura. The sequence goes on along the minus strand of NC_135782.1, from coordinate 5,924,873 downwards.
ATTAGTATTATTTTTGTAGAGAAGTTGAAAGGACATCTAGCCCGTTCACCCTGAAATTAAAAAATTCTCTCTGGCGCCTCAGAGTCGCCACTCGATTGAAAGCCCAGTATTTCATCCTTTTATCAACCGGTCACCGAACCGATCCTCGACTCTAAAAAATTTCCCGGTACAATCGCAGAAATATATGAAACCGCGTTCGAGCGGATTACAGCTGCGAATCCTATCGGATCAGGCGGAAGATCGGTGCCGAGAGATCCGGGTAGGACGACTCGAATTATTTAATACCGATATCTCGGAGTGAACTACGCGGGAATAATAACGCGTGGTGGTGCGCGGACATTGGTTTCTCGAGGCGGACCGTGGCTCTCCGCAGAGCTCTAACTCCGGGGATTATTTAGTGCAGCTTTTATCGGGGCTTGGCAGCAACACTGTTGGCGAAACGGGGAATGGCGGCGCTCGAACAACCTCTCCTCGCCCGTTTCGCCCGCGTGTGCGTATATCCGTGCGTGTCACACGGACGTGTGTGCGTGAGCAGGGGAATTGAAGTCGTCGTTGAACCGCGAGGGCATCATCTAGGACTCCTCCTCAATTAACCGTCTGGCCGACCGGTCGCATAGCGGGCCGGCAAAATGCGCCCGGCGATATCGTAAACAGGATTCTTTACGCTGATTCGCGGCCGATCGCCGCTCCACGCCGGACCCATTTGCGCCCCGAGGATCCGGACGATCCCTCCTCCCCGCCGCACGGATCACACCGCCAGAGCCCGGTGATCCCTATTTTCGCCTGTATTCCCCTCATTATTTTTAGGAATGTCCAACTTGTTGCAATGTCCGCCCAACGGAACAACGAGAGCCGACCGATTCACGACCGGGGGAACGCCGTATCTCAACCGACGCGGGCTTTTCTTCTCCTTCTTTTTTTCATTGTCAACCCTCTCGCCCACCCACTCCTCTCTCTCTCTCTCTCACTCTCTCTCTCCCCGTATTCGCACGCCGACTGTCCCGGAATCAGCGCGAGCACGGAATTTCGCGCGAGGACTTTACGAGGCCCCCGGATTCGCCCGGACCCGGGCTTCCAACAGAATTGAACTTCGGTTCGCGGCGACGAATTGCGAGGACCGAGCGAATTGCGAGGATACCGTGTTTCGGGATTCTTTTTTAAACGCGGACAAGACCTTCCCCAGGTGAGTCAGTCTGCTTGTTTCCGTTGGCTAGCGTGCGTGGGAGTGGGCGAGCGTTCATCGTTGGCGGCGTGTGCGTTGCATGCGAAATCGAGCGTTTTCTTCTATTGCCGGGATGCTTTTATTTTTTTTTTCTTTTGGTTTACGCTTTATCTGCCGGCTGCGTTCTGTCCACTTATTCAAATCGGAATTCAGAGGTTCTGAATTTTTTATGCAACGGTACGAGAGCTACAGGAATTCCATTCGTGATTGAATAAATTATTTGGATTTGTATAATGTAACATATTCTTTTAGAATTGTTATTTAGGAGAAAATTGTCTAGCTCGTTTTATATGCAATTCAGTGGTTAGTCTATCGATGAGATTTCGGTGAATAACGTGTTCAGTTAGGGGTGGATGTTTATGAAACGTGGTAGAACAGAAATTCGATGCATATTTTCTGGCGTGCAGATTTTAATTTTTGGAGGATTGTGAATTCGTATGCACGATTTCATTTTTGCGTAGTGAATTATTGTTGTTCTGAATTTGATACCGTTTTATAGAGAATATTGTCGAACACGATTAACACCAAGATAAATTCTACGCAAAGAACCATTTAAACCATCGTAAAAATCGTCTCCAAAAAACCTGAACTTATAAAAATCATTTAATACAGTCAAACTATAAAAGATTATCTTCAGACACGCGAATAATATTCCTTGCCTTAGAAAAATCATTCGATGAAACAAAATACTGTTTGACCACCAAAAAATCGTCTCCAAACACAGGAAAGAAATCCTTCATATACAAAATTCATTTAACACGATCTAAACCACCAAAAAATCGTCTCCAAACACAGGAAAGAAATCCTTCATATACAAAATTCATTTAACACGATCCAAACCACCAAAAAATTGTCTTCGAACACACGAAACGAAGAGCAGAATTTGCAAAGCATCGCTCGCCGAAGAATTAATTCGAGGCTAATCGATGTTTCCAAGAAAACGAAGAAAAATCGCGTGGAAAGGGTGGAGAAAGGCTCCGGGTCCCAATAATATTTACGACCCGCGTCTGTTCGTCCCCGCTCGCCATTCCATCCGCAGAAACAAGGGAAACCGTATTCCGCTCGAACGGCCGGAAAGGCGAAGGGCCTCTTGTAAGTTTTCTCATCAGGAACGGGTTTCGTTTGCGAAATTTTATTCGCCTCCAACGAGACGTAAAGCGTATTACATTGTTGACGCGAAGATTGGCTACGTAAAACCGGAGAGGAGGAACGTAGACGTCGCGGAGATGGAGGACGCCTGGAAGAGAAACTCTCTCGGAGGGTTGACGGAAACGCGAGAGAGAGAGAAAGAGAGAGAGGGAGAGAGAGAGCGAACCGGGGCGGGGTGCGCGGGGGCGGAGATCGGCAAGAATGTCGCCGACGAATTTCCAGAGAGAGAACTGCGGTGTACGGGCGACGGATGTGTGCGAAACACTTGTCGACCCTGTGTGTCCCGGGTGTTTCTATGTACCGGGTTTATGTACCGGAGTCATGTAACCCTTCGGGTTCCTCCAACGACCACATACCGTTGCACATGCGTACGTGTACAGGGTGGTTCACTGATATTTCGAGATCCGTTCGCGATTGTTTCACTATTTTAGATTCGGAATTTCGTGCAACAATAATCGTATAATCGTCTCGCGAAACAGTGACTCGAATTTCGATGCGAGCAATTCGATTCTTGTAACAACAGCGCGATTTTGATACAAACGCAGCGGTGGATATTGATGCAGCAGTGGACTCGGTTTGCACAGGATTCTAATTATAGAGTGCAAATATTTGCGCATATCGAATTTGTTGACGCTGTCTCAGGCTCTAGTTGTTGACACTGTTGATGATGTGGATAGCGGCCGCTAGACGTCGCGTTGGCACACACCAGAGCAAAATCCAATCTGCGAGGTTCCGTAAACATGTTGATGACTTGTCACCGTGGGACAGAAAAACAACTTGCGACAGTTCGGTTTGGCTAGCGGTCTGATAAATTGTTCGGAACAGATTGCATATGCAAGAGTGGCATTCCGTGTTTCATCGCGTCGTCGATCGAGCGCGAGTTCGTTGGCGAAGCAACCGTTCCGCGTTCCACTGAAATTATTAAAAAAAAGGAACCGAGTCTCTGAGAATTCATCTCGGAGCTTTCGCCGAATGGAAACGGAAGATCGAAGCTAGGCTTCGAGCCTCGAATATCTTCGACGCGGATTAATATCGCGATCGTCTCCGGACGAAATTTCAAATAAAAGTCGCTGGCATGGAATGGCGAGTATCTTTAGAATCAGCGGCCACGGTGCGGAGCGTACCACCCAGTATGCACCGGGGGCACATCGATGCGCGTCTATCTCGATGGCGACGACGCCGGAGAGAAGTCTCATTAGACTGAAGTCCCGCGGAACGAGCGGAGGAAACTCGAAGCGGCGAGGATATTCGGAGGAAGACATGAAAACTTGAGGAGAGAGATTGCGAAAATGCAAGAATTTCACCGGGGCCGTAGAACGGGGGAACCGTATATAGCCGCTCGGTCCGCGATAGCGTGAACCGTGAACCGCTCCGGGGGGAGAGGCGGTCGAAGGAAGAAGAAGAAGAAGAAAGGAGAGAAGCAGGGGAGAGGGGGGGGGGCGGAGGGCCGAGATAAAAGGGAAGAGGGTAGATATCCCCGGGACGCGGCGGAGGAGGAGATCGTTGCCGGTGCAGTCTTACCTTAACTCCGGCTCGGACGGTACTTCATGCTATCTTGGAACGCTCATTACCCCTTTACACTGTTGCGAACACGCGTCCCCGGGGACTTCGATCGAACCAACGCCGGACTCGGCCACGACGATTCAATTATTTCACGCGTACAGCTAAGCCGAGGGAAACGAACAGGAAACCAAAATGAAACCAAAACGAAGCCAGAACGAAACCAAAATGGAACCGAGTAGAAACACGAAGGAAACTGATGATGCGAAAGGAAACATGAATTTCGTTTTTGTGGTTCGAAGTAAATCGAACGTATTTTCAATTCTTCTCCTCGATTTTGTTCCTCTTCAACATGGTCTTCAAAATATCTACTCGTCCATCGCTTTCGTTTCTGTAGAATCTCCTCGATTTTTGGCGATCCCGGCATTCTCACGGACACGAGACAGAGGGTGTAAACCTAACTAAACCACGAAAGGCAACCACGAAAAAAATAAGACAAGAAAAACCTGCTCGCTTCTATAATCTCCAAAGTAGTACTTAGCAAAACGGACTATCTAATCTCTACTGCGAAGACGCCGAAGACCCTACCTCTCGGAATAACATCTTTCTTCGCAGCTGCTCTGAGATTTTTCACGAATTCTACCTTTATAGTCTCGACACTGTTCGTCGACCTAAAACGCGATCCCTAAAATCTCCAAAGTCGATCCACAATGAAGAAAGGCTTGAATTTCCAATACTAATTTCGAGGATCAAAGTCATCGATCGCAGCTTCTAAGGTCGCTGCTTGATAAAACTGCTTCGGCTAAGGGTGTTGTTCAAGGACTCGGCTGTCTAGACCGCGATCAACGTAGACACCCGGGGCTTGTAAAACCCCGTAGACTCGTGATCCCGTATCGACTCGACGAGAGTCGATCCTCTCGTTGTTCTTCCTCCGGTCTCTCTCCATACATATGTATTACTGCGCAGCGCGGTGCGCAGTGCACAGTCGAGAGAAAGAGAGAGAGAGAAGCGAAGCAACGGCGTAATATATTTAACAATGTCTCACGATATGAGACGTTTTTACGGAAAGTCGTTGGCATAGGAATTGCTCCTTGGATCCCGGCGACTGCGACCGTGGAGCCGGGACGCGAAAGGGGGAAGGGAGGCGAGCCCAAGGCGGACACATCGGAAACGAGTTTGTTCTCCTCTAGGTACCTAAACTTCGGGGTTAGACTTACGCTTACACGGACGCAGGACGTGTATACTCCTCTGCGGACGTAGCTGCATGAAATTCGAACTTTTATAACCGGTCGCCGGTGAAGCAGAGAAAGAGAGAGAGAGAGAGAGAGAGAGAGAGGAACTATGGCCATTTGGCTGGATCCTAGCCGCGACATGGCGTCCTCCGCTTTAATCCCGTTCGCCGGGAACCCGAAAACTCGACCGCATTATCCGGATCCATGGATTTCGGGGAACGACGACCGTTGGAAACTCGAATATACTTTTCCGCGGCCGCTTTATCGTCCCCCGAAATCGGGCACTACTCCCGATGAACGTTGTTTATGATTTAGAAGAACGAAACGCCGGCAAATTGGAGCGGAAACATCGTCGACCTGGCTTTTTCCGCGTGCCTCGCATAGAGACGTTTCCCCGCGGTCGTTTCACGATGGTGCCGCTTTGGGTGGCATTATTTCCATCGTTGCAGATTCGATGAATGATTTTATCGTCGTGGCTCCGTTTAATAGCGAATTAGATCGGGTTGGAAATATGGTCGAGGCCGTCGTCTCGATAACGGGCTAGAGGACGAGAATGGACGAGACGGAGAAATTAAAGGGGAATAAAATTACTCTAAATGAACTTCGTTTATATTTGTAGAATCTGGGAGGATATCGTAGGCGGGATAAGTTAAATTATACCGGCGGGCAATGGCCAATAAAATTTTTATCGTGCCACTCGTTCGATTCTAGCGCCTCGTCTTACATCAAATCACGTCGGCGTTGAGGATCTCATTAAAGCATCGTTTGATTAGCTGTGCTGGCCAGACGAAACGGAGCGGCATCTTTCGACGAACGATTTTGTTTAAAATTCTGCAGAACAAATCTTTGTATTGGGAGTGTCAATGGATTTGTAGGAATTGAAAGAAATGGTATTTATTGAGTAGACATTTCAACGGCTGAATTCTAGGGAAATAAAATTGTTTCGTAACTATTTTTCCATTGAAAGTAATCAAAGAACGAAGAATTGGACACCTCCCTAAATTTTTTCTTTCGGTTACTAATTGGCAATCACAGTATAAAGGATTTAAACAATGTTTTTCCCTTGATGCAACGTTCATTAAACAAATGACATACATTTTTTATTAATTAGAAATGAAAATGTTAAAGAATCAATCGTGTCACTTTACGTGCTCACGTTCTTAGGGTCATTAATTCATAATTTAATAGAATACTCATAATACTCATAACACAATTGCAACGTCAAAGAAACCAACGAAAAATCAGCTCCGAAAAGATCCTTCGAATTTACCCGAGGGAAAAAATTCCAAGAGAAAAGATTCCCAGCACTCCGTGCTCAATCAGGGTCTTTTGATGACTCCAACCGCGTCCATAGCGATCGCGGAGCCCCGGCAAAGGAAGCGAAGGTTCGCCGTCCTTCCAGCAGAGGGATCCTCGGTCCCCGGCTTGCAAATTTCCTGTTCGGAATCGAAAAAAAAAAGAACGACGAGCCCTTTCTTCCCGGTCGCCGGGAGAAAGGGTTTCCGGCAAGAAAAAAAACGCGGCCGCACGTAGGGCTGCCCGTGTGCTCCGGACAAACGGATTTCGTTAGACCACTCCCTTTTCGGGTCGGCCAGGAGGTCCCCTCCCGCCATGGTCGGCCATGGCGAGCATTCGTCAAACCGTGGAAAGAAAAGAGGGCGTGCGGCGGCGGCCCGTTCGGGGAAAAAGAAGGAAAAAAGGAAAAGCCATTCCGCGAGGGCAAAGACATCGGGGAAGGGTGGGAGGAACCCGGCGTATATTCCGGGAAGGTTGGGTTAGGTTGCAGCGACCGTTCGGCGTGGGAGGGGCGGGGGGGGGGGGGGGGGGAGCCGTGAGGAGCCCGGGGACGAAGGGAGGACGAGAAAGGTTGGGAATGAGGTTGATTCTCGAGCGAGGTCACGTATTTCGAAGCCAATCTAATACACTCCGAGAAAGATGAGAGCCGGAGGAGGGAGACGTCTCTCTCTCTCTCTCTCTCTCTCTCTCTCTCTCTTTCTCTCCCTTTCCCTCTCTGCTTTCTCCCTTCGTCTTTCTCTGTCGGTGTCTGCCTCTCTGGAAGCTGGGACGAATGTGTCTGGCACCGAATTGGTCGAAACCAGCTCCCAGGGAAATGCACCCCGAGGAGACGCGCAATTCCATTCCCTGCGCGCCATTAATTATCGTTGCATTTGCGCCGGGATACTACACCCCGAGACGACTACCAGCTTTGATTAACCCTTTGCGAACAGTCTCCCGGGGGCGTAGCTCTTGCCACGGATCCAGCAGACCTGGAACTAGCTCCAGTAATTATTGGAATTATTTTGAAGTTGACTGAAAGGCCCTCAAATTTTCAGTCAAACTCTATGTCAACGAAAGATGAACGAATATTGCATCAAATAATTCTGGATAAGATAGTTCAAATAGTTCTGGATAAGATTCCTACGCTGGGTGTAAAATTTTTTGCCGCGACCGATGTCTCTTCGTGATCTTTCATTTAGAACTTTGAGCTAAAAATTCGAGCACTCGGACACGGACCTTCGAGCCTCGCGAAGGCGATCTGCCGTGAATTCGAGGGCGTTGATCCGATAGTAAGTTGAATGAGTTATGAAGAATTGTGAACGTGGGCGTTGAATCATGTCGGATTCGAGCTGTAGGATTATTGAAATATTTGACCGTCGATCCGGAGAGAGAGAGCTTTCGTAAGTTACCGTTTCCTCTCGGAAGAATGGTGTGTAGGCACACGTAACGCAGGTTCTGAGATATTTATCTGCGTTATTATGCAAGGAACTGGCCGAGTTGCTTCCCCAGATTGTTCGAAATGAGCGTTACCAATGATTCAACGCGTACAACCGGCCGCATTGTTGATGTAGTCGCGATTATGGAAAGAATTCTGGTTCAAGGGCTCTCGAAAGAATCGACTATTCAACGTTAATGGGCGCCGAGCAACAGCCGCCCTTAACGAGACTTTTAATTACGAGATCGATCGGCGCGCAGCAACGTGCACGATCTCGTTGGCACCGAAAGCCCCGTGGAATTGGAGGATCGTGCAATTTCGTGGACCGTTGACCTGTAATGATAACCATCGTGGAACCTAGGAGTCCCGTGTAATAGACGAACGTAAGGAAGCCCATAAAACTGCATGTTCTGATAGGGTTCCGTCGCGGACGACCTTAATTCGCTTTTCTTTCTCGCTATCTCCTGTTTCGCCGACAGAAATACTTCCAAATCCCCGAGCAATTTCGAAGAAAAATTTAGAAAAATCATTTACCGTAGTCTCGTCTCGATATTGGCTAAAACTGTTCTTAATTGAAGGAGCTAACGTAGTTGTGAAGTGTTGAGAATACAGATTGCATAATACATTATTTAAATGTTCAGATTGATCATCGGGGAAAAGTATATTAATTTTATCTTCAAGATACAACACCAGGATCTATTTTAAAATTAACAAATATTTTTGAAGAGTGATAAAAATTGAAGAAAAATTGAAACTAGCTATGTTATTTAGAATTTATTTAGATTGATGTTCAAGAATCGTCTCCAGTATGTTTTCAAAGAACAAGAAGTAAAAATAAGCAATTTAATTCTTCGAAAATGCTGTAGCGTGAATAATTATAGACTAAAAGTAACTTTTACACAGGTACTGGTATCCAAACAAAAAGTGAACAGGATATCGTACATGTATTTTTCTATATTTTATTCTAACATAGAAATATCCAAATATAATCGTTTCTTTTATTTCTAAAAACCGTTCAGGACATTGATCCTGTCGGCGTCGCTTATCAGAAAGCAAATAAAAATACCTGAAAATACGGTATATTATTCAGTCTTTTCGAAACGATCATCCGCGAGGAAGTCTCGGAGCCCCTGGCCGTAAAACCGGGGCGTATCATTCGCTCGCGAAATTCTCCGTGAAAGGCGTAAGAAGCAAATTGAAGAGAATCAGGAATCATCGGCGGCGCGTATCAGGAACAAGCTGAAATCCAATAACAGCGTTCGGCCACCGATGGAGTCCGAATTACCGTGAGCCGCCTCCGTGCGCGCGGAACGGGGGATAATACTCGGGGATCCATGATTATTAAAACTCGTCCGCCAGTTTCAGGGATGTAAAACGCGTCCGTAAATTTTGTAAAAGCCCTTCGGACTCGCCCTGCGCTTGTCCCGCGGTGCATCCGGGCGGAATGGTCGGTGCATGCGCGTACCGCCGGCCGGAATGCGCAGTGGCTGCTGCATCCGCGGCGTCGGCGTCGACGTCGACGTCGATTTCCGTCCCGCGGACGGGGAGGCGAATTTACTCGGTCCACGGTCGTTACACGGCGGGGCCGGGTATACATGGGGAATATTCTGGGCGCAGAATCCGGGTTCTCTCGCGTTTTTCCACGGACGAAAAGTGAAGTTGATCGTCCGTATCGAAAGCGGCGAGGGAAATGCATCCCGTTCGTGCCCGCGGAAAATAGATTCGCCACGATTCTGACGTGACTCGCAACGTCCAGCTCTTAGATAGTCGCGCGTTTCGCGCAATCTTATCGCGGGGCCCTTCTCTCTGTTCGGCCAGAACCGCCAGAGATTTATGGCGGGAGCAACGGGAAAATTAATTTCATTGAGATATATTGGTAGGAGTGATAAAAACGACCGATTAAAAAAAAAAAGGCAACCGTCGCCGGCAAATAACGAATGCATCGTAAATGTAGATTGGAGGGAATGCTCGCGGAATGGAACGCGACTTGGCGATAGTTCGCCGCGTAAAAATTGTATTGCTCGAAATTTATTGAATTTTCTAGCCAGCTCTAGGAAATGAGTTTCGCCGCGGCCCCGGGACTACGGCGAGACGCGAGACCGTCGTTCGATTATCGATCCCGGGGATGGTCGGAGAATTGGAGTAGGCATCGTATCGATGGAACCGTCGTTCTGGTCTTTTACGATGATTTCTTTTAATTAGAGCGGAAGACTCGGGCTATTAGCTTCTGCGGGTGAAACGAACTGCTGTTGCGATGCAGGAAGTCTTTTATCAATTTTCGAGGTTTTAGAACAGCTGAATTACGATGGGTAATTTTGTTACAAAAAATTTCTCTTGTTTAAAACATTTACAAGCTCAGAAAATTTCCTTTCAAGCTTTGGAATACAGTTTTCTTTCTCTGCCGATTAGACGGCTGCAGTGCTCACTTTGCAACGCGGATATTTATAAAATGAAGAACAATATCAAAGGTTTATTTATCGTGTTGCACAGAGTACACTCTAAGGTAAATTATACATAACAATTCGTTGCATTTTTATATCCTATTTAGGAAAATATTGCCGTTACATTGCAAGACTGTAGGGAATATTGGAACTTGTTAGGAGCAAATGACTTCTGACGAAGTTAGCTAACTTAACAATAGAAATTAATTACTTTCAGAGCAACTGCAGGCTCTGAAATATACATCTATATTGGCAAAACAATTGTTGTTGCAGAAAACAAGACTTTTCGAAGATATAATTGTAGAAATTTAGAAATTTGTATATATGCAATGGTTGCATTTTTCTAAGGAGTTAAAAAGCGATGGAAATAAATTGTTATTTTGATTCAAAGTCTAGTTAGTATAACAGTATTATTTACGCGATCTGATTCTTTAAAATATGTAACAATTTTCGAAGTAGAAGCTCTGAAACCTGTGTGGTCCAGGTACAAAAAGTCTTCATATCAGTCTTTCGCCAAAAGATTCCTAAAATCTCTTCATCATTATATTCGAACAATTACAGAGCAAATAAAAATACTCTACGAACAATATTTAACAAAAGAACATACCCATTTCCGCAGTAAACTAGCAAAAATATAAGCAACTCAGGCACAAGCAGCCATCTTGACTGTCCTCTGACTCCAAAATCGCCCTAACAACCTTCCTCGTTCTTTTAAAAAATCAAAAACTGTCACAACCCTTTCACGAACCAACGCACACTCGGAAAACCTAACAAATTTCACAAGAAAATGTCCGAAACGTAAACGCTGAAGAAGAACGCCGTCGCCATGACAGTCTCCTCGACAAAAATGCTACGAAACCGAGTTCCTCTGCAATTAAATAAGCTGGAAACCGACGGAAACCGTTCGGGAACCAGTGAGAAAAAGGTACAGCAGTTTTCGTTGCAGGGAATGAAAATTGTAGAAGGTTCGGCCAGAATCCGCCGCCATGATCGTCTCGGCATCGGCGCGAGCGAGCAGCGGACGTGCGCGCGTCGCGCGACGGGTCGATAAAATGGACAGCCTTCTCCTGGTTGTCTTGCCACGAGTGCGCCTCGAGTGCTTTCACCTATACACCCGTGTATGAACGATCATCGAAGAATGCCAGATACCCCGAAAACGCATTACGGCAGACAACGCATAAATTTTCTTACGATTATTCCGTGCAGTTTGAGGCGTACGCGAAAAATATGGACGCCGCGGGAGCTCGGGAACCACGCTTATTCGCAGACATTTTTCTGCGAGGAAGCTTTCCTCGAACAGCCTTCTTTTTTTTCGGTTAACAGGAAGATCCGACACTTTGTTCTCCACTAATCAACAAAGTAAAGAGATGTCGTGTTTTTAAGTTGGCTACGTTATGATTGAAATCTTTGATTTTGGCGAGAGCAATTTTAATGTGCTATTGTTGTCGTAGGTATGGGGGTGATATCGGTTCACGTAATGTAAAATTGTAACTATGTAAGGAACGTGGTTCTACAGGTTCGAAGAAGTTAACAAGGAATGAATAAATGATCCTCTCGCGGTGAATTGTCTCCTGGGAACAGAGCTGGGAAGATGAAACCCTCGAAGAGTGAAGTTTCGGCACTTCCGAGAAGCTTCTTTGATTAATTCCTGTATGCACACGTAGGTCTTGGTGCAAGTCACTTCGAAGAGATACATGGTTGAACAGAATATTCAGTGTTCGCAAAATTGGACGTGAAAAGTGGCAGGGAAATAGAGTTAATCACTTTCCCAGACACGAATTAAATATTTCTGAAGGAAATATAAATTTCAAAGCAGCAACTGAAAATTGTCTGAACAATTTCTCTTCGATTATATCGTACAATATTAAGATAATATAAATTCTCTCTTGAATTTCTTTAGATTCTATTGTATAATTCTATTCTAAACAAATTGTCGATCAAAAGACTTATAAATTTGCAAGTAGATCTGAAAAAATATTTTTCGAGAGATTTACGAATAAAGCTGAGCTCGATTAATGAACTGCGAATCTTTCTGTGAAAATTTGCTGCATCGCGTGCAAGATATAATTAAATTTATTTTATTTCTTCACTATTCAAAATTTTACATCTTGAATTTTCTTATAAATGCATAGAATCCGTAATGAAATAATTAAAATTGTCGTCAATTGTATAATGAATAATATAGTTATTAAAACGTCTCGTCGTCCAAGTATTAAACGTTGAAGAAGAATGCGGAGGGTTCGTAGTCTGGAAAAATCGCAAGCGAAATTCCGGCGGACGAAGATTCCGCGGAGGGGCGTGGTATTCGTCGTGTAAAAATTTCAAAAGGAAATTCTGCTGACAGCGGAGAATTTCGGGAGTCTGGCGCCGTCCGGCAATTCCCACCGCTTTCCGCCTCATTGGCCCGTCGCTTCGGTTCGCGGCCCGATTAACCCTCTCGCGGCATTTACGAGCGTCCTTTACAACGACTGATATATTTTTAAACGATATCGTCGCGACGCCTCCCCCAATCGATCGCTGGATGCAACCGTTTCCCCCATTAACCTTTCTCGCCGCGATCAAACCGCTTCGCAAAATAACGAGACCCTCGGGAATATTTCCCCGAAGAATCTCACCGACACGTTTTCCCTGGACGCGGCCGCGGTTTTATGCTTTTTAAAATGCCAATCAAACTTCCCAAAGTTATCTCGTGTCCCTCGTTCACCAATTATTGCCTACTACTATGATATAAGTGGATCATTCGGAGCGAGCATGCACCGTCGTCCACTTAGTTGAAACGTTTTATCTGCTAATTTGCCGCCTCTCGGGATGCTCGAAAATATTTGTAACGTCGCTTGTCTTTTATTTCTTTGAACGATGCTATAATATTTTATATAGTTCGCGGAATTTCGAATGTGATTTTATTTATTTCATTTTCTCACGTTCGGAATTATTTCAACCGCTAAAGATTATCATTGATCATTTATTTTTCATAAAATGAACTTCGTTAATACATTAATTATTAATCCAGTAGTCTAAGGGATATTATCGAATTGAGTGACAGAAATTCAGTGAATAACATATTGTCTCAAAAATTAATTTCTGTATCTGGACGAATTAATTTGAGAATTTTTAGTCCGATTTTTCGAAGCCTCTTATTCCTCGATACCGAACGACCTCTTTCGCGAAAGCCATTGTCGGCGCGTGCGGTTGTATCTTCTTCTCAGTTATTTTTGTTCCCCGAGCCGAATATTTGACATTCGAAACAAGAAATATTGTGAGCCGAGCGAATAAATTATTGTCGCCGCGACGGGGGTCCAAGTGTTTCGTATTTTCGCGAACGCGGCATTGCGCAACGATATCCGCGCCACCGAAACGCCGACCGAGCCATTCCAGCTCGATTTCGTCAGCGAGTTGCGCTCTGTATACATACAATTTTCGGCCGAAGTCATTGTTCCCTGGTTCCAAATGTATTTCGGGAGGGCGAGTGCGTCGGCGGATTGGAAAGATTAACGGCGACGATGACGTGCACGCGCGGCTTTCAATTTTAGCGGTGACACGTGTCCGTCTGTCTTCGCGGAACAACGAGAAAATTCGTCTCGTTTGTTTAGTGTCTAGGTAGTACTATCCTCTACAAATTGCGCAAGAATTATTTCTCGTAATCTTCGTCTAAAAGAGTAGTATGTATTTTATAAGAAATATAAGATTTTATAGACTGATGGAAAAATTCTGAATAAAAATTTCCAACTTAGACAAATACTAGGTTCATCTTAGTGCTGTGACTTCGCGAGCAAAAATCGCAGTCAGGTATAATTTTCTTTAAATTGACGGGGAAGGTATGAACTTTTTAAAGCTGCAAACGGCATGCGCAAAAAAAAATTTATATAGTCCGTGCATTTCGTTAACAATGGCAATTTTCAATATCACTTCACATTTCAACATGGCCTCATATTTAAATCGTTACAATAGTGAAGGTGCATCAAATTTGAGATTTAGAAAGACTATCTTAAAGTAGATATTTCAAGCTTTAATTCAAGACAAAATTCACTATTCTACGATCATTTTTCGCGGAGTTATCGTTAGTCAAAGTCGGCCGATTTTTATACAATATTTTTCAAGATTATATTTTAGGATTTCTATAGCTCAGAGAAAATAATTCTTATAATATTCCGAATGAAATCTGAGTCGAAATAATTGCCTTACAAATCGAACGTATACAGCGCACTGCTCGTTTTAGAGACCACTAACCCCGGCTCTAGGAAGTTGCGTTTGATAGCATTCGGCGACTGCGCCGGCAGCTAGGAACGGGTTCGAGCGATCGCGGAGTTTCCAAAATTTCGGACGGCGAATCGCGGCGCCGGTTTCGCTGATTTGTCTTGCAGCTTATTGATCGGCGGAAGGCTTTGCAAGGAGCCGGAGATCGCGCAGCGAGCCAGAGAGAGAGAGAGAGAGAGCCGTTCGTGTTGGTAATTCCGGCGAATCAATCTTATCGGGGCCCGCGATCGCCACGCCCTTGGCGATACGCGCGGTTTCAGAAAAATATTCTGCTAGAAAGTTGCCGGTAGCATGCTGCCGGGGCATCGCATGGCCGAGGCCATTTCACCGGGTAGCTAAACTTCTCCCGGCGAGTCGTAACAGGTCTTGTGTGGCGTGGTCTGAAACTTCTCAGATCCAGGCCAGCGACAATTTCTCGCTCCACCCTTGGCCACTCGCCTAACGGACGCGCGGCACTCGAGGGTGCGCGTTTCGACTAATCGCCCCAACGGAAACGAGAAAAATTGACTCCTTATTAAACCGCGAATGAAAGGAGAACCCCTCGCGGAACGCCATCATAAAAGCTTGAGGTTAAAATTTCCAACCCCGCGTAAATACAATGTAGAACGGATGCGTGCTTAGGAGAATGCAGCTAGGGTGAATAAAATTCATGCGAGAGAAATTTCAACTAGAAATCGTTGCCATATCGCGTAACAATGTTGATTGAAGATTTTTGTTTTTCTCTTTTATTCGCACTTAATTTATATTCCTTTCTATTATCATTATTATCTTCACTTTTCTATTTTGTATACTGTAGTTCTTTCTTTTATTTATTTCTATTGTAAAGGGGTTGCCTCTGATTATTAAAATGATAATAGGGAAATAAAAGAAGAATTAAAATGGTAAAAATTATTTTAAAATTAAGGGTAAAAGGCAACAGAAGCCCACAAGAAAAATTTCAAGAGTTGGTTACAGAAATCAAAATATATCTAATTGCAGATGCAACATAGAATGCTTGAAAAAGATATTCCAAAATATCTCGAGATATAATTACAACAAATTCTAGAATTGATAACAATATGGAGTAAAAAATGGCACGGTTTAAAACGGACTTGCAAAAGCGAAAACATTTCCGTGCGAGAACTGTATTCCACGGAATTCTAGCAATGTTACGTAATTCACGAGTATACGCCCGCAGGAGCCGCTGACGACCGTTCCTGCAGCAAAGTGTGAAACGGTTCGAGGGCAGGAACACGTGGGAAGGATTCGCCGAAGGAATTCGCAGCGCCGGCGAAACCGCGGCATAAATTAGCACTTTTGTGTCGATAACAACGACGATCGGAGTTGCCGTGGCTTAGCCGCGGATTAATAAAAATACGGGGAATGGTCGAACGGAAACGGCCGATAAGGTTCGCCAGCGAAAATCTCTCGCAAAAACGGTCTCGGCAAAAGAAAAGATGCGTCGGCCGGAGTCTAAAAGTTGCAAATATCGTCGCGGGGAGGAGTAGAAGGAGGAGGTGGTGGTGGTGGTGGTGGTGGACGGGTAGGAGAGGACGAGGAGACGGTCGAAGTCATCGAGGAGCGAGGAGAAATTGGAGAACCACGCCCAAGAAACCGGAATTTCCAGAACCGCGACATAAGCCGGCGTGGATCGGCCGACGGCGGCACTGAAAGATTCAGTTTAGGAAAAATCGAGGAGTCCACGTGCAGGTTATATCACAGGCGGGTGGGGAGGTGGGGGGGGGGGGGGGAATGGCGCGCGGACCGGAATTTCAAGAAACCTCTGGAAAAAGTTCGGCGCCGCGCGGAAAAATCGAAGGCACCACGCCCAGGTTTGCCGGGCGAGCGCGCGAGACCCCGCGCACGCACCTGTATAAAAAGCTCCGGGGGCAGGGCTCGGAAAGCCCGCTGACTGAAATTTTTCCGGAAACGACTGGAATCTCGTTGCGGACAGCGCCGCGTAAACTCGACTAATTTTGGCAGCCGGGCTTTTTACTGGCTTTTTAGCCAGGGGTGCCCTCGTAATAAACGCTTGGCGGCGGCTGCGCGGAATCGAGCGGGAAAAGGGCGGAAAATTTTTCCACGGCAAGTTGCGCGCGCTCTGCTCCGAAACTTTCGAGATGTGTCGGCGGAGCCGGGCGACATTCCGCTTCTTTCCGGGGAACTTGTAAAGCTTAAAAGCACTTGGGGATTTATGCTCAAGCGCGCGCGTATCAGACGCGAACGCGGGGGCGGTGGATGTGGCGGGCTGAAGGGATAGAAAGAGAGTACGACAGAGAGAGAGAGAGAGAGAGAGAGAGAGAGAGAGCTAGAGACGGAATGAGAGGGCAGGAAGGAAGGAAAGACTGCATCCTTCGGGCCGAGGATATCAACCGAGCCCCGGGAAAAGCCTTTAAATTCGTAAAAGTTTAGAGCACGCCGGGAGTGCAAGGAAGTAAATTTAGAAATGAGAACTTTGGATCCGTCGTTAAGGGAGCGAGACAACGCGAGCGCCCAGGAAAAGGGCTCCCCGTGTTTCTGTTCGACGGGGAAATTTCATTCCAACCCTTCCGCATTTCTTTCCGCTGCTCGACCGTTCCGCGATAAATTTTTACGCGGAGGACCGACGGCGTTCACGTCGAGATGCTGGACGTTCGATGAAGTCAATGATATAGTTTCTATTGTCAGCCGAGAAGTAACCTTTGGCAATATAATCTGGCATTTTCTTTTCCTACCACTGTCTACGGAACGACTCGAAAGCTTTCTCAAGCATCGAATAATTCTTCAGAAGTCTATCGATAAATTTCCGACTGAAGGGATGTTAAAATAATTTCTTCGATTATGTTAATCATCGCGACCCTTTCACAGAATTTTTGAAACTCTTCTGGTGAATTTCTCCCTGTTATAAAATTGTAATAATAAGAACAGTAAAGATTAAGATATAAAAAGTATCTAGTTATTACTAAAAAATGAAGAGGCTTCGTTTTATTAAATATAAAACGATAAAAACGTGCCAGAAATACAGGCAACAATTTTTACCGAATATTCTGTATGCAGTCTGTAGCTACATTGAGATTTTGTGGATCGAGATTTGGTCCCTCGGCAAAGATGCTATTTTTAGCGAACGGCGAACACGTCAGACGTAATAAAATAACATAAATCGATGATGTTCGTCATCGCTGTCATGTTATCCAACCAAATTCTTATTACAGAATATCCAATCTGCGTTTCAATTCTAGAAATCTACGATATTAAATACATATTCGTAAATTATCGCATAAAACCTATAGAGTTTGATACACTGATATCTTTTTGCACTTCCTCGACCAAGAAAATTACCAGCCACAGATAAAATTATTGCAAAATTCGATACTTTCGCGTGCCAATAATACATGGTAGAAGCTAACAATGTTACTGTAGAATCAACGTCTGGAATTCTTGGCAAGAAAATAGCTCGGACTGGTCCACAATTTCGGGACCACGATTTTATTCAAATTAGCGTGTTAGCAGAAGACTCGAGTGTCTCGGCGATACGATTCCGGCCCGATTAAACCGGCAAAAGAAAAAAAGAAAAATAACGGAGTCGTTAGAGAGCGAGAGAAAGAGGTAGAGGGAACGTGTAACCCAAGGGTGCCGATGGAAGGACAAGATTTCAAAGACGCATCAGCGCGACCCGGTTGCTCGCCAAGACGGAAGATTCCACGCGGCGGCGTAGCGAAGACATAAGTTCCGAACTAATTTCAGCTTTTACTCCCTTTTAGGGGAATAGCTTGTAATAACCGGCAGCGAGGAGGTGGATCAAGGTAACCCGGTGTGGAAAAAAGGGATCCCTTTCGTAGCCAGAAACCGGCCCGCGAGAAAAGGAAGACGAACACGCCGCTGGGTAGGGGAATAAAGAAGGGGAGAAAGGAGGAGAGAGGACCTCGTGGGATTCGATTGGACAACGATAGTCGCGAACCGAGATCGGGGATACGGTTCTAACGAGTCTCGAGGCAGAGTTCTGAAACCGAGGTGTATCGCGACGAGGTAGCAGAACCAGATCCATTAACGAGGGTACGGGGCGCCGCCCTCTTTATCGTCCACCCGTCCCGGCCGACAAATGGGCCACCTGTATCTCTCTTCTTCCTTGTAATATCCGCGTGTAATTGCCGACAAAGTTACACGGGGCCCCTCGGTCCCCGATAACAACCGATCGGGTACCGGTTCGCCGTCTTATCAGCGTTATCGTAATTATTGAATTAACGCGGCGCGGTTGCGTGCGCGCACACACGCGGCCCCGACTTTGTTTCGTTTTAATCGCGCGTAAATTTCGCCTCGGTCCGCCATTACCGGCCCTCGGGGGACCGTTCGGAGATATCGGGCCCCGTGGACCGGTGCAACCAACGCGCCAACCACTCGCCAATTAACGGGCCGAGTATCAACGAAATCGGAGACTCGGCTATACAATCTTTCATGCCTTCGACTCGCCTGGTTAACGGATTCCGTTTACCGATCGAATGGTGTGACTCGCGAAGTCGTGCAGAGACGTCGTTGGCATAAAACGACGATGTTTAGTGCAGTATAAAAAGTTTCGACGTCGATGCTGTAAACAGACTAATTTTTAAATTCTTTTAATCTTCCTACGGTTTTTAATTTCATATATTTTCAATCAATGTCCGCAATTTTGGCTCGTGAACGATAATATCGAATCTAGGAGAGTTGCAGCAATGGGGTTCCCAATTGAAAATAAATGAAATAAATTAAATACGTACATATAGAGCTATGAGATAAATTAGACGAGGACAATACGAGCGAAGAAGGAGCATCATGAAGAATCTCTGGTTAATCAAACCTTTCTTCTGACCACACGTCGCCGAAGAAAAATTGAATGCTATCATCAAACAACAAAAGAGTTTCAAGTACAAGCTCAACAGTCCTCAGCTAGAGAATCCAATCTAGGCATCACTAGGCACTGACTCATGCACCATTGTCCTAATTCCATAGAAATTAAAAACGAAATCACTGTGAAGAATTTCATGACTTCAATTTCCAACATCACCAATTCAAAATGCCTCAAAGGCAAAACGATTAGGAAGCTGGATTGGACCAGTTAAATTCAAGGATTCCAGAAGTTAGTATAAGAGGCGAGGCCGAACGGAAACGTTTGTGAATCCGATATTCTACGGCGAGCTGCGATTCGTTGGTTTCTAGAGCCCGAGGAGCACGATCCTATCGACGAGGAATCCCATCAATGCAAATGAAGATATTACCGCCGTCCGACCTCCTCCACGATCCTGCCAACATCGATCTTTTAGCACTGTTCTCGGCCATCCCCCTTTCCGATCACAGTCGACCAGGCTCCACGCTCCGCCGTTTTTGTTTGAAATAAGTTGGAACCATCCGCCGTTTACCCTTCTCCTCTAGCTAATGACAGAGGCTCCGTTTTCTTCGTTAATGTCCCTCGATTCTTTCGTTCGATTCTTTATGGTGATTCCGAGCCGTTCGACGACCACGGCTCTTAATTAACCGCGGCCCTTTAGGAATCTACGGGGGATTCCGCAATCAATTTTTCAGTTAGCTGCGAACGCGTTTAGGCCACTTTTGGAACATTGTCCAAGCTTGCTTGATTAGCGTGCTATTGGCAGTAGATTTAAAAAAAAAGAAGTTCGGTTGCGTCGATTCGAGGTGTTCTTCCGTATATAAATCACCGGAAAATAATGTTATTGTAATAATAGTCGGGAGGATAATCGGTACGGAGATCGTAAAATCCGTGAGGAACGTATTTTTAATTACAGACAGCGTTTGAGACTCTTCGAACGTAATTGGTGTGTGACCACGGTCTGCCTGTTGTGCCAGAACGTTGTTACAATGCTTCTGCAACGGCGTAACATAGTACCGAGTCGGGGTTTAATAACCATAGCAGGAATGATTTATAATATTCGTGCTGGAAACATGCTCGCCTCTGTCGCGCAAAGATCGCGTAAAATCTAAGATCCTGTAGTTCCGAGAACAAACTCGACGAAGGTTTTAATAGTAATCTCTGACAAGATTAAGACCTTGCTAAAAAGTTTGGCTGGAAACGCTTGTGCCAAACATCTTCCGATCGATGATCAGATTTTATCGGATTGCAAACTTGATTGACAAGAATTAGACGGAATTTTAACTGAGAATAGTATCGTGGTGAATTTATTACTCGTTCGCAGTTTGTTGGAGGAAGAGAGCCTAGCTTCGCGGAATCTCTCTCGTGTCTGTTTCGCCACGATTTCCGTGAATCGGCGACGTCGGCCGCGAGTTCTCACAGCTTCGTAACGCGAGGGGAACCCAGAAATAAACGTTCGGCTCTCCGTTTCTTCGCGGGAACATCGACAGAAGTTCTTCTCCTTCTTCTTCTTCTTCCTCTGTTCCGGAGAACACGGTAAACAGCGCGGCTTGGCGAACACGTGTACCGGCCCCGATCGACACCGTCGAAAACACGTTTCGGCCTTCGCCGAGAAAATTTATGTAGCCTCGCACCGTTCTATCGTAGCGACTGCTCGCACGATCGGGAACATCTGCGATCAACGTACCTCGCGAGCAACAACCCTCTTGCACGGCTCTCGTCGACGTGAGAAGCGTCTCTATTTTTTTTAAACAAAATCTTTCCAGCTCTTATACTTAGTGAGAAAACGAAGTCAGGCCTGGATCGTCGTGTATTAATTTGAAAATGATATTAAAATTGCATTTTACATTTAAATCGAATATAATTTATATCAATATAATTTTTAATATGATTTATACGATTTTGAAATTTTTCCTAATTTTATTAGGATACGCAACACGAAAGAATATTGAATAATAATATAACTTCATATTTCAATATTAATTTGATTAAACGAAGTACTTTCTCTTTATCAAATTTTAGAGATTATGACGTGCCAGTCAAAGTGTTAAATAATTAAGGAGTAGATGAGTTTCAGTTTAATTCATACTTGTTGTTATTAGTGCAGAGGCTGGAGTCTAGCAATCACTTTAAGTGGAAAATTCATCATTAAAAATGATCTGCACAAAAGTGCAGACAAATATATTTTCCTAGCTTCTTCTAGTTTACTTCTTATATTTTTAAAACAAATGAGTCGAGTAAATGTTAAAATACTGGAAAATGACACGAACATTTGCCGGATGGCAAAAATAATTTTTAAAAAGCTACCAATGTACCTGCAGCATCATATTCCAGGACCATTAATTAATACTAAAAAGAATATTCAGCAAAGTCCAAGGGTTCAACTAAGGGCTTTCCCGGATAGCAAATACAGCGAGTTGGCTCGGCAAGATCTACTCCCGCGACTACCTTCTCAGAAAATTAGCTCGCCGACTAATGTCCGTCTAAGTAGAACAGAAACGGCGCGAAGTCGGCAGTAAACCGCGTACATGTAAATCGCAAACGCAGATCGTCGTCGGCGTAGAAATCGGAACAACCCTGCGGAACCTTGCCGGCGCCATTACGCCCGAAGGGGTTGGTCTGCCGGGAAGATGAAGCCGCGGATCCGGAAGTTTAATCTCTCCGGAAGAGTCTCGCTCTCGGATATTACCGGCGTGCTTCGCGTAGAAGCAGTAAAGTTGGAAAATTTACTGCTCGGGCCAATCGGGTAGATTGAGCCCGAACTGCTCGGCGGCGGCGGCGGCGCGGCGGTTCTCGATGACCGTTTCTCCCGATGGGGATGACACGGATGACTAATTACCGAGTGTCTTCTCTCTCGGTACAGCTCGTTTTTTTGTCCCATCTGTCGCGAGACCCGCGAGGTTCGCTGGTTCCGTGAAAGGCTGCGTTCGTCGAGCAATTTCGATAAGAGGCAGGACCAAGATGGCTGCCACACACTCACGCCCACCGTGTTCCTCGGCCAGCTCACTCACTATCATGGCAGCACTCGCGGCACCGCGCTAACACCGTTGTCCGCCGCGTACTTTCGACGGCGTGCTCGCGCTTCCCGGGATAGACAATGGGCCGGACGCGACCCGGCAGCGATTTTCGGATTGACAGTGGGCCACAACGCAGCCTTCGGAAGCCCGGACTTGAGTGAGCAACAGTCGGAAGACATTTTGCATTCGAGATAATAACGGGAGCCCTCCGAGAGAGACCTTAGGGACTACGTACGAGGGAGTCTAACCCTTTTTTTGCACCGCTGCTGGCATCGTAAAGCTCCTCAACGACAGAAGGGGAGACGGGCAGCCAACAACGGGTCGACGAGCCGATCTCCTCGTTCCTGTTGCGAGAATTCATAACGGTGCCGACTCTCGTTTTCCTTTCGCCCTCGTCCGTCCACGCTCTGCAGCCTGCAGCCACCTCCTCCTCAGCTTCCTCCTCGTAAAGCACTGTAAACACCCGCGATGGAATTCGGTTCGGTCGCGCCGCGTCTTCTCTGTCGGTTTCCTCCATTTTTTCTGCCGCCTTCCTTTCTTTCTCCTCTCTTTTTTTTTTTTAAGAAAATTCCGTGTGGAAAAAAGGGTTGGTAACGGGTTGCGGCCAGCCGTGGACAATCTGGGAAACAGCAACACGTTGGTCAGTTACCGTTTTTTTTTCTCGGGCCGTCGGAACTCTTCCCTTTTTTATAGTACCGCGACTGCAGCTTCCGACAAAAAATCGGTCGAGCCGCGGCGGTTCTTCGATATTTTATAGTTTGTCCAAGAACCTGTCATTCCCAAATAAATTATGCAACGTTATTGTGTAAATAAATATTCTTACAACTTAGAAAAATATTCGACCCTCTTTAAGCAGACTTTTAAATACTTTAAACGCCGCGGGGTTACTGAATTGTTAAAAATCAACGTCGTAGGGACGAAATGAAACTAACCGTAAGAATCGGAAATATTATAACTGCAAAAGACATCATTGTTTTACAGTCTGATAAAGACAAGAATAACAGCAGGGTCGACGCAATCTACGTTTCCATTTTATTTTGCGGACAAGAATTATTTTATCTCCGCGCCCTTTGAACTCGCTACTTGTTCCTTCCCTCCCCGGCAATATCATTGTCAATTTATTCATGGCTGGTTTTTTAACAATGTCCACCAGTTTTCTTCATATTCCTGAATAAACGTTAATCGATCTTCTTCTTCTTCTTTTTTTTCTCTTCATCTTCTTCGTCTTCTTCTTCCGTCTCTGCCTGAGTCAGGAGCTTAAGGCTTTATTGGCCAATGAAGTTGCACTACACTCTTTAGTTTATAAAAGTTGCCAGCCATTCACGTGGCACTATGTCTTTCATGAGCTGAAGTTGTGAGCCCTTGCTGCAATATTAAATTTTCTCGTAAGCCAGACCCGGAAGTCCTTGACGCACCACCACGTATTCCCTTGCAAATTTTACGCCGCGCCGGGGGTAAACTGTAAACCAACGAACATTCTTCTTGCAAAACATATTCTCCTTATCAACTTTCTCATCTGCTTGATCCTGTATTTCTCATTTATTCCCGGACCGAACCCCGAAGTTCTGGGATTAATCTGCTCTTTAATCTTTAACGAAGGCTGCGTTTTTCATACAGGCTTGCGATTAATCGCAGAATTCTTGCTCGAGTTGTTTAATTCACAATTTCTCGGGGGAATGTATTGCTCGCGATAATAAAATTTTATAAACCGATGCGAGACTCTCGTAGAATAATTCTAAAATAAATTGCAAACTCAAGCAGAGTGAAATAAAAATATTTCTATTCCTCTAACGAAGCAGTCTGCATTTTCTACACAAAATTGCAATCGTTTATTAATTTTTCCTTTCTTATTCAACTTCAATAAAATTTCCCAACACAATACCGATATCAGAAATTCATGGAATAATTCTAAAATAAATTGCACGCTCGAAGAGTCTCAAATAAAATCGAATAACCGCAATTATTCGTCAATTTTGCAGTATTAACGAATCTTAAAAATATGTCGCAACACAATCCGATCGACGGACACTCGGCTAGCTTCTAAATCCCAAATCCAACCCGAAAGACATCGCCTGGAGGTCCAAGAAGAGTTATAGAGCGCAACGCGCAAGAAGTCGAGGGATTCCGTGCAGTTAGGAAAAAAAATGCGTGTTTTTCCGGAGGGTCAGCTGCGGAATAAAGGAGTAGGTGGTCTGTTTGGGGAAAAAATGATGTGAAAAAGCATTCAGGTAACGGCTCCGGAAAGCCCCGAACCGTTTCGGTCGCGATGCGACTCGGCAGAAAAACTGCGAGGTCCAGGTCTGCTCTGCCGCTTCCGCTCGTATTCTCCGGCGGGATAATAAAAGTCCCCGGGGGGAAGATGGAGAATCGAAGTTCGTTAACGTAAAAGTGACAAAGTCGGCCAGCTACCGGTGAACACTCCTCCCCCCGGTATAAGGACGCTGCTGGAATCCGAAGCGGCGACTTAATCTTTTCGTTTCCCCTTTTATTCCCGCCTTTCCACCTCCGGCGG
Organism: Augochlora pura; assembly: GCF_028453695.1. NCBI lineage: Eukaryota > Metazoa > Arthropoda > Insecta > Hymenoptera > Halictidae > Augochlora > Augochlora pura. The sequence goes on along the minus strand of NC_135782.1, from coordinate 5,900,017 downwards.
ATAATCAATTTTGTAACACGGACAAGTCGGGCAAACGACTCGGGAATATTGTAATGAACGTCGGCTTCTGTTTCGTGATCCTAGAACACTAGCTCTAATAAATCAGGAGAAGTATACGTCGAACGAGAGAATTATTTATTCGCATCCAACTAGTCTTCGATAAAAATGATTGAAAAATGATTGGAAATATTTGAGGGAATATTCTCGTATAAAATAATATTTTAAAATTAATTTGACGTCATACAGACAAGTACATGTATTGGAAATAGTTGCTTATGTTAATAGCTCTTAATAAAATAATTAAATAAAGCATACGAGAGGAAATAATGTCGAGAGAAACAGTATCTGCAAATACTTGTATTTCTCAGTTGAAATCACTTCGAACGAAAATTGTATTCGCACTTGCTTCGTACAGATTTAATCTCGATTGTAAAGCCGCATAAAAATGCATGGGACGATAACGTAGCCGCGAGTAATTTATCGTACGTTCGTGCGCGCTCGTTCCGTATTTATTTCAATTACGATTTTCTCCCGTGCCCGCGATGCTGCGGAGGGAGAGGAACGGGTTTCGACGAGAGTCAATTTAACGTTGACTTAACGCCGCGGAAATTTCTGCTACGGGGGTTTTTCGAAGCGAATTAGAATAACAAGTTGCACGTTTCGAATATTTAAGAAGAGGGGAACAAGCCGGTTGGATTCTTTAGTGCTCGCCGCTTCCTCGTAGCCGCGCGCTCCGAAAGAAACCGGCGCGGTTAATTGCGTTTTAATTAATCTAATGAATTGCCGCTCGGATACGCGTCGGCAGAAGAAAAGCATTCGCGGACCGGCGAGCTTCGCGATTAATTGACAGGGTTTCCAGGGCAACGCGAAGTTAAAAAGGCGAGGCCCGATTCCTTAATAAGCGGCCACATTAGAGCGTGAACAGTCGGCGAGACCGACTATCTCGCGCCGAAAACGGTACTGTCGGCGCATAAATTCGCGGGAACGACGTACGAACACTTTTTTTCGCCGTCATTGTGCGCACATTGTGGCGCGTTAACGACCCGCGGGGAATTCGTTAACGATTCCCCGATGGGCAGAATCTTCGATTTCAGTCCCACGACGGCGGCCATCCCTGGTGGCCCTAAGCAGCAGCCCCGCGGAACCATTCAATCGTCCCCGTGGCGGTGAGCTCTTATCGAAATTCCTCGGAAGCAATTTTTACCGGGAATGCAATGGCGGCGGAGAGTGGGAAGAGAGGCCGTGACGTTCATTACAGGCGGAGGGGCCCGCGGAATACATAATAATGTTTCCAATAATCGCGCAGCATGCGGTCCTCTGATCGTCTTGTGTGGCCACCCGTTTTTTATTATTTTTCAAGCCGACTCCTTTTTTCCGTCGCGGCTCGGCAAGCTTTCGGTCATCGACAGAACGACCCGGATCAACGAAACTCAATCTCGGTTTCGAACCGTAACGATGATCATTCACGGTTAACCCTTCAGCCGCGCTGACGCCTCATCATTTTTATACCGTGTCCGTGAGGCAATTATAATGCTCCGTCATGTTTAATTCTTTTACATTTCGGTAAATCATTTTGCTTCGTTTCCGGAATTTTTAAAGTTATCAAAATTCATGTTCATAGTTTTAGTTTCATTAATTGAACTGTTTTAATTTCGTGAGAATTTTTGGGGTCGATTTTCGTCACTTGATGTGTTAAATAGAGATTATTTAAAGATTGTAGTAGCAGTAGGAAATTATTTCTTGCAGGATTATTATCTGAAAGGAGGTGTAGAAACATCCTCGTAAAATGGCGGATATACTTCAACGCTTTTTAGTAATTTTCTGGTGATATGTTACACATACGAAACTGATCTTACCAGCATATACAGTAAGCAATATTTTAGACATAAATAAATATTCTCAAACTTATTTTGAAACGTGGTTTAGCAATTTTTAGTGATGCTTTGCAACTATCACTTGGCAGCAAAGGATTAAATAGATGCTTTCTGTTGTAATAGATTTTTGTGACTATTGTGGCTAAGTTTTTAATAATAAAATAGAAACCATAAAGCCTAGAGATTTTTTTATCAATTTAACTCGATATCTCCAGCATCTGGACACGATTCCACTAATCAAAATACAATTATAATATCTTAGAAATCCTAAGCGATTGATTTATACCGAATCCATCGCGTCCGCAGGATTCCTCCTCGATATTTTACGATGCGGCAGGACGGGCAGGGGCCACTTTCGCGAGCACGACACCGCGACGTCCATATTTGTCGCGGCTTACAGCACGGCGAAATCATTGCAACAAAATCTCGGGCCGATTCTCCGTGCCGTGACTTAAAATCGGCCGTCCGTAAAATCGTTTTTACCGAGGCGAGTGAAATTCCGATCGGCGTGTCCTCACGGCGTATCCTCCCGGGCAGAGATCGTCGCTCGCAAGGACTTTTCACGGTCCCGTTGTTACGCCCGTGAATTATCGGGCGTCGTAAAGCGAATCGTATCGGTTGGCATCCGTTCAATCCTGCGCCGGGTTGCATATGAAACGCGGCTCGGTTCCGCCGAGATGATAACGCGACCACCGAGATGAGAGTATAACGTGTATCAAACGGCCGACGTTCCCGGATTTTGCGACCTCCGATCGGCCTCCCCCCCTCGGAGGGTGTCTTCGCCGCACCGTTGACAGAGATTTTCTGCGGATTTGCAAGACGGGTGGGAGTAAATTATTATTTACGCCGTCGCCTTTCGATTCGCCGCTCATTCATTTCCTCGAATCTCCGGAGACCCGCCTCGTGTGCTGAAACATTCGGGAACGCTGTACGCGTTGCCTCTTCTGGGTGTTCCGTTTTATTTTTTGATGTAGCGTGAGTCAACAGAAAAATTACGGGAATTGTAAAAGATATAGTTGTTGGTAATGGAGCCGGTTATTGTGAAGTTATCGATATTTATTTAAATGCATATTTATTCTTTTATTTGGGTTATTTACGAGTGAAGAAATTTAGCATTTTATTCCACAAATGTAAAGTTAATTTTGCCAGAAAACGTACTAGAGGCATTGACGAAAATATGTAGAAAATTACGCTCGAGTTGCGAAGTCTCTTCTTGAAAGTACTATTACGGTTTGATATCAAAGTCCCCCAAATCTTTCGCTGATCATAAGACCGATCCTTTGAGCCTTTCCATCCAATAAATTAAATCATAATTTCAGTAGAAAATGCGAGTAAAATTTGGAAGATTATTTGAGAAGTTCCGAGGACGAGATGGAACGCGGAAAACAGTGTCAAATGTATTAGAACACGATTCCAGATGATTCGAATCGGTGGAGAACGTTTACGCCGGTCCGCTCCCGTTTCTATTCTAGCCGGAGCCTAATCGCGGCCGATTTGCCCGGCTTTTCCGCATTTCACCCTCGCGGGTTTCGTCTCTCGACGGAATCGGAACGCGTCCCCGTCACGCCCCCGCGTTTACAGCCGGCGCGGCGTATTTTCAGCGATCGATGTAAACCTCGTCGTACAAACTCTGCTCTTTATAGCCGGCCGCGATGGTGTCGCGATGATGTTCCGAGTTAGAACATAATCGTTGGCTCATAAAGGGGCGCGATGCGTTTTTAAAAGGTGCTTCCGCGGGACGATAAACTTTTTACGCACTTGCGTACCACCTCCGGGGACCGGTGCACCTCGCGGGACGATTGTCTTTTGGCTACGAACGTTTTTCGTACTGCGAATCCCGTTTCGGTCGAAGGACCTTCACAATTTGTCGAAAAGTTCCATTTCGGAGGCAACCCTGTGATTTATCCCTTCTTTGCTACCCTCTTTTCTCTCGGCAACAATCTTCGTAACTTTGATACGTCATTAAATCATAGTTAATCGCAGAATTAATTACCATATTTCGTTCTTCATTTAGTCGACCAAATTACACTAAATTTTTACATGGAACTTTTGATTTAATTAATTTTTATTTATTCAAATATAGCTAAGGAACCCTTCGTTAGAAACAGAGACAAAATATTGCAACGCAGACCATTTTATGCTTAACACGTTGAATGCCACGGGGGTCACCGGTGACCGGCACTGAACTTGGCAGTGACGTCGTGGGGGCCACCGGTGACCGGCGCGCTCAGATTGATGAAAATATATATAATTTAAACAAATGACAATACTTACAATTTTTTTATTATTATCATCGTTGATGTAGTGGTGTGAGGAAACGAATGCCTTATAAAACATCTGAAAATAGTTTCATTTATACATGAAATATAGTTTTATTATGTGACATTATATGTATCGCATAATAGAAAATTCATCGTGGCGCCACGGACAATTCCTGTAAAATGGGCGTGGCATTCAACGTGTTAAAAATGTCCCTAGGAAGGCTATCGAGAATTTGTATATTGTTTCGAACGATCCAATGGAGCAATCGTCGTCTAAATCGAGCGTTTCCTACGAATCGAGGAAACCGCGGCGACACCGTACATTTCCGATATTCGTCCCGCAGCCTCCGTCCAGACAACCGCGTAGCGTTTCGAGGTTGTTGCTCGTCTCCTCTCTGGTTAATCGACCTCGATCTTCTACGACGCTCCGTAATTCCCGCGGACGTTTACTGCCTTCGAACTGTTTAACGCACTGACGTTGACCGGCCGCAGTCGTTCGACCGGTCGTGCTCGTCGTCGGCAGGCGATTCTGATTAATCAACCGCGGGGGACGCGGCTTCTGGCGATCCGGGATCAAGTGGGAATAAATGAGCAACAGTATCCGGCTGATTTATATTTACAGTTCTCGCGCGGCTATTTTTCTCCGCGTTTCAAATATAGAATTGTTGCGTGTCGCGCCGCGGCTCATTTGCCCGACGAAATAATTGGCCGATTCGTTTGTCTTTTTCATTGCCCGAGGGATCGCGGTCTTCTGTAACACACGCTCCTGGTCGTTGTTTTCTGGCGGCCGAATCAATTGCAGCGTGGTAAGCTACTATGATTGCGCGATTACGTGTCCGCTTCGTTTTTAACGAAATGGAATTCGAAGAGTGTAAATTATTAATTGGACTTTTTAATCTCCCTTCGATTAGCGTGCTTAGAGTTCCTATAGCGATTGGAACACCCTGTCTAAAATCTCCATTCTTAATTCTTTTGTTTTCCAACGATTAATGTATTCCACGTTGTCCGGTTTTTATTTCCATCATTATCGTGTCATCTGTCTGCAAATTCCGCGCATTCTTCTCCCGTGCTGACACGAATACATTAGGGGAGGTTCTTAACGGTCCATGAAGTTTCATCGCAGCAGTATAATGACGCACGTTAAATCATCATTTGGAAGTTGCAGCTCGATTGATCCCGCGCGTAAAGAAAGAAATTAATCCAGCGAGTGGAACTGGAAATAACAGGCTATGTATGAAAAGTGTGCTCAAATATTTCCTTACGATCTGGTGTTAATTTACAAGAATTGACGTTAATTTAGACAGATGTATTTTTTGAATTTATTTACGTAAACTCAGTCTGATGCGCCATCAGCGTTAATTTACAGTTGGCAAAAAATACTGCATTTAAAATTCGCCGAGTAATTTCGGTCGACAGCTCTGCGCGGACATTCGGTATTGTTCGGCTCGATCTAGATTCCAGATCGATAAATCAAGGGCTCGGATGGGCGTGGTCAGTTCAAGTTTCCCGCGGTTGCGCGCGCGCGCGATAACGCTCGCGGGGAACCGGCGTACCCCTTAAATTCATATTCGCGAATAAGTGTTCCGTGACTGTTGAGATAAGTGATTGGTCGAGGAGAGCGCCGGTCGTGGGGGAGCCGGTGTTCGGAGCGGATTGGAGAGAGGAGGTCTCGCGTGTGCTTCGCGCGGCGCTATTTTCGCGTATTTCTATGCGCTCGCAACCCCCCCGTCGTTCTTCGCGAGGGGAGGCCGGCACGGGGCGGAAGATCGCGATGCGGTTTTACGAGTTATTCCATATCCGTGGGAGAGAGAGAGACGCGTAATCCGCGCGCGGACTCCTCTGGAACTGTCCAACTTGAACGATTACAGTAAAACGCCGCCCGTTGCCTGGGTGGAGGGAACGCGAATCGTCCGTCGAGCAATCGGGGATTTGCAATGCTAACTGGGACTATCCCTACCCCCTCAGGACTCGAGTTACACGCGTTTATACACGCCGTCGAGCCCAAGTTTCGCTACACTTCCATGCGATTTGCATCGCCGGATTAACGGGGGAACAGGCCCCGAACGATCCTTTTTTCTCTTTCGAGTCAGCGCGGATCTATCGACGGATTACACGACGCGGAGAATATTCTGTCCCGGTGTCTGTATATTTGTACCGGGTGTCTGACAATTTTTTAACATATCTCAACAGTGTGATCTAAAGATAAGATAAGACTAAAATATTTTGTAACAAAGAGTCTAAATTCTTTGTTGAGAATTTATGACGAAAATAAGAAATGTGAATGATACGGTAATGTTCAGGTGCAAGGCTGGAATGAATTACGGAAGTCAACGTCGCCTGCAATAAGATTAGACTCACGTCTCTTTGAATCGATAATATAGTAGTTGCATTTGGCAGCGTCTAAATTATATTTTGTAATTTTGTCATAAATTCTTAACGAAGTATTTGTGGACTTTTGTTGCATAACATTTAGCTCCTATTCTGACTCGTATATAAGGAGACTTCAATTTAATATTCTACGTATTTTAATACGTAGAATATTAAATTGAAAATTTAGAAAATTAAATACTAAAGTATAACATAAATGAAGGCTAAAAGAAAAGAACGGATGAATGACCAAGTGATCATATACCGGAGGGTTGAATCTAAAAATATTCGATGACGTTCAGGATAAAACAAAAGCAAATCAGAAAATCGCCCGATTAGATTCCACGTTCCAACAATCCCGCTAACAATTCCATGCCGAATCAATCTAGAAACAGTCCTGCGTCGATCTCCGAAAACGATGCCTCAGCCAACAGAACCAATTTCGCAGGGAAACAATCGTATATCGGATATAATCTTCGGGTCAATACCAACGTCCTGTAGACCAGCTTGTTCTCTCCCCGAGAAAGGATCCAATTCACCGTCGATACGATACGATACGTCGATAAACGAGCGTGTAGGTTTCACGAGGGGGGGAGATCCGATAAAGGGAGTCCGGCACACAATGTTTCTGGGATTCATCCGGTCCACCATAAGTAGCCCGAAAGGCGGGGAATCACGCTCCAATCGAGAGTGGCGACCGCGCGATGGAGCGCGGCTGAAATATTGGGCTACGGGGAACTGGAATCCCGGTCGCACGATGGGGGACGCCAACTTTGTTTCGATGGGGCCCCATCGAACCCGGCGGACGCGTCCGCCCGACAAAAACCGTCGTTGGGTCAGACGGACCGAAGAGAGGAGAAAAAAAACACGCCGGGGAACGCTCTACGGTTCGAAAACTTCTCGGGGACCGAGATCTGGAATGATGACGGCACGAGGGACGCGCGGGGCGGAGCGCGCGGGAGGGGGGAAGAGGCTCGAAGAGCGTGGAACTGTTGTCAGAAAATATGTATGTTTAACGCTGGACCGTTCGACCAGCGATTCTCAATCGTTCGCGGCGAATGGCCGCCATTAAACGCCGATGTTGCAGCGGGGCCAACCCCCCCTCGAATTTTTACATTCGCCGCGGAAAGTTCGGGATTCGCCGATGAAAAAATTATATTGCACCTGCTCGATGGTAAAACCGAATGGCGGAATCCGACGCGCGAGCAGTAACGCGTGCTTTTTACACGTCTGTTATCGCAGAGGCGTTCGATTCGTTGCGGCCAGCAAAATGGTGGACGCGGTTGCCGGTTCTCCGGCTGTTGCCGATTGCGATTCCCTGCGATCTAGCCGCCGATAGACGGGATTTCGATCCCTTAATTGATCTTGGTTGGACAAAGTCGGATGTCTTTGAATGGCATAGGTTGTACCCTGATATATTCATTGTTGTCTCTGACTTTTAAGATATTAAAAATTATTCTAATACTTTGACAAGCTACTTAAATTTTCATATAAATTTGACGAAAGAAATCTACGGACTTTCTGTCGCAAAACGTGACATACACGTCGTTTCAACCTACAGGATCATCCTAATCTACCATGCAAACTTGAACAGGGTCTTCAACCAGTTCTGGAAGCTGTAGGAATTTTTATATTTCACACATTTGTTCACGGAATAAAATACTTTAATAAAAGATAGAACACATGCGAAAAGACGAATTAAAAATTGTATAAAAGAAAATGTTTATCGCCTAGCGACGATCAATCAAGAATGATCTCCGATCGCAGAATGATCGATGGAGATCAAGCGCATCCGCGTGATTTCATTCGGAGTGCAGTAATCGTCGAATCACGCTGATTTACGGCGCAATAATTTAATCGAGAATTCCCGCGCATCGGATGCTAATCGACCGGTTCCAGCGATCGCGTCGCAGCGCGTTTACGTTTTCATTACGGGCGCGTCGGGAAAATCCGCGCTCCGAAATTGTAACAACGCGAACGATTCGCGGATCGAAACGAGCCTGCGCCGAGGGAGAGATTCCGGCATCGGTGGGTGATTAATGCCTTCGTGTGTGTCGCCGCCAGTGTCCCGGAGTCAGTCAATCCCGCTGGAACTGATTACGTAATGCGTACTGATCCGTTGATAACCGCGGCCGCCGCTCATATAAGCGTTTATTGCCTTAGACGAAGTCTGTAAAAAAGAGTACATGAATTATTAAAACGCGCTTATTACTGACTCCGGAGAAACAGACTTTCGTTTTATGCTTCCCCCCCCGTAATATCGAGCCGCCGCGGCGCGCCGCGTCGCGGAATTTATTCCGCGAGCGGTTAATCTTCGTTCGGCCGCGGCGCGATAAATATTCCCACAATTTCGTACATTGTAATCCGTGGCGGCGGCGCAGGTTCTGTGCGCGTTCACAAGGCGCCCCCGTAATCGCTCGACGGCGGATTCGTCTGTAAAAAGCGCAGTAAACAACCCGGATCGATGTTTAATTCATTTCACGGAATAAATATACACGTGATTTTTGTTCACGTTATACCGTGAACGATTGCGCTTTTATTTTTATCTACGGCCGACTCAGCCCGTTAATTGCGCTCCGTGTCGGATCGGTACAACTCGCGGCGTAATTAATATCGGCATCGTTCCTTGTCGAGTTCAAGCGAATCGTTGCAACTTCTCCAGCGATCGGATCGCAACTAACTTGCGATTAACGCGCCGCGTATGTTGATGCAAAAATTATTTGCATCAGTTGGCTGGAACAGAGCGGAAATTTTCTTACCCTATGTAATAATATTAATATTCTTTTAATTTATTATATTATTCGATTCACTGGTTTGAATCGCATATATTCGTTTCAGTCATAAATGCTTAACAAGCGCAGTGATAAATATTACAGTTTTTTCTTGCTGCATGAAAGTCGCTTTAATGTTGCCATTCGTCTATGCTGACCAGATAGAGTGGTTTTGATTATGTAGTTACATTAGATTATTGTACATTGTGATTTCTCGAATTAACATGAATAATGCACGCAAGAATATTACAGAAAATATATGAATCCGTGTATTCTATTTAAAATACAGTATCAAAAATCTGTGTTGGTTTTAGCAAGTCAAGAATTAGACTGATAAATTATTTTGAATTAATCTGCAGATAATAATACATGCAACAATGTGCAGCTGACTGACTTATCAATTTCCTACGTAATCTGATCGACTAGTCGAATATCGTTCAGAGAAATATTGAAAATCGAGAACAGGGGCGCTGGTTTCTCGCAACCTTGTATTGTCACCGACAGAATCCACTTAGCAGGACCACCTGACACCCGGTGCACCCGGTTGCAAACGGACCCGAGATTCGACGTAGCGTTATAGTTCCCCGAAACCGGACTTGGAGCAAAACCGTGCGCGTTTCCTGGCGCAAACGAATCCGATAGGGAAAAAGAAAAAGGCGCGGAGAGTAAAGAGACCGAAGGGTATTTTTAGGAACACTATGTTGCTAGAGTGTCACGCATCTGGCGCGAAAGGCCGGCAATAAAACAACCGGGACCGGCTCAGGGGATTAAGATGTTTGCCCGGAATCGTATACTTTGTTGAAAAAATTGGAAAGTTAGCCGGCCACGGGCGTCTACCATTTTTCGTGCCGGTCGAGCAAGTTTTAACGAAGCCCAATCCTAATCCTCGGCCCGTGCTCCACCCTCTCGGCCTTCTGTCAGCTTTTCCACTTGCACACGCATCTGTACACATAATCTTCGTCGAACCTTCTCCCCCAAATCGGGCCTCGTCGGCGCCTCTTGGTTTTCTCTAACTATAAACGTTCGTTACACCTTGTAAACAATTTCTCGGCGAGCTTGTATATTTTTCTAATGGCGGATCGAGTGGGTGGAGAACGGGCCCGGCCTTCATTAACTTTTTTATCGGAAGCCTTTGTTGGTTTTTACTCTCGAGCCGGCTGCACGAGTTTCGTCTCGAAATAAACAGATCCCCGTGATCACCTTATTCGGGAGAAAAAGGGCTGAGATTGTGATGTTGGGGATCTAGGAATTTTTGGAGTTGCTTCGGCTGGAAATTTAGGATGTTCTTCGAGTCGGAGGAAAATTCATTGTAATTAGTGGGCTGTGATTTTATTAACTTGTGACGAAGATAAGTGGATGAAATACAGAATAAGTAGGATTTCCAAAGACTGTTGCAATATTTTTAGGTTATTAAAGTAATTAAGAGAAGGAATTAGTTTCTGTGCAACCCTTGTTGCTCGCGATTGATGCAAAACATTTTTATCTCGCACGAGAATCTGCAGTCTAGTAATTAATATAGAGATTTTGTTCCAATTAGGTTCTTCGAAGTCCTTTAATTTTTTGAAAGAATAAAAGATAAAATAGTTCAAAGTTTAGAATGTTTAGAGGGTTGACAGGGACTCAAAAAACCATCTAGGAGCCGAATGAAATTATTTGAACATTGAATTAATTTACTTAGACTTAATCGCGTGCTTTTTAATAGATGCTGGAATAATTAATTTCAATTGTTCGTAGGGCTACTTGAAACACGGTAAACTATATTCAAAAAATTGCAAGCACTCTGACCCCGACTTCGCGCTGCAATTTTTACCTGCTCGAGCCGCGACCGCAGCGATCAGACATTTTTCGCGTTTCGCCCCGGCGTCCCTTGCAACCTTTTATCTATTTACAACATCCTGTATGCCGCGACAGGCTCTCGGCAGAAGGTACACACTCAAAATCGCCGGCCAATCGCGAGTGTGCGACTCCCGCCGTTTCACCTGCCATTCCAATGTTGCTAAATGCCCGCGGCCAGTCACTTATAGCAACGCTGTGAAACTGAAACTGGCGAGCCCCGCGACTTAAACTGATCGTAAGTTAGAAGATACAGCCGCGCGACGATCGTCCATTACGCTCCTGTCTACTTACAGGATATTTTTCGCCGGTCGGTTTTTTCCCCCCCAGGTTGGTCTTTTTAATTTAAATTTTCCGGAGAGCAGACGGGCGCACACACGCGCATTCCGCGCGCGCGCGCGCGCACGATTTCATGCTGCGTGCGTTCGCCACATCGCCGGGGCCGTAAGGGGTTGACTTTCGACCGGTTGATGTAGGATCTGTTCGCACGCGAGCCGATATTATCTCGCAGGATGCATAATAACGTCGGGACGCAAAGAGTTACTGCATCCATTCTTTTTTTAACGCCACGCCTTTTTGTGCAGACCGGCAAAAAAAGAAAAAGAAAAAATTGCGGGAGCCACGGCGCTGATTGTGCTGCGCAGATTACCACGTTTTCGACCAGAAAAGTCTGATGATTATTGAAGCTACGAAAAATCACGACTTATGCGTTCCTCGTATCTGGACTGCGGATCTTTATGCAAAATGAACAGTTCTCTCACCGAGTGTATAAAGCGAGACGTTAGATGAAACATGCGTTTTTCTTTTTAATAATATTGCTGATAATTTTCTTGCGTCTTCGATATTCTGTCTTTTATTTAACCAATTTTTCTACACATGAATTCTATACGTGCATCCACTGCTTCAGCGAGCATTATTTTCGAAATCCTGTTAATTAAATTCCGACCTACGACTTTCAAGTCGGCGTTCGCTGTGCACGACCTTATAGAATATTCAACTTGCTCTTTTTATCGCGATCCTTCCCTTGTACAGGCAAGGATTACAAATAGAACTCATGTTTGAATAATAGAGAAGGTTCATTCATAAGTTTCGCCCATTAGCGCTGCGCCAGTTTCTGAAAAGATTTGTCGCGATTCCGCGAAATGGAAATCTAGATCCCCGCAATTACGTGTAATTAAGTCACGTGAGATGCACACGACAACGATTAGAGGTGGAAACTCATCGTTCCCATGACCGTGATACATCCATATTCATAATCTTTTTTTCTGCAGTGTTAAAATTTACGAGTCGAGTCACGAGATCGATGGATGCGATAGCGTACTAGATATCGATATATCACCGACACACACACAGACGCACACAAAATACGTTTTAAAAAAAGCTATGGAAAAAATTGCTGTGTATATGCAAATGGGAGTGGAGGAAATCAGGGTTAGAAGCAAATGGAGAATACGAATGTTTATGAATATGTTAGACTCGGTTTTGAATTCCGCTCACATGCGTTTTAGCAAAAAATAATAGCAACCGCTGGCCCCGGGGTTTTTCTCTCGGACCATTGTGTGAAATGTTGCAATGAAGCTTGCGGTATAGTTATAGTTGGTCGCACGTATCAAGGTCAGGAGATAGTCTCTTCGCACGCGATCGCTGCTACTGTAACGCCCACTAATAGACACCATTAATATGCTCGTAAAGTCCATTGATCGCCAACAAAGTTGCGCCGATTACGGGCCTGTCATTAGGAGTAATAAAGATATCGTTAATACGTTAGACGCGGACGAGTACGCTGAGTGAAAACTGTAAATTCTCGGGCCAAGTTTATTCCGCGCCGCCAGGATATTGAATTACAGCTCGCCTTTTCCTTCGCCCTCGCCCGTTGGGGTTGCTTATCGAAGAAAGGGTTGAAAGAGGGTGGAGCGTTGCTGGTCAGCGAACGTCACCCCACCTGACTGCAGATAACGGTGACATAGAGAAAATTGCCATGCGTTTCCTATCATATAATCGGCATAGACAAACAATATTTGTTTAATATAAAATTTATAGCGAGGAATATCGTTCGTAAAATTTTTATTGAATATCAGAGTGGAAGATAAAATGTAATGAAATGATTATTTATTATTGGAAATGTTTCTAAAGCTGAGGATAATAGTCAAACAAAATTCAATGGCATTAATCACAATTTTGTTGTGAATAATATTTATTCCAGGTCAGTAATTATTGAATAAAATTTTAATATTGTGTCGACTGCAAAATGAATACAGTAAGAATATGGATGACTGATGAGTACTATTTAATTAATTTTATATAAAAAGATACGTTTTGTAGGAGGATTTTTAGGAGCATAAGATTTCGGAGTTACATATAAAAAATTATATATATTATGTAATTTATAACATATTAATATATAGTATATAATATATATTATAATATACATATTAATATAAAATCGTCTTTCATTTTCTCTGGAAAGGAAAAATCCGAAAACGATCCGAAAAATTTTGTGAACAACGCAATAATTAATTCGATTAAAGTGTCTCATAAATTAATTTAAGAATATTATGCATAAATTGGAAATCTTGTTTTTATGGTGTCGACTGTATAAAAAATTAATAGGGTCTTCTATTTCCCGAAGAATGACGAAGATCTCCCACCCTAGTTTGCCTCTCCAACAACCATAGGTTTCGTGGCCTACTTTGGACATCCTTTTCGGCCATCTTCACCCCCTCTGACAGTCATTGACCTCGACTATCTGGTCATCTTTGTTCATCAAGCCTAGCTACTGCGGCCATTTTTCTCTTCGCCTCTCCCCACCTCGAGTTTCTCAGACCATTTCCCACCCTCTGGGTCACGACTGGCTACCCTTCGATGGTCCATTGTTCATTGCCACACCTAGTGGACCACCTGAGGCATCCTAACCCCTTGTCAAGGACCAATAATAAGCTGCCAATTCTCCTTAGATTATTATTGTCTGTCAATCTCTTTATAAATTGATTGAGTCAATTGCAGTAGCGAGAAAATTGTGTTCCTCAATTTTATTATCATTGCACTCGAAAGGCATCTTTACTTTTTAACTCTAATTTTAACTCTACTCCATTTTGTCATGTAGATTTATTAAATAATTTCATCAAACGCTATATTATCGTCTACTTTATCGTAAATATTTATTAATAAATTCAAGACAGTGGATTAACGAACGCAACAATGCAGTTGTTGGTGGGATTATTTTATTATTATTTTAATTTCCTCGGTGTTCGTGAGATTCAATTTACAGGGTGTTAATGTTCAGGGCGTCAGTGTTATTTGAACAATAAACGAGGGTTGGAAGGACCTCCGTGATCCTCCGAGATTATTGAAGTTCCCCGTTGATCCTTGGAGATCATTAAACTGGCTTGTTAATCTTCGAAAGGTCTAACTGCCTTTTAAACACCATTGGCAAATATTCTGTACCATTTAACACGAGTTCAGCCATTTTCGAGACCACTAAACAGAGGTCCTTGGATTTCTTCGCTAAAACGGTATTATCATGGAAACTTGTGCAAAATTTCAAATTCGTTTCAAAATGTTGATCACGCGAGGCAGCATTTCGCCAGATCTCCTCGGGTCTCGTCACGCAAAAAGGACATCAAGGAGCCCAGGAGCGCTGCAAATGAGCGGCAGGATCGATCGCCGCGTCGGTAATAAAGCGCACCCAGTGGATCGCCGTAAGAGCCGCAGGATGTTACCGGCGGGGTCAAACATGCTTTTCCGACTCTCGCCGGATTTCCTCGCGGCCGTTCGTGCCGAGCGAAAAAGAATCTGCGAATAAAAGCGAACTTGTTAATCCGCTCACGAAAAATTCGAAAAAAAACCGCGATTATCGGAAAAGCAATCGCGAGCGTCCACGCTCGCGTCGCCGCGGTTAAAAAAAAAAACCGAGGGAAACGGCTCCGTTTTAATAAGAGTTTCGCGCGGCCTTTTAGTTTTGTCGCCGACAGCGGCGTCATAACGTCGGAATAAAAGGAAAGCATCGCCGGTGGAATGAGGCCCGAATGAAACCAGAAAATCTAGAATTCTATTCACGATGCAATTGGCCCCCGCCGCCCCGCGGCGCCCACCTCTCTTTCTCTTCCTCTTCTTCGATCTATCCCGGAATATTTGCGCGACGGTGCGCACGCGCGCGACTTCTCTGCTGCACCGTGTGTGTCTCTCTACAGAAGTGCACTGCTTGGTTGTGGGCCGCGGGGGCGGGAGGGAAAAAATCGAGCGGAATGCACCCGCCATGGCGGCTCCTGTGCAGCATGGAAGCTTAGCCGAGACACGAACCAGCGTGGCGGTCGTTACCGTTAGCGGAATGGGCCCCGGCAAACCGCCTTATGCTCTCCTCTCTACGACCTATTTCAATGATCGCCATACAGATGCCGCTGCGATAATTGTCGCCTCCGAAGGACGCCGTGAAACCTGCTTGCCAGGATGCCTGCCTCTCGCGATACCTGCCCACAGGCATCCGGATGGCGAGCCAACACCGGCACCGATCCTCTAACGAGATTTCGCGACGCGAAATATATAGCTCGAACCGTGACATTCGATTCGAATGCTTCTGAAAATCGACCAGTTCCCGCGAATCCTCGTTCCCTTCGTCCTTGGAAATCTAGCGAGGCGCGCCAGGATCCAGGGAAATTGGAATCGTTGGCTTGAATTTGTTGAGTGGATTGAATTAATTTGGGATGGAAAGTTTGATTATTTTTTTAAAAATTGTAGCAATTTTCTAGGACACTGTGGAGCAGAAATATTAGCTCAGGAATAGCAGTTTTTCTTTTTTAGAGATAATAACTTCGTCAAATTTTGCAATGATAAGATCTAAGTAATTCTGATTTTAACAAGCCTTGGATCCTTGACGAAGCATCCAAAGAAATTCGATTTTCTGGCTTGGATTTGCTAGGAAGTTGATCCTGGCAATTTAATAATTTTTTTAAGACTGCAGCAATTTTATAAAATTATTTAAAGTAGCTATGTTAGCCAAGAATAGCCATTTCGTTTTCTTCAATAATTCTTTGACCAAGAATTCTTCAAGCAAGATCGATTTTTCGGTAAATAATTTTAGTTAACAATCTGATGGACGATAGCAGTAGTTATCTAAATTTTGCATTCATCTGCAACTCCATTTAAAATTGCCATTGATATTACACTATACATTAGCCTATGAGCTTTTAATTTATGATACATCGGTTCGAAACAACTCAACAAAAGATTTATAAACAGAAGTGTATATAATTATTATCTACACTAAAGATTTTATGCAAATCTGTTAAAATTGAGCACGTGCGATTTAAAATAGTATCGAGCTGAAATAAAATTAAGAATTCCAGGATATTATCTTTCCTAAATTAAAATTATCACGGACAGGAATAACTTTTCCCTTTATTCCCTAATAAATAAAATCTAACCTAATAACCAAAACTAAATAGGAACCTAATAATAAAATCTAACCTAATAACCAAAAATAAATAGAAATCAAATAAATAAAATCTAACCTAACAACCAAAAATAAATAGAAATCAAATAAATAAAATCTAACCTAACAACCAAAAATAAATAGAAACCTAATAAATCAAATCTACAGCAGGCGTGCATGCGAGTCCACAAATATTCCACCCAATTGAAGCGAAACGAAATCGTTTGCGAACTGGATTGTCAAAATTACATTCTGCTGGCAGGAACTTCGCGCGCAGCACGGAAGTTTACCGGTGGAAGTTCGTCGAAGTTCTGTAGCCTATGCCGAGGCCAAGGGTATTGATTAAGCCACACTGATCGAGACTTTATACCGTGTGCCAAGATGTCGGATCTTGCGAACTAGGGTAGAAACTAGAGTTCCAGCTAATAACCCTTGCTGTATTTCAAGTAATTGGCCGCAGTGCTTAATTATTTAAGTAATAGAGAGAGAGGGAGCCAGCTGCATTGCGGGTTGCTCGATTCAGCAGGCGGAAGTTTGTTGTTGATGAACGTGGACAGAGTAATTGTTCCAGCAGCCAGCGGACTGATTCATTCTTCTTCGGTAGAATCAATACAGGGGAGATGATGGGCCGGCTACCTACTCGTAAATAGACGATTCGCTGCAGAACTGCATAGCTCTTCAAGTTTCAATGGCTTCTTGACTCGGTTACAACGATCGGTCCTTTCTTAACCCAATTACGCCTTTATCTCCGCCGAAACTTTTATCGTCCTCGGTTTTCCCATTATCGACCTTCGTCAAAGACTTCTTTCAAGTATAATTTCAAAGAACTCCGTGCGCTCCGACATCTTCTTGGAATTTTCCAACGACGAAGCGGACGTCTCAAAAATTACTGTACGTTCCGACCGCTGCTGTAATTCCCAATTTGATCGCCCATTAATCTACAAAATTCAGCGGATCAACGCCGGTCTATCCGATCGTTATTTCTCCACGGTGACCCCCTTTATCCGCTCGATTATTAATCTCATGCGATCCGGTAGATCCGGCATTCTGGTACCTAACCCAGACCGGATCGCTGAAAGTGAAATGATCCGAGCTGGTCGCCAACCGGAGCCTGTAATTATACTATCGACTCGTTTCTTCTATTCCCGGTGCGTATGGTCGTATTAAAGTCCCACGGATTATTTACGACGGGATTGTCGCCGGGGAACTGGTGTTGCGAGAATTGTGTAATAAGGTAAACGACCCTTTCACCGGCCGAGGGAATGCCACTATTTCGGAGTCGGTATTGTTCGGCCGCTCACGACGGTCTCTATTGTTCGCTTCCGTGCAGATTCTGAGTGGCAAAGGATCTTTACGAGCCCGTCGATCACCGTGCGTGCCCACTAGAAACAATTTCTTTCGAGACAGTGTCCTGTTCGATGGTCTTTAAACATCTGGAATTTACAGCCATTTTATAACTTAATCTTCAGTTGCACGGCGTAATCATTTTTGTGGGAGGAGCTCTGCCATTAAAGTCGTCGTAACACGTTGACTATTGCTGGAATCTTGTTCGTTGTGGCATCCATTTGTTAGAGGATACACTAATTGATATTGAGTATGTACACAGTGCAGATGTTACTAGATTATAGACTCTATGCATTTATAGAAAAATTGAGTAGTTACACTTTAAAACAGTGCGTTGGTTAAAAGCAATTTGTAACGTCGGTGTATCATTTTTTATCTAGATGATTCGAGAAAGAATAAACTTGTTATTTAATTTCTATACTTTGGAATTGCAGCTGAGAATTTTTATTCAGTCTCGTCATTGCCGAATACAAAGATATCGCACGAAATAGGATGAATTCAACGTGAAATAAAAAATGAAAGAACACGTAAATGCACTATAAATTAACGACACTATAAATTTCTGTCCTCCTACCTTGGAAATAACATTGTCTTATCAATGGACAGCAGACATTTATGCAAACTAAAAATTGCATGCACGAGTCGTAAGAGATAGAAGCTATGCTGACATTTATTTCCCTTCTTAATAATTTTAATCAGTTGCATACAATGCAACGTTACTTTGAAATTCTTGAAACAGTTTTACTGTCCTGAATTTGATTTATTTACGTACTTTTGTCGCACGTGCATAAAATCTGCAGTCCGTTTATCCGTTTCCCGTCAGCTGGTCAACGGAGCCGCCATCGATCGTCCCTTGTCATTTGCGGAACAAGCCAGCGGCAGAGCCCCCCTCGACAGTGTCGGAGGATGCTGCCGCGTCTCCAACGCGATCTCCACCGGGCCCGTAACGAGCCACGGCACGGCCATTTGAAATGTTAAATAGGTCGCGGTCGTAGGCAGCGGGCACGTTTCAAGGGTAGCAGTTATCTACCTTTATGAGGGAAGGTGGTAAATGGGTTAATGTTTCGCGCCAACAGGTGGCCGCTATTGGACCGCGAGCTTATAGCTTTACGACGACCTAAAGCGGTATATTCTAGCGTTTCCATTGATGTATGTATTTCGCGCCCGGCGAGAAGTAGTTGGAGAGCGTCGTTTCCCAGCGATGGGGAATCGCCGGCTGAACCGAGGGACGGACGATTCCTCTGTCACACTTTTGTCGAACGCTCGGCTCCGTGTAATTGACAGTGAAATAAACCAAGCTACGTTGTTGGCTAACTAGCCCCGACATTATTGGACCCTGCCGGACCACTTGGGTCCGGGTTCTTAGCACTGTTATAAACACCGCGGAGCTTACGGCCATTTGGAAGTTGAAGAAATACAAGGCGGGACACTAGAGTCTTGGGGCAGCCGTTTAAACTTATCATTGGCGTCTGGTATATTTCGAATGGAATGACTGAGAAGGTTGGACCTTCTAGAGCTGATTTTATACAGAAACGAAGCGCTTGAACTTGAAGATCTCTTGAAAGATTTGTCTCTCGGGGAATAGGCTTGATTATTTGTGTGAACACTTGAACAGCGAAACCTTTGATAAAAATATCACTGTGTATGCATGGGATATTTCTTGGAATACACTGGGTTAAAAGGGACTGAGATACCGCCCTATGAGGATTATTGCATCCTAAATAGATAGTCAAAATCTATAAGAATTGATGAGGAAATTGCTCCAATCTTTTCTTGTTATATAAAATAATTAAGCAGTCTTTAAAAATATGTAAGAATTGATAAAGAAATCGCTTCGATTATTTCAATCAGTGTAGACAGCACAATTATATTGAAAAAGCAATCCCCGCTATATCAATAAAAATGTTTGCCGTTTTTTTTCATATCTTCTACCATAGAAAAGAGAAAGAATTAGTTAAAAAGCACAAACTCTTCCTAAATATTCTACAAATATTAATCGAACAAGTAGACAGATAAAATAAGCGAAATCGATCAATAATAAAATTACGATAAAAATCCAAAACGAAAAGTGCATATGTAAAAACCTGTACAATATACCTAAATATAATTTAGTACAAATCTTTCGCTAGAATATACCGCAACTGCACAGGTATTCGAACATTAATATGTCTCCAAAGAGAAGGAGCCCGCGCACAGCGCTGAATTCCGCGGATCCGCCGCAAACAGATAATTTAAAGTCAAGTCAGAGAACGCGTGCACCGCGGCAGCCTAAAGTCGGGAGCTCTAGTATCCCGAGTTATTTGTTCGGTATCAGGCCCGCGGATTTTATTCCCCGCCCCGGGACATTACTCTAAATCATGTTTGCACCCGTATACCGGCGACAGCGTCGCGTCTGCGGGAGGATCGAGGCTTACGCGGGGAGGTGCGGGGCTGAAAAACCGGGGTTCGGGACGCATACCATCCCGGGCTTCGAGAAAAATGAAGAGAGCTGAAGAGAGAAAGACAGACAGGGTCTGGTTGTTGCCTTTTTATTCCTGCCGGCAAAGAGGGAGCGAGAAAGAGAGAGCGAGAGAGAGAGAGAGGGAGAGAGGGGGGAAGAGAGACGGCTGGAGAGTTTCTGCGAGATCCTCTTCGGTTCGCTGTCTATCAGGCAGCATCCCCTTGAAACGAGTCGCCGCTAGTCCACCAGCACCATTCGCGGTGACGAGGACGAAGAGACGACTTCATAGCTAAAATGTATTTCTTGGACGACATCGACGCCGTGGCATCGAACTCCGGTTTTGTCGGTGGTAGGGGAGGTTGGTGGGACGGACAGTTGAAGGAGGAAGGGGATCACGGAGGAGCAAGAGATGGTAGCGGGGGGGGGATCGTTTTCAGACCGAGAGTGGATTTTCTGTCGGCCGGCTGTTCATTTATTTTTGTCTGAGACCGTTCCGTGATCTTCCTCCTACTTGATCCTCTTCGTCCCTTATTCTTCCGTCCGCTTCACCCCCTGTCCTCGCGCTGTCTCCTTTCGGCAATCTTCCTCCTCTCTCGCGTTCTCGTTTCGCTCCGTCCCCCTTCAATCTCTTTTTCCTTTTCCCTCCTTCTCTCTTGTTCTCCACCTCTCTCTCTCTCCCTCCCCTACTCTCTAATTCTCTTTCTCCCTCGTTCGCTTTCTCTCTTCATCCCCCGTCGGCGTCCTTCTCCATGGTTCGAGGCGTGCGCGGAGAGACCAGGTTCGGGCCAACCTAATTTATTGAGCAGATGGCTCGAGGAGGTCCGCGGAGGTGGGGCGAGGGGGTGGCACCCAGTCAGACACTCGAGCCACGTAGCATATAAAATGTAGATGTTCGCTGCCATCAGAGATATTGCTACATCATTGTATATCTCCGGGGCCGGCCGCGCCGCGCCGCGCCGCGGTGGTTCGTCGCGAGCGTTCTCCGCTCGTACCCCAATTAACGATATCTTCTCGGACTTCTACCCCCGCCGCCGCCGCCTCCTCCTCCTCCTCCTTCAGCCGTCGCGATCGAGCACTTGTCACCGGGAGATATTTACGAGTTTGCTACCGTGTAATAAAAACGTGTAACTCGCGGCCGGGAGCCGGACAGAGCAGGCTAACGGACCCCGGCGTTTGCGATTTCGTGCTCGCGCCGATTATTTTCGTGATGGCCGGGAGCAACTGTTCCCTGCAGTCTCTTCGTTCGTCCCGTTCGAATTATTTCATTCGTAACCCTTTCATCGGGAATCGGCTATCGTAAACGTCTATCCGAGCTTCCAGGTCAAGTAAAATTTCCTCGAGCGTTAATGCGTTCGGCGCATTTAAAGTGCACTGTAAATGCAAGGTGGCCGCTGAACGGTCGGACGATATAAAAGAAAAGTAACATTCGCGAACGCGTGTTCCCTTTATTTTTTATGCTATTGCTATAGGAGGAATTTTTGCATTAAAATGTAGACGGTATTTATTTCTAAGATCTTCGCTGAACTAGAAAAATTAATCTGTTTTACCCTTTTGCTTGGTCGGCCATTTTAATCTCCAAAAAATGCTTTATAAACAACAAAGAAAATAAGAAAATAACAAAGATTAGAAATTAATAAGTATTTTTCCAACCCTAGATTTTTAATAACCACCTAGAACTATAGATTGAGAAATAACATTTGCGTTAAATAAATTATTGAACGCTATTTATTCCAACAGAATGTCAATTTATGCAATCGAATCTTGGCGATTTATTGTTTTGCGCGGCCAGACAATGAAAACTCCAAGAGGAATTAAATACTGAATCGATGGGATTTTCGAGGCGCCTCGACAGCACACCGTGTCTATAAAACACTCGCCGCTTAATGGGCCATCCAGTGACCAATTAAGAGCCGAGATAGGCCATCGCCGCCGACATAAAACTTGGATTATGCGTTGTAACAGGTGCCGTACACCGTGTCCGTAAGCGGAAAATGTTACGCGTTCGATAAACGCTCGTGGATCGATGAAAGTCAACGACACTGTTATTAACAAAAATTATTACGTGCGGCTGCTGACATCCTGTGAACAATTAAGCGATATTCTTCGACAAAGAATCAAAATAGTTCCAATAAGATATGAATTGATTATGTTATCATAAATATCATGGGGTAGTGGAATTGGTTATTTTTAGGTGAACTTTTCGTTTGTTTCCTGGCGTAGTTAACTTTATATTTATTTAATAAGACGTTTTACTGTTCTTCTATTTTGTTCATTTTTAATTTAAAAAATATGTCTTACTCGTTGAACATAAAGTTAATTATGTCCGAAAATAACCTAATGGCATAGTAATTGGTCACCTCCAGCACCTTAAATATGTATTCTAAAAAGAACACACTGATCATAGAAGAAAGAACATTAAGGTAAATTTGCAAAGATTGCAAACAGTGCAACTCGGATCTCGATGCCGTAATCGATGGCCGATTAAGCGGCGCGATAAACGTCGCATTGTTTGGCATCGATAAACGAGTGACACGGTCCTCGTGGTCCTCCGTCCCGAAAGGGGCGCCTCCGAAGAAATAGACGAGCGCGAGAGCTGCCTATAAATGTGTTCGCACCTAACAATTAGCGGGTACACATCGGGGAGCACGTAATAAAGCAATGATCGTGGTTTACGAGGCAGTATATACCCCCACCAGGAAACCGTCCAACCGCAGAAGCGGTCTCCTCTTTTCGCCCGCGCCGCCTCTACCTATCCCTAACGACGGGCACAGTCTGCCCCGTCCATTGCAGCACTTATCACGGAAGAAACACTTTGTCCTCCGTCCCGTAAAACTAACGCCTTGTAAATTGCCGGAGGGGTGGCCATCCCCCTCCGCACGGGTAGTCCCCTTTATTTCAAAAATTGTCCGAATACCCCTGGCCCGCATCTGATCCCTTTACTTCCGTTTACCAGCCGATCACAGGTCTGGATCCTCGAGCGAAACTTCGTCGGCTATCGAAGATCTGCGCGCAGATCATTGTCAGGGGCGGATCAATTTTTGGGAATCCTCCGTTTGCTGATTTGTGTTTTGGAGTTAATTGTTCTAACTAGAAATTGACGAGAAGGATCTTTGATTCCTCATTTTGTTTGCGATTCCTTTTTTATATTTAGGGGACGAATGGTTTCAGTAGGTTATAATTGGACTGCGGGTCTTTAAGCGAAATATTGAACTGTTTTTAATTAACTACTGTTCCATATTGCGGCTCTTTATTTTTTCCGTAGTTCATTGGAGTAGATATTCGCATAGCCAGTAAAAGGGCCAATCGGAGGGCAGCGAATTTCGACGTGTTTCATGCACCCCTGTTTAAAAGTTGTCAGGGCGCAGCGAAACTTCTCGGGGCGTTTTTAATCAAGAGTTCGCCACTCTATAACAAATACGAATATTTTTATAACTTTCCACGGCGTGCATTAACACGCGCTACTGTTGATACAAACAACACGTGCCGATAAACGCTTCTGTCGCGACGTATACGTTGCCCCGATGGACGACTGCGACGAGATCCTCTCCTATCGCCGATCCGTGGACGACATCTTTGCTCGTTGAACTCGTCGCGGGATTCCCGGGAAAGTATTCGTTCCTCGAAACGGACTTGTTCCACCGGGCAATCGATTTTCGTCGGAGCCTAACGGCCGGCGTTTTTTTTAGGAATCTCGAGAGGACTGGCCGACGCCCGTGACAACGTTTTCGTGAATTTCACCGACGTGTTTGACACACCGTGTACCCTCGATCTGCATGGGAATCGTCTCCCGGGACAAGTGCAAGGCTGATTTACATTTATATCTACTATCTCCGATGCTCGTCAATGTCTCAACGTTTCGACTTTCTCGCGGGATCGGGCATTATTTTTAGCAACGTGAAAACCGTCGCTGAAGCTGCGGGGATTCGACACCGACGAACATAAATTCGTCGAATATCGAATGCGAATGCGTACAGATTATTGCTTGGCCAGTGTCTTCGCTGCGTTTTGCAGATTACAGAGACCTCCGCTGCGATTCGCAATTAAATATTTCTCTACCCTTAGAGCTACGAATTTACTGATGCCCTTTTTTTAAATTAAAGCTTGGTGTCTCCTCTTTAAGATAATGTTTCTACATCTGAATCCTGATGCACCCTCGCCACTGCAATTCTTTAAATGTGAGGCCATGTTGAATTGTGATAAATTCACAGTTCCATATTATGGGAGGTCGTATTGAAAATTGCAGAATTCGACAAAATACACAGACTATATAAAATTTCTCCCGGAGACGCCGTTCGCAGGATAATAAAGCTTAATCCTCCCCCTTTAATTTAAAAAAGCAGAAATTCCTTTGTGATTTTTTTTCGCAGAGTTACAGTATTTTAAAGTAGCATAAAATCGAGACTTATAAGCTGTAATAGAATGACGCGAAGGAAATACACACATAAATGCACGACGGTTCTTAAAGGTGAATTATATAGAAAGAAAGTGCCACGTATTAACGAGCCATTCATCATCATTTCTCGCACAAAGGCAGACCGCGACCATCCCGTCGTACATCGGCGAAACCTGTCTCGTTCGCAGTGACCATTTCGCTGCCGAGTCAAGACGACATTGTTTCCCCCGTGCTGTTTTCGAGACGGCAAACTCGCCATTGCGTGCGATCCGGCGATTCCGCGGATATTTACGGCACGGTGTTTCGGGGCGTTAAACGCGATCACCGCGATTTTCTTTGTTTCCCATCGTTTCATTCGGCGTGGTCTATACCGACAGGCCGCCATAAATATGCATAAACGGGATGCACCGAACTTTGCTCGGCCGGCGTCCACAATTCTGGGACATCGCGGCGACGTTCGACACGGAATCGCAATGAGTCGGCCGATATAAATATAGGATTTATTTCCGTATAATAATCAGAAAATATAATTAAGCCGAGATCTTCCGCTATGCATAAATCTTCTGCGAAACCCGACCCCCATTGTCTCCGGGCCAGCGATTTTCCAGCCGAATGCATAATTCATAACAGGCGGGACACGGTGACATACGCCCTCTGCGGTTGCCGGACGTCTGCAGCTCTCGTTTTCGACCCTCGTTAGGAGATTTTTCGATTGAGTAACGAGTCTGCGCGCCGTTTACGTAAAGCCGTGAAGTGGTACGATGATTTAACGATGCGTCGTTAACCTTTCTCGACGGCCGGTTCGTTAATTATGGAGGCCTCCCGCGATCTTGAACTTTGACGAACGGGGAACGCGTTGATTTGTATTTTCGAACGGTGATCTGGCGATTTTTGACAACGCTGGTTGCTTAGGAAATTGATTTGACAGCAACGAGTCAAATGCTCCATTAATATCTTTATAGAAATTCAACATAATACCATTAATAGTAACAATAATATTAATACTAATAACAATGTAATTTAATATTTTTAATAATTATGACCTGACTCATTTTACTCTGTCTATTGTTATCATCATTATGATAACGATAATAATGGAATACTAATAAAGTGCAAATAATAAATTTGCTCACATACTTTCCTTTAGCTGAGAAATGAGCTACCGGTATTCAGGATCGGCAGGAAAATTGACTGTAACTTCGAATCAATGAGAAGTTAGTAAAAAATTCATCGGTCGGACAGGCCGATGCAGAAATATTGATTTCTTCGTACAAGCAGCAGACGCGTGTTGCGCAAATCTGTTATTGATCTGGGAGGAGGGAAAGACAGCTATTTTACCGCGGAATTGACAAAGGAAAAACGCGCACCTCTCGACCTGGTTTTATCGATGCTCTCGCGTACCGTGTTCGAAAGTGAACGCGCACCTCGAAAGATTCGTAGGGATAAGTTACAGCGTTACAGGCCCCGATCCGCACGCACCATAATCCCATAATTTTCGATCCGAGTCCGGCGATCCAACGGCTAACGAACAAAACGAGACACACAGTCGCAGCAAGAAATAGTATTTACAGCTTCACGCTGGACGGGTTCTGTCGCTTAAATAATATTCCACCGCGGCTCTCTCTCTCTCTCTCTCTCTCGAGGGCGCAATCGACGTCGACGTCACTTTCGAGAAAAGTACGAATCAAGTTCAAATCGAGAGGGATTTTCGGGCGGTCGATGAACCGTGGGTCGGCGTCTCGAAAGCTCAAGGGAAAAGGGTTGGTATAACTTCCTCAAACTTTTTAGTATCTGACTTGGAATGTGCGAAATTCGTACCGGAATTGGTCAAATTTATTCTACGCGAATGAAAGATAAAAATCTACTTTCTAATTCTTCGCTGAATATATTTCTGAGTTGAAGAAAAATTATTCTAACAAAGTTATAATTCTATTTAATTAATTGCTCTACTAATCAATATTATAAAATCAGAATGTTGATTTTAATGCAGTAATTTAAGGTCAAAGTACATAAAAATATATTAATAGGAGCTTTATCAACTATTAGAGGCAGAAAAATTGCGATTAAGCCAGTTAAATAATTCCAAATATTTGATTTCGATTTCCGAGGTTCCATTTTGTCGATGGATTTATTTTGTTTGCGTTTCTGCGGTTGCTCAAACAAGAACATTATAAATTCGAAGATTTTCTGAAGATTTCTTCGCTCGATGTCAAACACGTCGACTTTCTTCATGCATAAAATTCCGTTCATTTCTGAAACTCCATAATGGATGTCCTCATCAGCATATGCCAGCCCACGATCTCTCGGTAGCCATAGTCTCTTCAGTTTCGCGATATTCAGCCAGATGGCGGTGTTATCATCGATGGATCGACACGCCGGAAGATCCCGATATTCTTATCAGATTATTCGATAACCCGATACGAAACTCGTCGGAACGAAGGCGCTTCTATTTCGCCATTTTACCGGCTTCCAAACTTCCATATTCTCAATTACCCAAACTTTGTTTAGTGCCCCCCCATCGAAACTTTCAAATCGGTCAAGATTTTTCTGCGACTTTCTCCCACTTATCCTCATTTATGATTCCATATTTTAAACAAATAGGTGAAGCCGGCTCTCGATTAAAATCAAGGATTTTATAGTGTCTGTAATAATGAATTTTTGCTTTTTAAAGGCGCTTAACCAGTTAGCTGTTTTTGACGAGTATACCTGTCATAATGCAAAATGTTGCTATTTCTTCGTGACGAGTATACTCGTCGAAAACATCTAAGTGATTGAGAAAGATATATACTTTAATATTCTTTATGAAATTATATGTTTTATAGAATTGTATTTGAAGAAAATATGAAAAAGTCGAAGATACACTTACAGACTTTTCAAATAATATTGTAAGAGATGACCAATCAAGTAAAAAATATATTATGTGGAAATCCTTGCACTAAACACCTAAAATAACAATATAATGTCACTATAAACATATATTCAATTTATTTATTGTACTCGTGCGACGGCTACACAAAATCTCTCGCTTCTGCAACAAAGACATTCTTTTACCCTTCAACATCAATAAATATATAAATAAAAATTCGCGTTCTACTAATCACTCTCCACGACACAATAATCTATCAAATCGCTCTGACAAAACCCTCGAGACCACTCCACAAAATAAAACCATCCAAGCTGTATATCATGAGCTCTCAGCAAAGCGAAAGATAATCAACAGCGTCGTGTTTCATTCGAGCTCTATCTGGCTATACATCAGGCAAGGACACGTATCCACGGGCAGTCCCGTTAAGAGATACAAGAATTTCGGCCGAGGCTAACAGTCCGTCTTTGTATAAATTTTTATCGTGTCCCGATAAACCGGGACGAGGAAGGACACGCGGATACCCGGTCGAAAAAGACGCCGCGGACAGCGCGCGGCAACAGCGTGGTGTCCCGGGTACACGTATATAAGCAAAATGTAACTATCTCGAATTCCGAACATGATACCTGGGTCGGGGAGGACCGTGGACACCGCGGTGGCCGGAGGTACGACAACGCGATAACGCGCGATTCGAGGACTCAATACGCCGTTCAATAATTTCCGTGGGGAACGCTCGGTGTTCGGTCCTCTGGCTTAATTACACGGCGGGGCCGCAAAGTGCCGATGGAATTCGAACGTTGCTTTCGTAACGGGCGGGACGGAGAGCAATGATCAGGATAAGAGAGAAAGAAAGAGCAAGAGAGAGAAAGAGAGAGAGAGAGAGCAAGAAAAAGAGAGAGAAAGAGAGAGAGAGAGAGCAAGAAAAAGAGAGAGAAATAAAAAGAGAGAGAGAGAGAGCAAGAAAAAGAGAGAGAAATAAAAAGAGATAGTAGGGTGTAGAGAAAGAAAGAGACGGTGAGAGAGTGCATGAGACAGAGCGGCGGGGGAAAGGGGCAAAAATATAAAGAGAAATCACGGCGCGTCCCTCCGCTCCCACCCTCTCCCGATGTCTGTCGCAACGTTCGCCGAAGAATTCGTAGCTTATGGTCACCGCGGCGGCGCAAAGGTTTCCAGGAACCCAGGTTCCTCGTTGCAGTTGTCCTTTAATCAAACGATCGCGCCCCCCGTTCTTCTCCCCACCCCGCGCCGGTGCGCCCAACGGCAGAAAAAAGGTTTTTAGACCAGAAACGCCTAGCGGTCGCGCGGACCTCCCGGTAAAATCCTTTAATTAAACTTAATTAAATCCGTACAGTGTATTCTTTTTTACGTGTTGCAGCGTCGCGGAAATATTTCGGGAATGGTGAACAGCCACCCCGGGGGCGTCGGGTCGAGGGATGGCGGTGGCGACCACGAGAGGGAGGGGGAGGGGAGGGGGGGCTTTTGATGTTTATCGAAGCCGGTTCCCTCGAATCACGATCGTCCTAGGAACGTTAATTCCCTTGCTCCGCGGTTCGATTAAGATTCGAGGAACTCCATTACGCGAGAGAGAGAGAGAGACCGCTCTCGAGATCACGGCTAATGCGGATCGTGATTAGAATGCGGATTTTATGCGCGCGCGCGCGTTGCGCCCGGATACCAAATAAATACATTAACGAAGATTGGGAGAGCCGAACGCGGGACCAGAAAACATCGCGATCGGAAACGACGGGCGCGCGGGTTTCAGAAAGGGTTATATTGTCTTCGTAACCGGAGGTTTTATGCGGCCGTGACAGAAATTCGATTATTTCCGAGACGCTGCCGAATAATTGAGGAAGAAAATGTATTTCCAGTTGTCCCTGGTTGTTGCAATTCCAGTATCTGATCTCCAATATCGATAGTTTTTCTTTTCAATCATTTTTATTGTTCAATTGAATTTCTTTATGTATGTATTAACGCGAGGAACTTTTTGCTGCAACCGAAGAACAAATGTCGCATCAGTGGTTCATAAGACAGGTTAATACGTATAATGTTATTGAAAACATACTTAAGTATATGTAATTATGAGGTCGCGGATTTTTATGCAAAATAGAACCGGTTTGTATTAACTACAAGATACAGGAGCTACATAGAGACACGAATTTCTTTATGCGATAATTCTGCAGCAATGCAACATTTCTAAAATTTCTATATATTTCCACAATTTTCTGATTTATGTCACGAATGCATAGAATCTAATAATTGATTAAAAGTGAAAATGAGATTCAGAAATATTAAACGCGTGACTTTGTCAGCGGGTAGCGTGATCGAGAAGCGCATCTCGGCTCTAAGGAACGGAATCGACGGTAATCGAGGGTTCTTCGGAGCGATCCTCCCTGAAAGGGTTCTCGGACGTCGGTGGGATCCCGTGGCGGCGCGGTTGATCAAGCAGCGCGAAACAAGGAGGAAAAAGAAACGTCGTGCAATATATCCGGCGAAATCGGATCGATCGAGCGAGAGGATCCGGCGAGTTTATCCTCTCTCTCCCCCTCTGCTCCCCGTTTAGCTCCCCTCTGCGAGGAGGTCGGGGCACTCGAGGAGTCGCACGGGGGATGAGGGAGGGACGTTATCAGCGTGGGCAGTCGGATACCAGCACTAACTCGTCATATTTCCTACCTGACATCCGCCCACGAGCTGATATCTGGCTTCGCCTCGGTCGGTTTCTTCTCAGGAAAATATCGAACGAGCCGCTCGTATACACCGCGGCCACGTACGAATTTTCGTATTTGGCTGAGATCACGTTTGGATAAAATGGCAGCACGGATCCCCTGCTGACGCCGCTGTGTGTACGTGTGCACACGTGTTTGTGCGCGCGCGCGCGCGCTCGCTCGCTGTATAGAGACCCGCTGCGGAACGTGGTCTAGCGCCGGAGCGACGGCAGCATGGTTACTTGTTCCGAACGAAACCGGCCGTATTTACACACACGGAAACGGATATGTACACCGACACGCACGGCTCGCCGACCATAAGCGGGATGGCCGCTTACTGTCAGTGGACGCCGAATGACGCCCGGATCGATCTCTACGAATTCATTAAACACCGATGCACCGGGCTATTCAATTATTTCCCGGGCTACGAATTCACTTCGGCGTCTTGGGCGATTTTAGAAATAATTTTCCTCGCGTTTTAACTTCGCGAAAAATTATTGGAGCAAATTTCTCGCAATCGTTGCTTAAAGTGCATCGGCTGAAATAATAGAAGACAACGCACTTTTGTAGCACTTTGTAACACTTTTGGTGAATAGCACTATGATGAAATAATTAACCGGGAGCAATAGAATATATTCTGCAATTTTAAAAAATTGTTTACTATACCTAGTTTTTGCTTAGACCTCTCACAAGCATCGTCTAATAAGTCTTAATATTAAAAATAATCAAAGAGTCAGGGCTAAAATAATTAACAGAGACCCAGCACAACATTTTTTCCAGATTCGCCTAACTTCTTAGATATTCCACAAGGAATAGTTAATTTAATTCACGAAGAATACCAGAACGTTCGCAGTACTTATGCCTGTATGTAGTTCCCGCGAGCTTCTTTGAAAATGTCGGAGCTAAAATAATCGGCAAAGAGCGGCAGAATATCTTCCGTGCTCTTATCAAATTTTTCATCGGAGCGAATTTCTCTGAAGGATCTCGCGAAATAATTTATTAGAGTGGGATTTCTGGGAGATCGGCAGCGAGCCAATGAAAAAGTCGAGCTGCGTGCACATACACACGCGCGAACCAGTCGTGGAAGATAATATGCGTCGCGCGCGAAACGGGGGTGGGTTTCTGTGGGGGTTTATACGTCCGCGATGGCGATACGCTTTTCTTCATTACCTCAGCGGTCACGTATGACGCCGACACGGATGGGAAAGCGACGGTGTCCCGGGCACCGTATCGAATAACAACAGGCGCAACGCCGGGGGAAATTATCTTTCCGGTTCTTAAATTGAAAATATCCTCGATAGATCGACGGCCGGACGTATGCCGGACGGAGACGATGCTTTTGCGGGGACGTGCGATAGGTTCGACCGAATTCGACAAAGTTTTTATGGGGCCTCGGACGATGGGGAACGACCGTTGTGTTTAGAGGCGTCGCGAGCACGGCTGCGAATGAGCGCAGCTTCTGCCCGATGGTGTTTGTAGATCCGTCGGGGGTTTCTAATGGACAAGACACTATTGATTCTCCATCAACTGGTTTCGCTGACCGTAAAACCTGACAATGGGGACGTTTTCGTTTGAGCTCCTGTTATTTGATATCGATTCGTGGAACTTGGAAATATGATTGGTAATCTGTTTTTAAGGTGGCAGAAATTTTCAGTGATCAGGCTTTGTAAATATTATATTTTATTTGCTTTTTAATCAGTACATACACTCGGTATTAACTTTAGGACGCTTAAATGTTAGAAGGTTCAAGGATCGATTAAGGGTGGGATATTTTGTATGCAGATATGTTATCTTTATTTTATTTTATTTTTCTGTTCGAGACATATTTATTTATACAATACT
The DNA here is from genome assembly GCF_028453695.1 of Augochlora pura. Classification (NCBI taxonomy): domain Eukaryota; kingdom Metazoa; phylum Arthropoda; class Insecta; order Hymenoptera; family Halictidae; genus Augochlora; species Augochlora pura. The sequence continues at coordinate 5,867,899 of NC_135782.1, read as the reverse complement.
GCTAAAGGATGCAATCAGGTACATATTAATAAAAAAGTACAATATACAAAATTTATAAAAAGACATAAATTGTTGAGAACATTTTCTGACTCTTCCATAAGCACAGTAGAGTTAATTAATTTCTATATTGTACCTTTCATTCCTTCGATCCAATGCAACAGTCGTTTACATTCACGTTACAATTAATTTACATTTAACCGTATCTAATTTAATATTTATTTTATAATCTGTCAATATGGAATTTTATTGTCTAAATGAAATAAGCAGCAGCCACGAGCATGGACCCTCTGAAATTAATTAAATTGGTATCGAAAGCGACGGTACTTAACGGGGACATTTGTTTTTCATTCATCCGTTAACAGTGTTCGGACGAAAAAAAATAACTAGCACGTCGGTGGCGAAGTAAACCGGAAGCGGGGGGGCTGGCTAAAACACAAGTTTGAAGCTTTATGCTCCGAGAAAAAAATAGTATTTCGCGCGGCCTGTATCCGCGCGAAATTGGCCCGTAAACAAGCTTGCTCGTCAAACTCGTGATGCGGATACGGGCGAGAATGGCCAAAAGTCATATTTTCCCTTCGTCCGTTCGACGGAGAAAGAATCTCTGTGCGCCGCTCAAACTGAAACGGAGAATATTTCGAGTTGGATCACGGATTTTTCCCTTAAAGCACGCCCGTTCCCCCAAAAATGGCGAAGAAGACGTCAGTGGTAGAAAGATCTTACTTTATTTCAGCAACCTTTACATACTCTTTTCTATAGCCAAAAAATTATTGGCATTTCTCGATTACAGTTCTCGTTAACAATTTCGCTCAAAAGCAGTTAAATCGTTGAAAATGGTACTTCTGACTTGTGACATAAAAATCGCTACCTTGCGCGACGATATTTTAATTTTGCAATATTATTTATAATTGTTTGCTATTCGGTGGACGAATTTCTGTTCAATGCATGTTAATTCGTCGCCTTCATTATACAAAAATTAAAGGAAACTAAAATCATGAAAGCTGCTATTTTCACCATGCAATTTAAGGACACAGTATTACACAAATTTCTCGTCCTAGTACAAATTGTTATACCTAGAATGCGGACTTTTATGCAAAATAAAAATTGCCTACAGTAATTACAAGACAAGAGAGCCATATAAATATTTATTCCATTTCATAATCATCTTAATTAAATAAAGACAAATCAACGTTCATTTTTGTTATAAACGCATACAATTTACAGTCTAGTTACAATATAAAATTATAGAACAATCACCGAACTGCAAGGAATAACATTGAGACACGAAAGACGCGAAGATGGTCGCGTTCGGCGTCCACCATCGCGATCCGTCGGACACGGTTTCCCATGGAACTCGGCAAGCCTCGCGGCGGCTGACTCCGGTGAATGGAAAGGCTGGTTTCCAGAAAGCGGTGGCCGTATAAATAGATATACTCGCATAGACATGGACGTTACAGGCCGTGGTAAAAGGAACATACATGTTTTACGCCGCCACCGCGTTCGCGACGGCCGACGGCGAAAATGACACGCTTGTGATCGACGAAACGGAAACTTTAAGCCGTCCGCGGTTACATTAATTCGTCTTTGGGGTTTCCCGTCTGTCGACGAACTCGAAATCGTTGGCCGCTGATATTTAAGCTTCGCGAACGGCGCGGGCTATGTAAAATAAATCGGTCTTTAAATTTTTCATCAAAATTATGGCGGGAGAGCTCGAAGAGATAATCGTCGTCGGGGATTATTCTCAGAGGCGACTGCTTACAGAAAAATAAGAAAAATAAGAAAAATCCGTGAAGGAAATTATGAAGAGTCATTTATTTTTAGTCTGAGGACGGTAAGAAGTTTCCGATTATTTTATGAGCTGCAATTATCGTGTAACTGTCGCGCGATTATTGTAAGCAATTATATTTCGCATGTGGCATAATTATGGTTCGCTTGGACGTTTAAGAATCAGTGTTTAAAAAAATTGCGATAGTATACAGATGATAGATTAAAATTATTGAGGAAGATGTGAATTAATTGTCAGATCAACAGAGTATTGCATCAGTTATTTCTTAATGTAAGCAAATTACGAATTTATTTTTTAGCCTTGAACAAAAATCGCCAGAAGACAATTCTATCGTGCCAACAAGCAACTACGCATGTAAGTTACGAATTGATTTTCTACTCTTGAAGAAAAATCGATAGTAAACTGCATCGTCGTGTCACCGAGCACCCACGTTTGTAAGTAAACTATGACTCAATTTGCCAGTCTCGTATATCGATAAAGAAATAAAACTGACGTTTGTTAAAAATATTAACATTTTCTCTAGTGTATTCAATGATAATAATCAACGATATATGGTTGATAAACACCAAAAGAATTAAGGTGTTTCCAATATTATAAGAAAAATTGCCAACAGTGCAATGTTCGAACGGCAGTCTAATTTGCCGATCTCGAAAGCGGCAGACGGTCGTCGCGAAGAGATCACCGCGGGTCTGCGAATAAAACCAGCGTGCCCGAAAACGTGGGGAACGCCGCCGATAAAATCGAGGCCGGGGTATAGCGATCGATGCGACAGAGCCTCCGTCGCGTCGGAGCGATGCGAGCGCGAGACGCGAAACAAAGACACTCTCGTAACACAGACGCGAGAGGAATGGGAGAATTTCGCTGCCCTCGGGATAACGCGTGCGAAACGTCCGACTACGTCCGGGGGACGGAAATATCCGTCGAGACCGTCGTAGCCCGTCGGACTCATCGCGTCGACGGCGAAGTAGACGGCGGCGGTTTGTTTCGCCGGTTGCCACGATTCCGCGAGCAGCAGACGTCGACTCCGTCTCGCATTTCCCAGAGGATGGCCACGTAGCGGAAAGCAACGGCGGCCAGGGCCAATTCCATATCCGCGGGAACAAAAATGACGGAGCGACGGTGCGCTCGCGCGCTCAGCCCATTTTCCTCGGGAAGCCACGAAAAGGGCGGGGACTTCGCCGCTCGGAACCACGGGGGGAGGACGCGGGGAAACGGCCATCGTGCATTCCAATCTCCACAAAGTACAAGATCCGAAGGATCCTCTCGAGCAAACGTGACCTATACGGGGCCGTTTCTCGGGAATTCGACGGCTCCGCCAAGAATTTTCGTCGCCTTCTTCCCTCTGCGTTCTTCTGTTCCTCTCCCCCCCTTGTCGACCGACGCGCCGCGGCTCTGCCAAGTGAAAATTCTTCGGGGAACCGTTTCCGCGAGCTTAAGACCGAGCAAACCGGACCCGAACCTCTGGCAAACCCCGGACGGCTCTCCACGGTTCTACTCGGCGAAATTGCGAGGCGATTTTTATTTTCCTCCGTTTTGCCGGCGAGTTTTTCGGCAATTGCTTCGTTCCTTCTTCTTTCTGCGAGCTCACCCTTTTTTATCGTATCGTATGCATAGAAAGGCGGGATTTTATTTAATAGTAAAACTCGATGTCAATATCACAGGCCCCTGTCTTTTATTTTAAAATTGTTGGAGGGTGTTTGTTATAGAAATTGATTGGATTTTTTAATACGAGTCGATCATTTTCAATGATTTGTAGATTCACTGCTACTGCTTCGATTTATCTTTAATTTTACGATTTAATTTTACCTTCATTTTCAATATTTTAACACAGTCGCTGACACGATTTACAATTATGATATTCTTCAACCCTTTCGTCATTATTTGACATACTCATTAACTCATCAAGTTTGCAATATTAAAACGTAAATTATCAGTTTACAAATATACAATATTTGACACAATAACTAGCAGTAATTAACAATTATAAATGAAAGGTTGAATCGACCACTTCTTCGATCCTCTAATAAAGTAGAAATCATTTGACTCTTCCACATCGTTAAATTAATTTAATCTTATGACAGATTTGCTCTGGAATTAAATTACAAACAATAACATTGCAGTTCTAATTTATCTTCAAGAAATGCGCGAATTCATTCAATGCTCACAACTCGATCGGCTAAGTTTAGAATCCCGATTTTTGCGACAAAATCACCGACAGGGGTCGCGTTTAGAAATCGAATTATCTGTAAATATTGAAATTGATTCGGTGTCGGAGGATCGAAAACAAACGTCGACGACTCGTCGTTTCCTTATCTCAGGGTTAGTGGGTCATCGTGATCGTAAACGCGGCGATTTTTAACGGCTACGACGAGGAGGGCCGCGAACGGAGGCGACAGGCGCGACGCACATACCTGATTGAATTCCGCTCCGATAAGGAATTATTTTTGCGCGATGGGGAATTAATCGGCCGACGGTGATAAGCCACTTCGCGGACGACGGCGAACGAATCACGTGGTTATAGTCCGACGCCCTGTTGCATATTTAACGTCGCGGTGCCGCCGGTTCTGGGAACTGTCTCGTACGTAACGATATCTCGTAATTGCATTCGGTTTTCCAATCGTTAACGGGAAGACGCAATAATATTCCAATAATATCGGTGACCAATTAACCGTTGCTTCTGCGAGTCGTTACGCGAAGATTCCCCGTCGAGGTTGATTTTTATAGAAACCGTCCACGGTTAGACGAACCGCGCGATGCGTTTACGATTTACGCGAATTCGCCGCAATTTATAGTGATTTACGGCGCCGTAAATATTGCGTTTCACGCGATTGCTAAGATCGGTAGCTGGAAACGCAAAGATATGACCGGTAATGCGATTAGGCCGTGTTAATCCCTTCAATCAGCCAACAAGTTAATTCTCGCCTACCTCCTTGTACGGGCTTATGCAAATCGCATTTTTATGGGGCAATTCACGCAGTCGAGCATCGATCTGTTTATACGGTGTCTTACAGGAGTAAATCGCGAACGAATCGAAAACCTCGCCTACCTCGATTTCACTGGTTAATTCGTTACATCAATTACTTTTTGAAAACCGAAAAACTATTCTTTATTAGAGAAAAATATTTCAGTTATTATATACTAAATTCAAGACTTTAAAATTTTTTAAAAATTCGAGCCACAGTCCAATTTTAGGAAATTTATTATAATCTTTAAGATTACTTTCTGCCAAGAGTTACTCGCAAATTATTGACAAAGAATAGTAATTAATAGACGAAGCAAGTGTTGGAGGTACCAAAAATGATAAAGGACACGTAACTGTGACTCTAGTCTTCTCGAATTAATGAGAACGTGCCAGGATGCGAGAGACAGAAAAGTTATTCTTTATTAGAAAAAAATATTTCAGTTATTATATATTAAATTCAAGCCTTTAAAATTTTTTAAAAATTCGAGCCACAGTCCAATTTTAGGAAATTTATTATAATCGTTAAGATTACTTTCTGCCAAGGGTTATTCACAAATTACTGACAAAGAATAGTAATTAATAGTTAAGAGAAATGTTGGAGGTACCAAAAATTATAGAGGACACGTAACTTTGAAATAAAGTCTTCTCGAATTAATGAGAACGTGCCAGGATGCGAGAGACAGAAAAATTATTCTTTATTAGAAAAAAATATTTCAGTCATTATATAGTAAATTCAAGCCTTTAAAATTTTTTTAAAATTCGAGCCACAATCCAATTTTAGGAAATTTATTATAATCGTTAAGATTACTTTCTGCCAAGGGTTACTCACGAATTACTGACAAAAAGTAGTAATTAATAGACGAGACTAGTGTTGGAGGTACCAAAAATGATAGAGGACATTTAACTTTGAAATAAAGTCTTCTCGAATTAATGAGAACGTGCCAGGATGCGAGAGAAAGAGTCGCCGATCTCATTCTCGAGCGTTCCTCGTCGCTCGCTGGAAATTCTCGTTTTCCCGGCTGCGTGTCGTGCAAGCTGCCGGAATTTTTCAAGTCCCGCGAGGAAAAGTGCTCGCGTAACTGTTCGATAAGGCGGCATAAAGGTCTCGGACTGGTCCCGCAATAAAGCTCGCGACCGGATAGCTACACCCGGTAGCCGTAGAAGAACTGCTGTTCAGCATGAAACACTGTCGTCGCGCCGGCTGATTTAGAGGACGAGGACGATATACGCGAAATATTCCAGCCGGGAGAGAACCCGGCGATCGTTCGACTCTCCGTCGACGATTTACTGCTTTCCGCGATCCTTCGTGGTCCTGCCGATCTAAATTCATCATCGCGGATCGCCGGCAGCTTCCCCCCCCCCCCAGCGACTTTACAACCGAGGAATTTATTTAAAAAAAAAAGTCCGACCGCTTTCTCCCGTTTAACAGAACTGTATAATTTCGACGGCGTTGCAATCCCCTTTTTTATCGTCGCGGATCCACGCCGATCTATCTTACAAATTTACAACCGAGGAATTCACTCGAGAGAAAACTTGATCGTTGGAATCGAGTATTTCGGTAATTTTGCAATACGCTTTTCATTCCGAGAAAACTGTAGATTATATCGCGAGAATGAAATTCGATCGTAAATCGAACGTCGTATTATTTCTCGAGGATCGTATGCATTTCAAAAATAAGATATGCGCGTAATTTTATTTTTACAGAATTGTATGTATTGCACGAATAACGTATATGCAGTTTTATTTTTAAAAAATTGTATGTTTAGCTATCGTAAGATATGGAGCATTGAAGAATACCTTGCGTTGAACGTGAAACAAAAACAGCCATAATTTCCGCGGGTACAATCATTTTATTGTGTTTCAAAAATCAACAGTCACCGCAGATGTTTAAAATTAACCACCTATACTAACAATTGCATAAAAGATTCTGTTGACCGTGTTGTAGAAAATAGTTTTACCGAATCGTTCAGAAATATGTTTTCTTTTGTTTTGTCCTGAAATTAAATTTCAGGAGAGAAATTAAATAATTTTAAGAAATTTTACTCAAAAAATCTTGAAAAAGCTCGACGATGATTTTATCGAATTAATGTTACGAAAAATCCGACCGAAACAGCGTGAAAATATTCGATCAGAGCGAGAGACGAAACGACCTCTGGCAAGGAAGGATCGTCGGATCGAGGGAATTGTTTTAATTGCGACAGAAGCGCCGCCGCGTTCTCGCGATTCCTCGTAAAACGGTCGGACCCACCCCTCCGCGAGCCGGTACAAAGAAATAGATTTAAAAACTGGGAAAGTTTTATCGGTGGAATTGCACTTCGGGGGCCCCGTAGCACCGCTCCCGAGTGGAAACTTCTCGAAACTAGTTTTCCCCCCGGCGAAGTTTCGTGAGAAATTCTTCCGGTAGCGTTGCTGATGGCGATCCGGAGCAAAAAGGAGAGCGAAGGAAAAGAGCGAAGGGTTGGTGACCTAACGGTATCAAGTGGTTCAATGGCTCTCGAGGTACCTGACAGGTATTCCTAGCTACTATCTACCTCTCTGTCCTCTTTTTTTACCCGGGGGAGGGCAAAGAAAAAGGATTGCATTTTCCTCAGCGATTTTGCCGCGATCGATGCTACCGTCCAGGTATCCCACGCCTCGAAAGGGTTGCAACGTGCTCCCTCGTCCGTCGTTGATTTTCTCTGGTTTCCCGTAGACCGCGGCCGATGGTCAACCCCTTCGTCTCGCCTCGGGTGGCGATTTTTTTTGGTCTGCCAGTAAAAAAAATATTTTCACCGCCGGGCCCCGGTCGTAAATCCTTCCGCGTTCCTCCGGTAGTCGTCGGCTTCCGGTTCTGAAAGCAGTGCAGTCCGCCGATTAGAAAGGGTTGAGGAAACCGGGCCAGAAAAAAAAAGGGTTGCGATCGGGAGAGAAAGTCTGCGCGGCCGGCAGATAAGTCGAAACAGCCGCGATTATCGCATTGTCCTCTCGATGGAGGGTAGCTGCAACGTGGCTGCCATCTTTCTTTTTTTCTCGTACCGCCTGGACAGCGTCCTGCTGTCGAGATCTAGATTTATGCACCCGGAACACGGCCTGGAGAATGTTGTAAATCTGGCGAACGATGCTCCTTCCTGATTTCGCTTCTTGCGAATCTGTTCGGGGTCTTTACGACGTTGCACGCAAGTTAAAAGTACGCTCGGTCAATTTTCATTGGATTTTATTTGTTCTTCGGTGATTTACGAAAACTATTCTCTGCGATTACGTGTAATATGTCAGTCTCATTAATAAAAATTTGGGGCATGATATATTAAATATAGGTGTTATTCTCTATATTAAAATACAAAATTATTAATAATATTAGGTATTATTAAATTTAAATTGTCTTCCTTGGATAAGAATTTATTAGCGACAAATTGATGTCAAATATTGTATAGAAGAAATCATAGTGTAAAAACTTAAAGAAAAATCTACAATCGGAAAAATTTACCATAGTCTTTTTAATCATTTATAAAAAGTCATGTGACTTTGTGTTAACAATCCACAGCTCACACGATATCGTACAAAAATTAACGATCCACAAGTGATTTCTATGACCTCCCAAGTCCAGGACAAAGGCTACCTCGATAAAGAAAATTCTTGAAACAAGAGAGAATTAAACGCAGTCGAACGACGGTAACGTGAATCGCGATGAAAATACAGCCCGTAGTCGGCGTAAATAAAAATCCATAAATATCGACTGGCATCGAAGCGGCCAGCGAATAATCGGACAGATCGAGGATCGCCGGAGCGTTTCAAGTTTCAGCGACGCCATGGATCACCGTCGATCATGCCCATACCACCGAGATTTCTCGCCGGAGGCGTCGTGTTATTTCGCCTGTTGCTAAAGACCCTTCCCGCGGCCAGGCCACCCGTATTATAATTCACGTGGCATACCGCGCGGCCTGTCATTATGAGTTTTTATAGAAAGCATACGTTCCGAGGTTTTACTAACAATCGTACCTGTTCGAGGATGCTCGTCTCGTATACAATCCGGCGCGTCCGCGCGCGCGCGTCGCTGTCGGCCATCGTTTTGCACCTTTATTCCCGTCGTTTATAGGTGGTTCTCTCCAGCGCCGGTCGCGACACAGTCGTTTCCGTTTTTCGACTTTCTCCAGCCTCGCAAATTGTATCTCAATGTAGGGTTACGGGCGGCCGGGCAGGGCTTATTTATTCCGCGCGCGCGCGGTATCAGGAACCATAATATTCGATCCTACGCGAAATGATCCCCGGTAGGTATCGCGCTCTCCGCCTTTCGCCGTGGAGCCGGTGTCCGAGACCGTGTTCCGTGGCCAGGGCTATCAACCTATCGGAGAACCCGATATCATTCCGTTTTATACATTCCTTTTGATCCCTCCAGTAATATGTTTCTCCCTTTTTCGCCCCTCCCCGCCGCGAACCCCGCGGTATCTCGGAATGCTCGTGTACCCATAGATCGGGGTCTAATTCGAGGCTCGTGGATCTCGTGTCGCGATCTGCCTTCGCAACTTTGTCCCTCTGCCCGGATATTGCTATCCTGGCCGCATACCTCGCGTGCTTTGCATCTCGACTCGATCAGGGGAGGGGGGATCAACCCTTTGCGATTCGCTCGAGACCGGTCAGCAGATTTTTTAATTAGTACCTTCGAGACGAAAGTGTTCTCGCTTTGTACCAGCTTTTTGTACAATCGTGGGAACTGTACTTTCATTGCTAAAAAGTGGTATTTTAATATTTGACCCGGGTAAATAATTTTATTCGCGATATTTGATTCAGGAATTTTCCTTTTGGTCTTGTCGAAGTTTTATTTCTTTTTAATTAAGCGATTATTAGTTTTGTTATTTTTATCACGAGCCTTGGTAGGTTTTTGAGACTATATACTTTTCTTAAAAATTTGGTATTTCAATTTTGGTGTCGGGAATAAAGTTATATGTGTGTTGGAAGTATTTGGTTAGAAATCTTCACTTTTGCTCTCGTTGCAGCTAATTTGTAATTATTAGTAAGACAAAGTATTTTATAATTACAAATCTTAGTGTGTTTTAATTATAAAGAGAGTAACAGAATGTATATTAATTATAAAGAGAATAATATTCATTCTTTCTTCATGGCAAATTAAAATATCATCATCTACCCTTAGCGAAAGTCTATCTTATTAATCAACCCCTAGAAAGAAAAATTAATTTTATAATTATCGTAGGTTTTTATGCACTTTATATACTATATATGAACGTAAAAATATTGTAATCTAACTTATATTTCCACCCTCGATTTTATCACATTAATTTTCTAAAATTCCATACGAACTTCGTCTCCAGACGAAAAAATAACTAACATTCGCGTTTGATACGTCTGGTTTAATGAGAAGTACGTTCCCGCGGTTTCCTCGAACTGTCTCCAAGATAATAGGTACGCGAATCTAAATTCAAAAGGAGTCTTAAAGCCGATCGAAGAACGCGGGAGAACGATCCCGGGCCGAAGTTCCTCCGCGGGCCACGGAATGGAAATTGCAGTGATTCCGTGTAATTAAATTATCAGTCGCGACGACGATTAAATTATACACCGCGGCAGGGATTGCGACTCGAATGCTCGAACAGCTAATTGCCTCTTTCGTGGATAAAAGTATACGGTTCAAGGATGACGGACTTTTATGCATTCCTATTAAGGCTTCGCCCCGATCCAGTTAATTGTGAAACAAGACTTTTGTTACGGTCGAACAATTACAGAGGGGAAAGTGGATCCAGGATGAAAATCGTGGAAAACTCTGATAGTAGAAATAATAGAAAATCGTAGAAAATTGATTTAAGGATCAAATAGGCTATCGATTTTCCACTGTGATTTAATAACATGGTCGATTTTTATTATAAATGTATATCGATCAGTTGGTGCTTCGTAGATTTAGTTAATTATTTCAGAATTGTTTAATCTCTAAATTTGCTGTATAATAATGCTTAAGATTCTCTTTATTAAAGATAATTTTTTTATATCTTATTAGGAGTTAATTTTACTCGTTCGTATTCTTTAAATCACTATTAAATATATTAGTAATGTATTTATTGCAGCATATATAAGACATACAATAGTAAAATTACTATTCTTTTAACACAACCAATTTTTTAATACCAATTTATAGATATAAGTATGCAACGTTTCTCTATTATTACATACAACGGAGTCCAAGTTCAATTAACTGTACTATAAATATCAGCAGTTCCACCAAAGCAGTTTCACCATTAAGCGAAACAATTAAAGTGGCAGTTATAGAGACAGTGGCAGTAATTGAGACGTCGACGCCGAACGAGCAGCCTCGCAGATAAAACGCCGCTATAGTTTCGCTTAGCGGATAAAACACCGTAGCCTTCAATATTGAATTCATCCTTCGGAACCGTGAATCATTTCCTTCTCTTTATGATTTCGCACCTCGGGTCGCGATAAATAAAATAAAACTCGGGGGATAGACGCGATACCCGCGGCACATTGCAGTTTCGAGCGGGTCCAAAGGAGAGACGCTCCGGTGAAAATAGTATTAGGAACCGGAACTGAATTGAGGCACGGAATTGAGCTGCATAAATTTTCTATTTCGAAAGTCGTGTTTCGAGTGCGCCGAAACTGCTAATGCAGGAAATGAAACTCCTCGCGCGACGCGTCCCCCGAAAAAAAAAAAAACAGGGAATCTGCATAAAAATCCCGAGTCCGCTAACAACGGCGTAAAATTCCCTCGTCCCCCTCGTCCCTCTCATCCGCCGAATCCCGCGAGCTCGTTCATCTTCTCCTGTATCCTTGGCCGCGGGTGTCGCGCATCCTCTCGTCGCAAAAAAATGGAAGCGAATTATCAAGTTATACAGTGCCCGGATAGGGGGGGAGGGAAACGCTCGCGGGATCCAGGCGAGTGTCCGGCCAGGGGCGTGTAACACGTTGTTCAACCGTATCGGGGAAGTCGTAAAATCGGCGGCCCGCCGTTGTTGACGTTCGCGCAAAACAACGAACAGGAGAGGAATGAAAAAGAGAAAAAATATGGCGGAAAGGCCGGCGAAAGGGGAGGAAAGCAGAGAATAATACTGAAATACGAGCGCGAAACGCGAGGATACCGACGGGCGGACCGTGTAACGAAGCGACGGGGCCGGCGGAGAGGTTCCAGGATGATAAACAGCCGCAACAAAGTAGCAACGCCGGGAACAGAGGCGAGCTGCGCACGGGATCAATATGGCAGCCGGTGGATTCTCTTATCGTGGCGTTCGCGTGCGCCCGACTGCGTCTCTCTCTCTCTTTCTCTCTTTCTCTCTTTCTCTCTTTCTCTGTCTTTCTCTCTCTCTCTCTCTTTCTCTGTCTTTCTCATTCTTTCTCTTTCCATTTCTCTTTCTCTCACAGAGTGTGTGCGAGCGTTCAGATACGTGTGCAACAGCAAACGGTGGACACGCACGCCGAGCGAATCGCCGGCGAATTTCGAATTTATAAATTTTCCATGCGCAATATTGCGTGAGATTGCCGCGCGTCCTCCGCCCACCGGTTGATTACACCAATTTACTTGCATGCAGTTGTTGCGGACTCTCCGCCCCCGCACGCCGATAGCACCGTTTCGTGTTCCTCCATACATGGTGTCTCCGTTTCCCTCTTCGCTGCTCCCAGGTACCTGCAACTCTGTTCTCCTAAATTCGATTCGCGTCTAAGATTGCTCCTTTTCATGGCAAATACCGAGTCAAGGTGCATATCAAGTGCATGAGAATAACTCAACTGGCGTAATAATGGTTTCACTAGTTTTCCTGCGGATTATATAACTTAATTATGACTATAAATAGGTGCATATACCTTGCTGGATATTCTCATAATTTTAATAAACCATGGTCGTTGCAAGACTATTGCTTCGCTGGATAAAATTGTAATAAAGAAGGAAACAGGATTTTTATTAAAATTGGACGATAATGCTTGCATGGATCTTTGGAACTTTATTTGGAGACTGATTTCATCCCTTAATTTTCTCGTTTCTATTTATTGATGTTTCCTAAAGGAACTATAGAATGGAATTGAAGAGACGGAGGTGATTGTAAAATATTATTTATAAGTTGAATATTTTGAAATTGACAAAGGCACACCAGGTACATTCGATTTGTCTACTCGTGCAGATGCCGCGAAGAAACAGGGGGTGGATCGATGCCGAATATAGTTTCACCATGCCACTTTCTTTCAAGCTTCTACTATACATATAATACAATAATAATAGTTATGAATTCGCAGAAATTTGCGGGGTGGCAATATTTGTTCCGATATTCTTCATTATACAATTTACCGTAATAATTACCATGTGCGACATAGCACAAGTCACAAAGTGTTCAAACAAAACGCATAGAATATACGAAATGATTTTTATAAAAAATTATTAGGAGCTGTACTTTAACACGTTGTGCCACCGGTGACCAACGAAACAAAATCAAAAAAAAATAATATTCTCCGATATAAAAATATTTTGAAAAACGTCTCGTGACACCTTTGTTAGGCATTGTGTTAATTCCATGGACGAGGGGCCGGTATCCCCAGATTCGATCCCCACCCCGAAGCGAAACATGGCGCATCGACCCCTCGCTGATTCGGTTGACACCCTGTAGACTAGATTCGGTAGCGGGCAGTCGCAAGCATGCGCCTAGGTGCGGTCGTTTCGCGTCGCACTCTCTCGCGGAAGTGTGTGCCCGTGGCCGGGATAACGGGCTCGTTCTCACGCGCAGAAAATTCGTCGCAGAAAATGCACGGAATGCACGAAGTGCGCCGAACGACCCCCGTCCGCGGTTGTTACTTTGATGGCGCGCGAAAAACACGCGAAGAAAGTACGGCCGGCGCGGCGGACCCGGGGGGGAACCCGAATTATGAAAGTTCCTCGTTCGAGGCGTAATTGCGCGCCCCCGGACAATTTAGTCGCACGCCGCCGCGCCCGCGCCGCACCCCCTCGCGCCCTAGGTTCTCGACCAGATTTACGGCGGCGCCGCGTTGTCACCTGGATGGAAACATTCGGATTATTTTTCTTCCCGTGTACTCCGGCTTAATCCTTCGGAACACCGAGCCGGGCCGAATGTAGCTGCGACAGTGATTAGGGGTGGTTCTGTGACAAGGTTCTCTATATTTCGCAGCGTTCGGGGTCGTGTTGTTTACGACACGAAAGAAATTGACGATTTCTTCGTGGACGCGCATCAACGTCAGGAAATATGTTCATACAGATTCGAAGGGAATAACTTTTTTCAAGTTCGTCCAATGGACTTCGATTTTTATCAAATTTATATCGAAATTATATATTTTTTATTATTGTATATTATCTTCAACTTGTTATCTGACTGAAGTTTTCTGTCCAAAAAAGAGAATAATTTCGTCTAAAAATAGGTAATTTAGTATCTGTAGCTAGACTGTATGATAATCAATTTCAAAACAGAATTGTACGCCTATTATCTAGAAAACTAGTCGATCTAGCATTTCGAGACAATTCAAACCGTCTGTATTTAAAAAAATCTTTCAAATCAGATCAACGATGCGGCGGATTTTTCACAAAGTGGATCCCTCTGGGATATTATATCTAGTACACGAAGTGTACCATTTACGCTGGCAAAGGTTACAGAAACTGAGCGGAACCGGTCGGCCGTTTGCGATTTCCACGGATCGGCTCGTACAGATTTGTATTCGCGCCGGCATCCGCAATCGACGCTATGAGAATTGAACGGGCGGTGGTTTTTATCGCGTTGCTGGTACATCGCCGCGGAGATACCATTAATAATCGCGATTTCTAGGCTGTTACTCGGTGGGGCGACGAATTAACGTCGTTCTCCTTTTCCCCGCGCGGCCTTCTGCCGACAGATTCTTGTTGCTGATCGCATATCGGGCCACTTAGCGGCCTCGGCTTAACAAGCAACATTGTCGGCTTCCTCTCAATTAATCGTTCGATAATGAACTCGGGAGCCGCGCGCCCTTTTTTTTCGTACGACGGAGAGAAACGCTGCGGGCCGATGGTAGATCCCCGTTACATTGTTCCCCGCTCCATGGAATAACGTGGAAACGAATGCGCGCTACCGATATCTGCACGCAGCTAGCGGCGATGTACACGCAATTCGCGGATGTGTAATATACAACGTGCGCATAAGCTGGCGGTGTCGATGCTATCTATCGCAAGAAAGGAAAAAAATGAAGGAGAGCGCCGCTGACGCGCGGCGGCCCCGGATTTCATTAAGATTTTTAATCGGGCTAACACGAAAGCGAAAACGCGCAAATTGGCGCGCACGCCCCGAGCCAAAGGATCGCTCGGAAGCGCGCGGGCGCGCACACAGCGACCCATTAATTCTGTTCTACCGAGATTACACGCCGATTGTTCAACAAAGACTCGGGGAGTCGCGGCCACGGTGATTCCCCGATCTACGCGAATACGCAACGCATGCCATTATCAAATGAATTCCCGTTTACCATTTTATCGGTCTTCGCTGCCGTTCCCTTTGCGGATCGTTCTACTGCCAATTTAAAAACATTCTCCCGACCGCATTAGACCGATGATTATTTATTTTATCTATTTATATTTATATGGCAGGCTTTAAGCGAAAAAATTATGAGAAAAATTGGCGGGCGAAACGCGGAACAGTGAAAACGATGGAAGAATTTCGAGATACAGTTACGTTGTTTTAAACGTGCTGAATTTATTAACAGAGAGAATACGTTTTTGTTCTTTCTACGTTTCCTGAAAAACGTGGCCGAGAATATTTATTCCGTTCTTTGATCGGCGGTCTTGCTATAAAAATATCGCAGATAGAATATTATAGCTCGCTAATTGCAAGGACGTGAAACGGCTAGGAAAATCATGCGAACAGATAGATTGCTTTTTAGATACAATAGGTATCGTGACGCAACGAAACTGATCGCGATCCACGCAAACAAGATGCGTCGCGATTCAGCTAACTAGCTAGCTTCCGCGATGCGCTCGCTGTTTTCTTATTTTTCAATTTCCGCTTTGCATAGGCATCCATATTCAGGAGCGTGGAAGATAACGATCTGCACTGATTATAAGAATAATTACTATGCGGGAATTGGATCGCGCGGAAGTAATAATCGGTCCGCCGCGGGATCGTTATTCCGCAAAAGTGGCGCCAGGTGAAAACATTTCGGAGAACTGCATCGCCTCGCGCGCGCCCCGGAGACAACGCCGGCGAGAGTTCATTAAGGGGTTAATTGCGCCCCTTAACGGCGCCGGGATTATTATCCTTGCCGCGTGTCCACGACCGAAGAGACACGTAAGCATTTTATGGGTCTTTTAGCAGGTCCTGACGGGGAAAAAAGCCGGGCCCCACGGCTGTCGGAATGGTGATGCGGTCTAGCCATAACATTAGATTTCCCCGTCAGTTTTCCGCGACTTATTACTCCCAGGGAAATTTGGAGCAACAAGACTCGAATCTTCTCCTTTCGAAGTGGTGCGTAAAATGTTTGGTTTATCTTGTCAGAAGGAGCATTTTATAAGAATTGATTGTGCAAGATGGACTTCATGAATTTATGGAAAAATTGGAGCGTTTTAAAATAGTAAGAAAATTCAAAGAATTTGAAAAACTCCAATGTTTTTATTTACTGAACCGAATGAACAGATTATGTATTTGCTGCTTGGTTTCTGTAATTTATAGTTACGTCAATTTGCAGTAACGTTAGAATTTCACATTTTAGTATTCGAGGCAAAATATTTGAGAATCTGATATATATCGGTCTGATCCTAAGTCACTCAATTACCGCGGAGGCAACGATAAACGAAGCATATTGATTCGCCATCCTCCGGCGAGCTCGCGATTCCCTAAAACTGGCACGCCGGTTGACAATGTAGTACGTATTCAGATCTCCTCCGACGTGGATCGCGTGGCTCGTAAACAGCGTGCATCGATAAAAAAAATAAAAGGCGAACGGAGTCGGGCGGCTGCGAGATCGAGAGTATCGGAGAGGAGCAACAGCTCGACGGGGAAAAAAGATGGCGGCGCCTGTTGCAGAGGGGAGGGGGGATGGGGGAACGATGGCTGCCGGGGCTCGATTTTCCATGGTACGTCTCGGCGGAGCCTCGGGCCGACTATGCACTCTGCCCATTGATATCCCTCCTCCCCGCCGCGACCCGTTTGCCGGCGGGCCATTTCGCTTCCTGAAAACCGGCTTAAGGGCGGGTTGCACGCAGGTGGAGCGCAGGAGCGCGCGCCCGTTGGCCGGGACCCGGGCGAGAAGATGCAAGCCGGCCCGCAATTCCGGATGATGCATCTTCTCCGGGAGCGTTTCTCGGTCGGTGGTATCCGGAGTGGTACGAGGGTCTTGGGTATCGTGGCACCGGCCTGTAAACACTGGAAACCCATCTTCCCACCCACGGCACGGACCTGACGCCGAAAAACCGAGCGCTCCGAGGCCGGCCGCGGCCCCTCGTAAAACGCGCCGGCGATCGGAGGGAGCGAGACCGAGACGGAAAATTTGCTCCGCGGTTCTCGATCCAATTTTGATACGCCGCCGCCAGCCGCTGTTTATTCGACCGGACCGGATCGGAAGATCGCCGTTCGGATTTTATTGGGAAATTTTATGCCCGGGAAATCGTTAATTGAGCGATCCGGCGCGAGCCACGCGCCGCGACCGCGTCCGTATACATAGGCATTTACGCGTGGATGGGTATCTGATGACTCGACTTGATGGCCGCAAATGGCTCGTAAACTGTTTATTGCATGAAAGTGTTTGACGCCGGAGTTACGTGATTTTGAGACGCGCCGGCCGATCGCCGCCGGCCTTTGTTTTGCACCTACCGCGTGATGGCTTTTTAATCTCGCCTCGTTTCTCGCCGACGCCTCTTCATGCCCTTCTCCGCGCTACATTGTTCCATGAAGCCTCTTTCGTTTCTCCGATAAACGGCGAAATGCTTAATTATTACGCTGGGCAACCTGCGGATTTTATGCACTTATTATACAGTTGAATTTCCTCAAACTTACATTCTGATATATGCTTGTCACAGTCTGTAACTACTATTAATAGTAATGATAATAACAACGTTTATTCACCAAACAGCACGAACTCTTCCTTATATAATACAAAAGTCTGATAACAATCAAACAGGGTGCAAATAAAGGAAAGAAGAAGAAATAGAATATACCGATAAAACGAACAACTTATTAGTTAAGAAACTATTAAATCAATTCATTTATTCAAGCTAATATTATACAATAAAAATGGAGTGCAAAGGGTTAATCTCCCACCTTAGAAATACCCAATCCACTAGGCGTCTCTAAACAAAAATCGAAGCAATCTCAAGCGATTTCCACGAAGTGTAAACGAAGGGCATGCTGCCGAGGATTAGCCGAGCAACGTTGCAGTGCAACATTTTTAATAAGTCGAAGTTCGGGTCGTTCCGTCGCCGTCGACGGCCGCGGATGAACTTAAACCCGACTTCGGCTCGGCGCCGGGCGAGAGGGACCCCGTTTTCTCACCTTATTAAAATCCCCGGAACCCGGAGTCCGCGATATTAAAAACTTAAGCGCAACTTTCCCCCCCGAGCACGGCCGCCGCGTGGCACGGCCTCGACGAAAGGGACGCGTGGCGCACGGAATCGTAAACAAATTCCGGAGAAAGGATTACCGGGTGGCCGGGAGGACGTTGCTGGTTCCGCGAAGACGCGGCCAGATTAGGGAGCTTTTTATCCGCGTTTAAATATGCAGCTCGCGGTTCATCCCTTCTGGCCCGGCACCCGGCGCATTTACATCCCCTGTTTTACATTCAAGGTTTCCTACTTCCCGTGCCGCGATTCCCGCCGCGCACGGAAATTTCCTGTTTAGGTATACTGGGTGAATCCGCGGGAGGGCTGCAGCTCTGCTTCCTTGTGCAGATTTCGCGAAATT
This sequence comes from Augochlora pura, assembly GCF_028453695.1. Taxonomy (NCBI): domain Eukaryota; kingdom Metazoa; phylum Arthropoda; class Insecta; order Hymenoptera; family Halictidae; genus Augochlora; species Augochlora pura. The sequence continues at coordinate 5,849,313 of NC_135782.1, read as the reverse complement.
GCAACCGGCGAGTTCGTCGAGCTCCTCCCGCGAGATGTTCGAGGAAATAGGCATACTTTGTGAAAAGCGATTGAACCTTCCTCTTTAGAAATTGGAACATAATGCCAAAAAATTAGTGTGTATTTTTTAAATTTTTTCCTATGATATTCTCCACTGTTTTAATTTAGTTTTGTTATTTAATTTAATTTACTTATTTATTCGATAACGAAGAGTGTGATTATGTCTATTGGCAGGATATTAATATATCAGGTTTAGAGTTTATAATGACTTGTTTTATACCTAGTAAAAATAACTGCAAAGTGAGTTAACATCGACTTTAATTTTTAATGTAGAAACGAGACAGTTTTCCTATAAACACGTTACCCATAGAAAATCTCTCCATTAATATCATCCGTTTTAAATATCATAAAATAGTATTTAAAATTTAATTTAAATTTTAATTAATCTAATTTAAATATTATAATATTGTACTAAATATTACACCAAATTCGTTAAATAAATTATCTACTCCAACAAATATTAATAATTCATGAAACTTTTGATCGATTCTAGGATCATTTCTTCTAACATCGTGTCCTACAATTTAGCGCAATTCGCAACAGAAATAAATTTAAGAGGACGAGTGCACCACAAAAATGAAAACCCTTACGGAACGGTCTCTAATCCTTCGGCAAGTTGTTAGATTCACCCAGTATACAGGTCTCCCGCGTTTTCCCGTGCCTCCCAGCCACCTCCTCGAAACCACCCCCCTTCTGACAGGGTTGGTTTCCGTCCGCGCGCCTCCGCCGGCGAACTTCTCGAGCAGTAAAGCGGCTCGTGCACTTTCCTCGGGGTGCATAAAGCGAAACGGGTCGGTAAAAGAATTGCCGATATATGTGTTACTCGTACTATGTTTCGCTACGTCTGCGCAGCTAAATACACCCCGCCGTGGCCCACCGTGTGTGTGTGTGCATAGCTTGGCCCGATGCTCTAGCTAGCTCGCCAGCTAGCTTGCCTTTTCCACACACCTCCATAGCCCGGCGGTGTAACCGTGGAACGGGAATAAATTCGGTGCCTCGGCTACGATCCGCACGGAGATCGCCGGGATGCTTTCTCGGGAACGCTTCCTCCAACTTGTTTCGTTATTAGCGGCGCGGGTCGAGGACGAGAATATAGTCCAAGAATAGAAAAAGTATTTATTGTAAATAGACTTAAGATCGTTATTTTAAATTGTCCCCCTGAATTGTAAAATACAAGAGAATTTATTTTTATTCTTAGTCGTTTTAGTAGGTTGAAAATGATGAAATAGCATTGCTAAATATTTTTGTATAAAATCCGCGGTTTAATTAGGAAATTCGAACACGGATAATTTTAATTCGCGTATTTAAAATAAAAAAGACTGTTTCTGGTAACTTTTATCGTACTTTTTTTACGTTAAAACTACGGCGTTGATCGAAATGTCTTTCACCCTATTTTTTATTTTAAGATTGAAATGATAGAGAGTCTTCTTTAGAAAACGACAGAATAAATTTTTTAATACAAGCACAAGTTTTAATAAAACCAGCAAAATGTCTAAATAAATACAGTCTTGTAATTCTTCGAAGCAACGCAGGTCAGACACTTTTAGTGCTCTCTGTACTGCAGTTTTCTGGAATTATTTATTTACAACGAGGGGATATCGTATCTTATTCGATGTAAAATAATGCGGAGGATATCTTCTGAGAGAAAAAAAAATATCTGAAATTAATAGGTAATAAATATTTTCATAACTAATAAAATAATTTTATAACCAGCCGGGTCCGAGAGGATAAATGGATTTTAAATTAGTAGGCAATAAATATCTGCGTCGCGAATGAAGCGGTTACCTGAAAACAGATGCTCGCATCCCGGTTTATGTCTTGGCGGAACTAGCGACGTCGCAAATCGAAATAAAATCGTCGCTAATTTCGAAACGGCGACAGGAGTACGCAGTTTCCCGTAAGGATACCGCCGCGGTTCACTTTTCCGTTGAATCGTGGAACAGAAGCCTCGTTTTGTTTCACGCGAAGGCGATAAAAGCGCGGGGGCTAGCCGTTTCCCTCGACTACCGATCGTTCAATAATTGCGCTTCGAGGAAGTCGTTCGCAATTTATTGCACATTATTGCGCGTTATTGCGCGTTATCGAAGGCTTACGCTCAATTTTTTTTTATTTCCGCCGATTACACGGCCGCCGATTAACGTTGCTAACCAGTAACAATTGATTGCACCCGTTGATCGCTCGATTGCGTTTAAACGGTTCTCTTTTGTTTGTCGGGGTTCCGACGCGGATCGATTTAATCGTCGAATTATGTCCGATTTATTATATTTAAAACCGACGGCTACTTTTCGACGTTAATCTTTAACAGCCGCCGCACAATGAGGTGTAAAAATTTCGTAACACTTATTCGGAAATGTGTTACGGTGTCGTGCGATAAACTCGATGCAATCGGCTGGGAGCGATGATTAAATTACTACCGTGGCAATTTTAATAATAGTCTCTGCAAGTGGACAATCATTTCTCTAATCTATTTATAAATCTTCGAAGAATTTCACCAGGGTGAATTTCAGCTCTTCTAAGACTTTCATTCTGAATAATTCGTATGACTAAATAACTCGACAATCTTATTCGCATAAATCATTTAATAATCATTTAATAATCAACTTTGTTTCGAGTACATTATTTAATAGTTTCGTTCATTCGATCGAATTTCATTCAACCGTTTGAATCAGCCGAGCTGTTCAGCCGCAGAATACGACGCGCTCGATTCGTCCATCGACAGCGTTCAGCAGCGAGGAGATAAACGATCGAGGAAACTCGTATCATCAGCGGAATCCATTTTCCAGCGAGATCCGTTTTCTTTTCGAACGGTCGAAACGACGATCGATCGTTGTTTCACCTGGGGGCCGGGGCCGATCCCCGACAAATTGAAATTCGCAGCCGCAGCTGAAAAGGACCCGTTCCACGTTCCCGCGCGACAGGTAACGGCTCCAGCGTCCGAAATCGATTCGGGCTCGAACTGTTACGAAGTCGGCGTACAGTCGAACGGCTTTATCGTAACGCGGGAACGATCGGAGGGCGATCGAGCGGATCGACCGTTCCGATTAGCCGTGTGTGAAAATTAATGGCGCGAGTCCAGAGCTCGGCTCGCCTCGCCGCGGCCTCTTATCACCCCGGCCGTTCCCCTTTTTTTTTTTCGAGACGAAAGGCCCCGCCGCCTTATTAAAATGCGCCGTCGCTCTCGAAACCGTGCGAGACGTATTAAAGCCACGGACCGACTTGTTAACGTGTTCCGCGCCGTCTTTGTTGCCGAACCACCGCCCCAATCGGATTTAATTACGGCGATACGCGTGACATGTCCCGCTTATCGACCCCCCCCCCCCCCCTCCCTCCGGCATTTTACAAAACGGGATTTTTAACATGTCGATTGCGACCCCCGGTCGCTATCGTTCGGTTCCTACGCGCTCGGCCATTCTTGTTTCTTTTTATTCGTTTCGGGCAACCGAGGCCGCGGACTGCTCGTGAAACCTCGTTACCGATTACAAACGCTTCGGGAGCGGATTTTTCTTGAGAATTCTACAAACGAAAGTGAACGCGAGCCACTCACGTCACCGGGGGGGTCAAGTAGCCATTCGTATGCCAGGTAATGACGCGGTGAAAAAGCCGACACGGTCAAGATTTTTTCCGCTCTTACGTGAAATGTATCCCCAGGACTTGTTCAATGTACCCAAATACTTGATACCGAAAGCTCCGAGAAGTTGTCTCCTTTTATTCGTATTTTACTTGCTTTATTGCACATCAAATATTTTATATTTAATATCAACTCTACGTACTTCTTGAATATCATTTTCTCATTGCTTTTGTTAATTTTAGTTGTTAGATTGCAAGTTGAACGAATATTGAATTATTTGTGAATGAATTCTTTAATTATATAAATATATAATTAAATACTCTGCTTTAGAGTATTTAGATTTAATTCCGATTTTATTTCGGGGTATTAAATATTTGTATCAAGTAGGATATTGATTAAAAAGTGATAGTAAAATCGGAAGAAAATTGAAGATGTAAGAGATATTTATATCTTTAGCATACGTCTAGTCTTTGTGCGAGTTAAACAGTGAAACAGCAATTACTTCTTATTTATTGGACGGTTTTATTACGACCATAACGCGCGTATATGTTCAACCTTTTAGACATTTGAAACTGCGACAGTAATGACGATATTACTGTGCAGATAATTCTCATTGTAAATTGAAGAAGATGCGTAAAGTTTTTAAGCCTAAGAATTATCATTAGGATTTTATTTCAAATTGAGTCAATAACTGATCAACGTCTCATCGTTGCAGACGTATTATTTATTCGTAAAATTACCATTAATCGTCCTCTGAAATTGTGAAAAAATTTGTACACGTAATTTTGCCCCATTCAGACATGCAACGCGAATAAAGTTATTGCATCGCAGAGACTCAGATTTCCGCAAGAATTTCAGCGTTCCGAAAAGCGATTCCATCGATTTGCATACACCCCTGTAAAGCCGGGACAAATGGCGGGGTCCCGTCGAATAATTTCCGAGCACGGTTGTTTACCAATGCGCGGCCGATTCTTTGCATATTAAACGTCTCGCGGAGTGAATCCGAGCAACCGTTTCCGAAAAACGAGGCTCTCGAACGAATCAAGATTCCAAGGTTAACGAAAAGGGCTTGTCGCCGGCGGTGCACGCGCACTAAATATTCATGCCTCGGTTCTGTAGTTTTGAAACGGTGGGTGTGAACGCTTTCGTTCGCGCTTCGCCAATAGAGAAGACACACCGAGAAAAGAACTCTCTTTCTCTCTGTTCAAGTCGCCATGCTGAGACCGTGTTACGAACGCATGCGCCGCTTGCTCACCTGCCATATCAAGGTGGATCGTATCCATTGATCGATCCTTTGCATTCTCTTCTCCTCTTCGCAACCGAGATCCAAGAAATTCTTGCCGTTGGTTGATCCAATGCTGTTCATTGTTCTCCTGGATCGATTTTTAGTCGATTAATCGGCGGGGATTTTTCGGAAATATTCTGCAAGAAGAGAAAGATAAATCAGGAATGCAAGAATTCTTATCTTACAATTTTTATATTTTTGAAATGCTAATATAAATAGGCGAAATAGCGTATGGATCTCTATTATGTATTAGTAAGCTTTGAAATCAGATCACTATAGCTTCTGGTCAGACTATGTTCATTTAAAAGGCTTAAGCATAATTAAAGTTTTCAATGGAGTATCTCATGTTTTACAATTTTATCGAGCTCTGTTTTATATGTTTATTTAAACGTGAAACTAACAATTAATTCAAGGTATTTGTAACTAATATATCAATTTCTAATAATGAGAACGATGTTTTATAATATCCAAATTTTATTCTCAAGTTTTTGGCAATGCTAGCTTTTATGTTACAGTTGTTTAAAAATTGTGTAACATATCTGTTTCATAACGTTAATAATTTCAACGATTTATCTGACCTCTTTATTTTATTTGCACGTTTTCGACTTCACCATATCAGATATATATTTTGCGTCATTGTGAACTCTCTCAGATATTGCCTTAAAATTCTTATGCCAAGTAAATTAAATTACGAAATAAATAAACTTAAAATCTCAATCGATTAAAAATCGATCCTTAATTCCAACCAGAGCTTGCGATTTTAATTTTACTTATTTATTAATTAACGAGTGCAAGTCCATGGTAAAAAGAAAAAATCGTGAGTGCATGGTAGATGATCCCGACGAATCCTGAAAATCCAAGCTTCCCGGAAAATGATCTAGCCCAGAGATTAGCGGCTGGAGGGTTCAGCTCAGGGAAAGTTCGAGAGGAAACGTGCCTTAATTTAAGTAATCGCGTTGCAGGATCAATTGGCGCATTCCCGGCGCAAGTGCACGCGTGGTTACATCACGGTACAATGTAATTTGCGTGTCGGTTTTTGATGGGCTCGTTCCGATGTCGTATAAAGCCGGGGCTATTTAAGATACTTGGGAGCACGGTGCCAGGCGTTCACGAAAAACAACCTTGTCCCAGTGGTGGCCGAAGAATGTCGCTCGTTCCAGGTAATAGGTACGGTAAGCGAGGTTCACGAACGACGAGAGATCCGTGATCACGATTGCAAATACTTTGTTGCCGGGTGGAGGGGGGAGGTTGGATTTCTGATAGCACGGTGAAGGTCCGAAACCCGCGTCCAGTCAAATCTTTTAGAAAACCCGCACCTTCTTCTCTCTGTCGGGCTTTCCCCGTTCTGTTGTACTCGACACGTTTGCCCGGGAACTCGTTTCGTCATTCGCGAAACGCGCCGGTCGCTTGCTCGTCGGAAGGTCGGGGATCAGGTGCGTTTCATACTCTCTCACACCTATGTCGTATGATTTTTAACCGTTTCTCTGTTCGCATGGTATGCAGACTTTATTTTATTGTCGAAGTTTTATAATACCGTCGATGTGGAAACCACTGTACCTTTAAGGCGGAATAACTTCTTTTATAATTAAGCCAAGCGATCTAAGATTTTTTAAGATGTTGAAGGGATTAGTTTACTAGACAATGGCTAACAAGTTATTTTAAAAAAATTTCAGTTGGATAGGACGATAGAAAAATTAAAAAGTGATGTTCCTTTCAATTTTTTGATCGAATATTCCAAACGAATATTCAAAACTAAAGTGAATATTTAAAAAATGCAATCACCCTTCACGCATACGTCACACAAATGCTTATATTCCTGCAAAGATTACAGCAACACAGTTCGACGCCATCTTGTGGATATTTCAGCCGAGTACTTACATTGTCTGATACTTTCTGTGAATGCCTGTTCAGGCTAACAGTGTCAGATGTAAATTGATCGATAATGCCAAAGGAGGCATTATAATTAAAAACCACGTTCGATTAAAATTGCAGAAATTGGAGCTCGAAGCTCCTAAATATTTAGCAAAATGTAAATTCGCGTACTAAAATCCTCGATGAGGTTAAAACGAGAGACGGTGTTTAAATAATCGTCTGATTATTCTTTCGCTTTGCATTGTTTCAGATGTGGAAACTACCGTCGTCGCCATGGAGAGAGCAAGGTCGGCGGCTCAGCGTCCGATGGGTGAGTCAATGTTCCTTGAAATTAACATTAACGATACCGTTGATCTACTTACGCAAATTTTCCTGCTATACATCGTACGCTCTGGTAAAAATTGTCTGGAAAAATCGTTGAAAGGCAGCGAACTTCTCTAGATTCCATTTAGGTTCATTTTGAAGTAAAATGTTCTACGTTGGATAACATTTTCGTGCATAATTTGCTCGAACAATTAAATTGCTTCCGGCTAGAAAATTATGGGAATATGCGGGCAACCTTTGCGGCGCTCTCCGACGAACTTTTCTGTATTTTACAGAAATCTTACCCCGGTAGAAAATTCTTTTTACGGGCCGAACATATATTCGAAGGTATAAAATCGCCAAGTTCCGCACGAAACTCGAAAATTTTCCGCGGGACAATTCAAGGTTCTCCGGGGAACGGTTCTCTATCTCGGCGAACCGCGGTCGCCACTTCTCGCTGAAGTTTCTGATATGATTGCCAAAGTAATCCGGCGACTTGTGCCCGAACTGCTGTCTGACTGGATAAGCATAAAGCGGGACCGGCGGCGCGGGCACGGCGAATAGCGCCCGGGGAACATATAACAAAGAAACATTCGGCCGCGACTAAGAAGCAACCAGAAGTTTTTTGGGGGGAGGGGACCAACCAGCGGTTCCCGTTTATTCTAACGAAAGCCTTCCGCCCCCGTTGTTTCCCTTTCCCCTCGTTGCCACCCTCGGCCGGCGAGCGATTTTTACCGAAACGCGCCACCGTCGGGAACTTTCATCGGGCAAATTCCGTTTGTTGACACGGTCCCACGGATTCCATCTTGCGAGCAGCGCGCCAGGCACGACCCGGCAATCTCTCGAGCTTTCCGTCAATTTCAAAATTACATTCGGCGATCCTGGAATTTCCACGAAGTTACAGAACATCCCGTCTCCCCCTGGGGGAAGTTCTCTCATTTTTTCGAGATGTTACCACGGAGAGATGTTACATGCAGGAATTTTGGCAGTCCTCCATTCGACGGGTACACGACTCTCCTTTATTCTGAGGGAATGCTTTCGGGAATTGCCATCTCTCGATTGGCTCCCTTTGTCGAGCTCGGAGACCCGCTTTCGCTCGTTCAATTTCTTTTCCTTGTCGCCGAGACGGTTTCTACTTTTACAAAAAATACTTTTAGACATTCGTGTAGTTGCAACTTTGGCCTCAATTAATTTTACTTTACTTCGAATGACGTAAAGAGATTTCAATGAAATTTTCAGTGTGAAAACAGAATTTTTAAATTGTCTCGTTTTCACTTCTCTTGTTCTTCCAGCTAATAGCAAAATTACCTAAACTGCCTTTAACTCTTAAAATAAATTAAAAATATCTAGCCCAAGGGTTGTATTAGTTACCGCGAACAAATCTGAGGGCACATCCCAGCAGGAGCATCCGCAGTGCACCAATAATTCATAGGAACTGTAAAACCGCCAGGTGAATACGAAATTTTCTTTGCAAGATTGAGGTCTCGTCTAATGCATCGTCGCCAGGGCACCCGCAGCACTTACATCCGACTGTTTCCACAAGGGCAATTTTACAATAATTAATCGTTCAATTATATCACAAACGCCCTGGCGAACAGCAGGCAGATTGGACCGCTGCGAAAACCAGTCCGGAGACTGACTGAAGCGCTTCCAGGACAAGAAGCTCGTCCTTGGAAGAGTTTCCGGCAGCTCTATTAAAAAAAAGACGAGGAGAGGAGCGTGTAACATCGCGCCGGAGTTAATAGGAGGGCCCATCACCGTGAACGAGAGCCAAGATTCGAGGATCTCTCGGACGACGCTGCAAGATGGTCCAATTTCCGAAAGCTACGGATGCAAATGAGCCCCGAGTTCTCGGAGGATGAAAAAGTTACGCAAGAATACGGCCGACGGGCGGGGGTGGGGCCGGGATGGAAAGATGAGGCGTGCCATTGATCCCGGGAATTAATGGGGTTGATTATCAGCGGCGGCACGGAGCGGCGCGTTCGGCTCCTTTCAGCGCCCCGGCTTTCTCATCCGGGAACAATCGAGAGGAAGAAAGCAGACTATCTCTTGCTGGCAGATAGGTCAAGGAGCTTGGAAGCGGGCGACGGCTGGCAAATGGCTGGTTTCTATGTAGATCGCTGTGCCGTATCTTGGGTAGGCTATCGCTGAAAAAATTCGCCCTTTGGAAACGCCTCGAGGCGCGGGAGCAGTTTTGACTCGGGTTACTCGTCGCTGGGAAATATTATGTAAATTCTTCCTTCGCGAATAAATAATCTTTATTTTTACGCCATTTCGTGGAATACATTTTGTAAGATATGGTATATGCGTCATTTTAACTTTTTGAGTATTATTAATCAAATGCAGCAGGTAAATTGACGATAAAGTAAAGCTGAGAGAAAGGCATGTTTCGATAATTATTTGTCTGGGGTAATTGCACAAAGGAATTATTTTTAGTAGAATATTTTATTCGAGCAACGATTATTCATCATTTGCCATAAATTAGACTATCTATTCGGATTATTCTTCATGAAAAATTATTGCTTATATTATTCCTATTCGAATAAAAGCTTATTCCTACTCGGATAAAATTTTATTCGCACGAATTCTAATTCGAATAAAATCTTATTCGCATGAATTTTTATCTGGACAAATTTTTATTCGATTGGCCGACAGCGTCGAATAAAACTTTATTCGTCTCTCTTTATCTCCTATCCGTCCCCCCGAATAAAATCTTGCCCAATTCTCGATCAAAAGAATTCGACGTCTGCGACATCGACTCGCCGAATAACACCACTAATTCCTCGAAACGTATTACCACGATCGAGGCGCGGTTAAATTAAAACCAAGCTGATTGATAAACGTGCGATTGATAGAATTGATAGAAAAACGGTATAGCGAGGGCCAGAAATGGATTTGTCCGGCGAACAAAAGTAGCAGGAAAAGGGTTCGTCAAGTTCGAGAACCAGGTCGGAAATTTCTGCAGCGAGATTACGGGAGCCGACCTCCATTTGGCAACAGTCTCGGAGATCGGCCTGGCCTCTCTGGCCGCTTCCGGGACTCGGTTTAATTAAACTGAAAGCCGAAACGGTTACTCTGTTTTAACCTTCGGCGTTATGGATGCGCTTGTTTTGGCCGAGCGAATTGAATTCGCCCCGGGGGCCGCCTCGCCGCCGATTCTCATGCATTCCGTCGCATGCGTCGGGAGAACACCGTCGTCGCACCCCCGCGCGCCGGCTCGCCCCCGATCGCTCCCCGTCGAATATCCAATTTCGGTGGATACACAGTTGCCGGGAAAGGTCACGTATACTGAACGACGACGCCGCCGCGCCAGCACCCACACCCCCGCGAACCCCGCACCCCCTGCGTATTACCCCGGGAATAAAGTTTGATAGGGGGCACGGTGGAGGACTGCGGAATTTTTCGAATATGACGAATTGACTGATACGATTGTCCTCCGTGCACGAGAGAGACCCAGCGCCGGTTTTGCTCCTCGGTTTTTACGGAGAACCAGTTATAGGCTGGACATCCTTAGAGGATGGAACGGTTACACCGGGAGTTACGAGCTCGTCGGGATTGTTACTTTTGATGGCCGCCGATGTCTGCCGGACCGGCTCGATAATCAAATGTCTTCTCTCCCGACGGGCGTCTTTGGGAAGCGATACGGAACAAATATTCGACAGACGTTTCTAGTCACGCTGGAAATTACAGTGCCTCTGGATATGCGTACAGTGACTCGAATTAAGGGGAAAGCCTCTGGTAAACCATTACAAGAAATTGAATTTTTTACTATTTTTTTTAGAACGTTAAACATTGAAGGATGTTCTCGTCACTTTGCATATGTCTCTTCTGATATTTCGAGATACGTTAAAATTTTGGTTTGTGCCAAAACCACACAAAATTTTATGTAATGAAAATATTTTATGTAGCCAAATAAAAATTGAAAATCGTAGAATAAAACGTGGGAATATTTAATTATCAGTATAAAAGAATATTTCAGCAATGTTTTGTGCGTTGACTAACTTGCCGAGAGGACTGTACTCGTGCTTCTCACAGCGATCGTAATCTTGCGAGCGGTTTTCTGGAAAAGTTAATTAGAGTAATTATCCAGGAAGAAGGAAATTTTTAACCCGCCTTTGAATAATATAAATATATACTTCGTGCCGTTGATCTCCTAATTGCACGGTAGAGCGAGATCATTATTTAGTAACACACAGAGCCCTCGAACACAGGGTCGTCGTATCTGATTGTGCATTCATACTGTGGACAGAGAAGGATGGCTCCCTGGCACAATGATGCTATTCAGACTATCGATGAACTCCTCTCTTTTTTCTATAGTCTAATAACCGTAATGGCTGTCGCCCAAACCTCGTTCGTTCGCGACGTGGATCGACCCTTCTGTTATTGGTGCTGTCGATACCGCGACACTCTCCTGGCTAATGATATCAACCATTGATATCCAATCATCGAGGAGCCGATAGAAATGTACTGTGATTTTCTTTAGAATTATTTTAATTTGTTAAAAATATTTACAATATTTAGAACCACTTTGAATCGTCGATATACTTACATCGCTATTTCTATATCGCAAAGTTTTAACCCTTTGCACTCAAAATCATTTTAGCTCTAAATGTGAATTAATTTTCCTGATATAGTATTTTTATTCTACTCTTTTAAATCTAAACTCTATTGTTATAAAATTTATTTTGAAACGTAATAGAATATTTTTAGTAATGCCTAAGAGTCACCATTCGAGATCAAAGGTTTAAAAACAAATTAATTCATACTCACACAACGAAGTAAATGAACCGTCCTTTGCCGGCAAGAACAATCACGGAATTATCGAGGAGAATTAAAAGCGGTTCTTTGAAACTCCATTGGATCAGCACGGTGGAACGTAGACTTCATAAAAGAAGAAGCAACGAACGAAAAGAACGAATGCGCAACGAGTAATGAAGACACGCGACTGTCCGATTTTATCACTGACCCAACACGTTTCGATGGCTGCGAGCCGAAGATTACAGAGAGCGGACAGAAGAAAAGAGCGCAACAAGGAGTAAAAAAAAAAGAAAAGGGTCGAGGAACGTGACGGGAGGGCCGCGGTGGCCGATGCAAAGCGGCATGGCGGAGAAATGCATTCGGGATTGCACGGCTGGCTGGCCGCTTCCGCTGCCCAGGAACCGGAGGTTGGGCTGGGTTTTCGCAGCCGGCCGCCGACAAAGCCGCGGGATACACCCTGTGTGTGCACGTCGGTACAGAGGAGTTTCGCATTGATCGGCGGCCAGGAGAACAGCGTCGCTCTGATTGGCTACCCAGGCCGTGTTATCCTTGTCCCGCAGGAGCGGTGGGAAAAGGATCGCCGCGCGGGAGCACGGTTCTAGCTTGGCTTCCGCTGCTGGTTGAAGAGCAACCACGAGCCCCGGCCAACGATACAATCGACGAGGACGGAGACACTCCTTTTCAGCTAGGAGAGAGAAACGCCGGGAGAAAGGCGGCAGCATCGAACGCTGCCCCGGATGAAGGAGGACAGGGGATTCGATCGGCGAGGCCAGGTGGGGGACACCACGGTAAACAAAATGGAAAATCGGTGGACCTGGGCTCTGGCGGGTATAGGTCGCGCGCACCGACGCGGGTCAGAAATGGGATTCACCTCTGACTAGGGACAGAGAACGGTGCTCTGCTCTTCCAGGGCTTATCTATTAGGGTCGCTCTGGCTGGGCTGGGTCTCGCGAACGTAGAAACCCAGCCATTCTCTCGAGCCCTGCCAGGCCCTTTTCTTAATCTATGCCACTTTTCGCTAGTTATCTAGTTAGCTACTTTCGTGGACGTTCGTTAGCTCGATAAGACGTTGATCTTGTGTGAACTTTTCTGAATCATCTTCTGAACTCGCGGGACATTATTCTTTCGGGTAAGTGTCCTTTTGCTTTTATCTTCTTTCTGGAAGTGTCTACAGTTTAGAGTACAAGGTCTGCAGGTTGTTACAATTTAGTGATGAATGGGTCATTTGTTTGGTATTCTTTCGAAGTTGAGTGTTCTGGTTTTAAAACATTCTAGGATCTTGTGAAAAACGATCTTTTAAACATCTATGATGTATCGTGATTGTGGACGATGATTCTTTGTTCAGATAAATTGCAGACTATGATATGTATCTCCAATTAGGAATCGTAACACTGAAACTCTTTTAAGTCATCATTGTGAATTAATGTCTTTCTAAGCTTTCTCTATTGTATTATTTCAACCATTAGTTCAGGGTTCGATAATATTAAATCTGAAATTCTCACCGTTTTGCTCGCAATCTTAAAACATTAACACCTGTCATAAATGTACTAAATTCTAAAGGAAAAATGGACAATGCGATTCAACCTTCTGCAATTTTTTATTATTAAGAATTAGATATCCCTGTACTTGACAATTTAATAATATTTATTCCTAAAATATTAATTCAGAGACCCTACGTTAAAAATGGTACTTCGACCATTTTTATCCTCAAAATCTAGACCAGAAATGGGTCACAGACCCACCTAGAGCAGCTTAGCCCAAACCGTCAGTTAAAAACTAAGCTCTCGCTTCCGAAAAGGATGACATCGAATGGAAGAACACCTGGGGCCAATGAAATCGTGCTTCGTCCCTGGCATCCTTCACTTATCGCCGGCCAATCTGCCGCAGCCGGTTCTCCGTCACTCGCAGCAGCATTCTCGCAGTTTTCCATGTTCCGTACCTTCCACGATCGCGTCCTCTATCGAAATTAGAGGCGTCCACGAACCCTGCGAACTGGGTCACCGGAGCCGACGTCTGCCGCGACGATATTTGGTTGTTTGAATATTTAGATATTTGATCGGAGGAGAGTAGGTCAAATACAGAAATAAACCGTATACTATTTTGCGCGAAGACCCTAGGACGGAACCGTCGTTTATCAGCGAGATTGTCCGCTATCTCCGCGGGAGGATCCTTTTCTAAATACTTTTCTTCGTGCGCTGTCTTCTTCCCGGCTGAATTCACGGCGATGGCTTTCTCCGACGGTCGACTGGAATTTATCGGTCGGTTCCACCAGGCTCCTTTTTCCCTCATTAGGAGGCTCCGCGGCGACGAAGTTTTGCGCGAACGTCGCCGATCGACGCAATTACTGGTTCGGCTTTACTGGACCAGAATCTGTGCAGCCTGGCCTGCGAGTCTCCGAACGCCCGTGGGACTCGGCGGAACGCATTCGCCGAATTCTCGTGCGAATACAAATCCCTCGATTTAAAGGACAACCCGCGCGCAATGTCGTATTTTCGATCGGGACGCCGCGTGCGCTGGATCTCGCTTACTCTTCGGTAATTTATTCGCGGCTCCGTCAGCATTTTATAATTAGACGGTCGTTCGTCGACCTTTCGATACCGGGCCGAATTTATGGCCGGGCTGGACTCGATTCAGACGTGGAAATATCATCGACACGCGTAATCGCGTAAACACGACTGTCCTATGTCGCCTTCTTACCATAAGCGACAGCGTAGGTGTAAGCCGGGAGACAAACGTTTACAGGTAATCGGACATTTGATATACGGCAGCTTAATAAATTAAGTGGAGTAAAAACGATTCGAACAAAGTAGCTTAACAATTTTCGACTGCTACCACTGTTCGGAAAATAATGCGGATTTTATTGCTACCAGTGGTTATCGTGGGGAACAGGTCGCGTCCCGAGGAAATAAGTTTTCCGAAAGGGGGAGGACATCTCGCGCGACCGGCATGGAAATGGAAATAAACTGACAGCGAGTCGGCTATCTATGTCGAATAAAGATGATTCGGCGTTGCAACCTTCCCCGATGCGGGTTAATCCGAATTTCCCATCGAGTTTATCCTGTTGGAGTATTTTATAGTATCGCCGAGGGAACTGCGCGCGGAAAAGATGGAGAAAATCAGCATTTCAGTTGACTCCGGCAACCTTCTGCTATCTCCGACCAATGAAACTCTCGCAACAGCAGAACTCAACCCCCTACCTTGTCGTCGAGCGGCTCTCCTCTTCCCAGCGATCTCTCCTACCCCCCGCCCCCTCGGCCCGACCACGTCGATCCCGGGTTTCTTCGTCTCCGCGACGAGCTTACGCTCTTTTCTTATTACGCCTATTACCGGAATTATGCGTGCTGGCTGCCGTGAACGCCGATCCACCGTCAATCGGACACCGGCGTTCCCTTTAATCGCGGATCAACGCCGGATCCACTTACGCGGCCCGTTCCCAGAATCCATCCGGATTATTCATCTTGCATTCTTAATGCGATAAATTATAACTGGGTCCAATCTACGATTTAATTTCTCGACCGCGCCGTTAATGGGGCCTCCGGTGGTCTCTCCCGCTTTTTTTCACGTCTACGGTGAACACTCAATTTATTATTCGGTATGCGTCGATGCATTTCTATGCAAATCGGCGGGCAGCGCTTTCTTGATCAAACTTTTTCGTCGCGGAACGATCGCGCTGCTTTCCTATTGGTCCATGGGGTTTTCAGAGTTACGGTGATTATTGTGCACCGGCGCAGCTGACGTTTCAATTATTTCGCTGGTCGGTCGAGGTTCGCGTTACCTACTTGCCGAGTAATTAGCTTGTCACCGTTCGTTTCGTTAACCTCTGTGGCTGGATAGAGGGGGCTTCTTCTAACTTATAGATTGGCTTATAGCATCGACGGATTTGATACGGTTGATGTTACATTAACTTGGACTTGATTCGATGCACCGTGAGAGCAAACGTTTCTGATGATTTTATGATGGCGCGTGCACGTGTTTATGCGAATATTCGTTTCTAAAATTTTACTGCATTTTGATTAGACTTTATTCGTGTAATTGACAAGACAATCTTTTGTAGATGACTCTTGAATTAAGAGTATAAAATTCATTTACTGCTTCGAGTGAAAAAGAGCTGAGTACAATTAATCTGTAAGAACTTCTGGCAGGATTTTTCTACTCCATGCGTAATATTTCTATTCGTATTGCTGCTTCGTCATTCGAATAAATGAACAAAATACATAATCAAGTAGATAATAAATAAACCGCTGATTTTTATGCAGAATGAAAATTATCTACCTGGATTTCAATGATGTGAAGTAAAATGAAAGTTTCTTTTCTTTCATTCTTAAAGATTTTATATCTTTTGATTGTTACATGTTCCACCTTTTGTTACAAAAGCATAAAATCCGTAACCTGGCAACAAATATATTATATTTTATTTGAAAGTATGCCAATCTTATTAGGAACAATTATTTCTAAATATAGAGCCTACACAAATATTTGCAGGTTTCTAATGGGGTAGAATTTTATCCTACGAAGCCACTTATACAAGCCATCATTTTGCTGTCGCTAAAGAAATTTATTACAGTCAGAGCTTGAACGATTCACCGCTTCCCTTCACTTCTGTCATTATTTAAATACGATGATCGACGAATTTATCGATGTCACTGCTGTCAGGTACCACTAAATCTTTGAATTTTGACACTAGATTTACAGAGCATTAAAAGCAGCTGTTCTATATCACCTTATAAAAGTAACAGTAAGACATTTATTCTAATATTTAACGAGTCGACAATTTGTCGCAAGTAGCACATATATCATAATCGTATCTTTACAGTTTGAATAATCGTAAATGAAAAAATGACCGACCCGTCATTAGAGCGCCTTCCGTAAACCTATTGTTAAAGTCGGTCGACCGATCGCAATCAACCCAGGTCCTATCCAAACTCCGCGATCCCCTGAAACAGTGCCCGCCGGGCCGTTTCCCTCAAGTTCGCCTCCGTTCAATTAAAATTCCGTGGCCCTCCGAGAAAATGGTCGGCGCGTAAGTGGCTCGATAATATCGAGCAGAAAGGGGGCAGACGGCGGCAACCGTGTGCCATAAGCCGCGAAAAAAAAAAAGAAACGAAGACAACAGGTTCTGCGGCTCGATACCATATATTCCCGTTCGATAGTCGGACGAATCGTAATTGAACCGGGTTCACCGGTATCGCGGCGACCGGTTCGAATGGATTAACCGGTTAACCGTCGCGGCGACGGTACCTTGGGGCGCGGAGGCCGGACGAACGGCGCAGCCCCCCGTTATCCGCCATCTTGAGAGCCGTCCCCTTGTTCTTCTTGTTCCGTTTCACGAGTGAACAGCGGGCCCGCGTCGACGCAGCTCGCGGCGCCATGTGCAGATCAACGGGCACGTTATATTAAAACGTCCTCTCCCCGTGTCCCACCCCGTTGATCGCGAAGCTTTATCGGACGGATCGGTCGTCGAGCGGGTAGTTCATAAAAAGACTTGTTCATAACGCGGCCAAGCAGTTCCGAACCTAACGAACTCATCGCGTCTGCTCACCATCGCCGGCTGCCGAGGCTTATAAGTATTTATGCGAGCCACGCGATTAAGATTTTTCGATGCCGGTGATTTTATTGAGGCGATTTATAAAATCGATCGGGGATACGGGCAGAATCCGCGATCTTGAATAGTAACCGGGCGACCGCCAATCTGTATGGAACATTGAGGGGGAAATTAAGGATTTTGCTCGACGACTGTCCATTCCTCGGGGACGGTAATTAACCCTTGATCGAGGCCAACCGAATTTGCAACAACCACGCGAACAGAGGGTCTGTCAGGTTCTCACTGAAATGTATTAATTATAGAACGAATATCGTATGAATTTTTACGTAGGGATTAAATATAGCGTGTATGACGTATGTTGAAGGTGATAAGGAGAGGGAGAGATACTAGAAATCATAAGTAGACTGCGGATTTTCTTTCAAAATATAAATTGTCTTCATCAGTTGCAAGAGATAGAAACTAAATAGCAAGTGTAATCATTCTTTAATCATTAGCAATATTATTTAGCAAAACTGTACGCGTTATATTGTTTTCAATATTAAAAAATGGTCTACCATAGATTGTACAGCATTTTCAAAAGAATTTAAGTTTGTAGGTTTATCTGTAACAACAGCGATTTTATCCACCAGTTAATAAGTACACAATTCTAAGATCTTATGTATTTCTTATTTCTTATGTTTCCTTTTGATACTATTAGTATCAGGCAGTATGCTTTTAATTCTAATAATTTGTTGCTAGTAGCTGACGTAATAATTTTTATGTACAGAACGTTTGAGCTTTATCATTCTAAAATCTTCTACCGCAGTTAAGGTTTCTAAAAATCTGTCATTTTAAAACAAAGTCAGATAAAATTAAAATTATTATCTCTGTACTTCAAACTTATCGAAATCGTACAGATGCTTTGCAGTTACCCTTTACAATTAGAAACAACAGAATTGTTTCTATCGATAGCAACACCCATAGCGTGGATGGCAAACAAAGGGCTTCGCAAAAATGCCGCTCGGTAACGAAAGTTTGCCTGACTGTCCATTAATCCAGCAGTAACCCGACAGCCCAGTACGAGAGAGACCAGTCTTTGTCCAATCCCATTTTCTCAGGAGCCGGCCGAAGTACAGCAAACGATTTCCACTTCTACGAAGTTGCCCCGCCGAAGAAGTTCAACTGCCCTCGTGTCCACAATCTCGGCGAACGAGCCCGATGTAATCACAGATTGTCTCCGCGTCAACCGAAGCGAATATTTCTCCTAAACCTGCGGTCTAATCCCCCACCGCCACGAAACTTGAAGAGCACAGCGGAGCCAAACGTAGAGCCTGATTAAATTGTCAAGCTTAGAGAGTACACCGTCGAGCGAACAAGTTCAAAATTCACCGGGCGCCCCGTGCAGTCCCCCGAAAGTGCGGCGGCTAGTTTCGCAAAGCATTGAGCCGCGGACAATTAGAAAAGGGGGAATTTCGCCGGTCCTAAAAACCACCCTGGCCCTGCGTCTTCGACGCCCAACCAACCCTCGGGCCGAAGGGCTGCTTATTGATCAGCCGGCGAGAAAACTTCTCTCGGCCGGTCGGTGCGCGTGGCGCCATCTTTGGACGGACTCTCTAGTTAGTTTTCAGGGAAGCTGGCCAGGGTGACGGAGACGAGGCCAGGGGGGTGACGGGGTTTTCTGCTGAACGCGTGGGGGGGTGATGGGAACGGGGTGAAGTGGGTTGAGACGCAGCGAGACGGGTCAACCAGTCGAGACCGGTCGGTCGCGCCCCGACAACCCCTGCCCGACCCCTAGGATGGCCCAGCTTCGGGGATGGAGGTGTCGGGGAGGCAGCCAGTATCGATCCCTCGTGTCCATGTTACCCGACGCGGAATCCTCCTCCTGGGACTCGCTCCCAGACGCTCGGACCTGCCGCACCAGCCGAATTCTCTTTTCCCTCGATTTCCTGGCTGATTTTTCATTCGAAAATTGAGACCATCTAAGATAACAATCATTCCTCGTTGCTCTAATATGCTTCGATTTTTAATTATTGAAATAATTTCGTCGGGGTACCATTTCGAATCAGCAATTTTATTCTTTATATTTATATTAGTTATCATGGTTCAAGAGCGACTGAGATTTTGATTTGTTTTCTGGTATAATTAATTTATATTTATCGAATACGATATATTAAATTTGCTTACTAAACTTTAAATAATTTAAGAGAATAGCAAAATATAGTATGAATATGAAATTAATTATTCTCGAACACAAAGCAAAGACATAGTCAAAGTAATCGGTCAAGCGACAATAATTTCAATAGAGCCACCTGATATTTAATGCAGAAACTAAACTAAAGAATTAAGCATTTCTCAATCCTCATCCAAAGAATGCATCCTCTTACCATACACATGAAGAACGAAAACTAGTGAAGCATCCGTCTAGAATCTCTATCTTTACGTGATTCACCGAAGCAGCTGTACTAATAATAATCATAAGAGTTAAGAAAAGCGAACACAATATTGAAGAATGCCCAAGGTTCGAACGTGGAATTTGTTGCAAAATAAATTGAAAGATTCCTTTTGAATGATTCGAAACTAGAATGGATTTAGAATTCTAAACAGTGGCAGTTAAAGAGGTTACGAAAGCTTGAATCTTAGAAAAATTATTATCTCAAAGAATGTTTTTGTCAGCTACGAGTATATTCGGGCGTAGAAATTTTGCAGCAGTTTTTAGTCTTGCCCCTTGCTGTCTTGACCAGCCGCCAGGTCCCGAATTTTCAGAGAGAGAGAGAGAGAGAGATATATAGTTCGTACAATATGAAGTAGTACTTGGCCCGAGTCACGTTTACGCAATTCCGCGCGATGTTCCTTCCCAAGAGAGGACGCAGTTTATACGAACCGGAGACATTGCGTATTGAAATATTCATTGAACCAACTATCCATTGCGCCGCGTGCATAATTTATCCTCTATTAGGCGGTTTACAGCGGCGCGACGAGCGGTCGACAATACGGAGGCTCGTTAGAATGACCGAATTAAACGTAAGCTTCGTTTCGGTGCAGAAGCGCGAGCAACGCGTTTAAACGCAACACGCTCGAACGAAACACGTTTAAACACAACAAAATTAAACGGCAGTTTAAAATCCACTAAAACTGAAGGCCGCAATTTCTTGCCGCAGCTTCTCTTTTCTCTCTCTCTCTCTCTTTCTCCCTCTTTCTCTTTCTGCAGAGTTCTCTTGCGATCTGCGAGCTCTCCCCAGACTTCCTTCTAATCTTCATTCGAGCCGAATATTATCAGCTTCCGGGCACGTTCATCCGGGAAAGAGGAGAGTCCAATTTCCGGGGAAAAATTTCGTCGATCTTCGAGGACTCATACCTCGACGCGCACCTTCAACATCGCGGGAACTCGGAACTACGGAAGTAGTTCTCGCCTGCAACTCCTTTCGGCGAACTCGCTTCTAATCTTCATTCGCCGGTGTATTACCCGCTTCCGGGCACGTCCGTGGAAGAAAAATAGGGACCGTCAATTTCCTCGAAAAATTCCATCGACCCTTCCCGTCTCTGTAATCGACGCGTTGCGGATTTTATGCATTTATGGGGCAAGATTGTCCGAACCTAAAGTGAAACGTTCGCGAAACGGACAGTGGCCCTACGAACTTTCCACCATCCCGAATTTAATAAGAACTCCTCCCTCTTAATACCAGATTAATAAGATATAAATATTTATATTAGTTAGAGGAATTTAGGAATCATTGTTAAGAGTTTTAATTTAATTGGAACTTAATGGATTTTCCAACCCTTGTGAAGATAAAAATTTCTCTGAGAATAATTCTCTCTGGAATTATTTGAAAGGAAATTCTCCCTTGCAATTATAACTCAAAAATGAATATTTTCATTAATTTCTGAATGGACGCAACTACATTTTATTTATTTTTAATTTATTCTCACTGGAAACGCGCTCTTCAACCCTCGTGCCAATAAAAATTCTTTTACATCCCTCCCGTCGATTTACATAAAAACACATGTACCCATAAGTAATGCAAATTTCTCTCGGCCATTCCATAAACTAAAATACAGGAACATAATTCCAATGGGTCTCGAACGCAATGACTACAAACAGAAAATTCTGATATCAAAAAATAAAGAAAAATGTAGAAACTAGAACTTTTTAATTTTGTTCCTTGTTTGTGCGCAGCGTTGATTAATTCAGCCAAGAATAGATGGAAGAACAGAATTGTCCGGAGCTTCTAGGGGGGGTTGCAATTTCGTCATGGAAAATTCGTGCTGGCATAAATATCGTCTGACAATTCCGGGAAAGTTCCCACGATACATCGCGACGAAAGGGTCGAAGGGACATTCGGTCCGAGGGGGTAGCCAGCGCGCGCGCGAGGGGGGGTTCCCCCGAGGGATGTTTCGATCGATCGGGGGGGTTGGATTGGCCATGTGCGGAAGCGCCGCCTCGTGTGACAGAGCCTCGGCTAAGAGGTTGGCCTACTTGCTGCTAGATGGCGGCACAAATCAGTACGGTGTTGGAAGCCGAATGGTCCAGCCGTGTGCCGAATCACGTTTTCTCTAGAGAAGAACCATGGCGTCCGCCATGGCGTCTCCTTTCGTTCCTCCTCGGCCCGGTTTCCGACCGGTCCACAGCACTCTTTCGTAACGCCACGTCCGATTTTTTGTTCCCCTCCCCACTTTCTCTATCTTTCTCTGTCGAATCTACCGGTATTTATAAGCCGCCCGAAATAGGACCGCTTTCACCGTGCAACTATGCTCTCTGCTAAGGCACTTGGCTTTAATTCTAGACCAGAGTGCACGGTTTATCAATCTTGCACTCTTTCGTTTATCGTCTTGGAGAGATACGCTCCAAAATTTGCCAAATTTCCTTTTGAAGTCACCAAGAGTTATGGATCAATAATAATACTTGTTGTTTCGAAACTATGAACAATCATTTACAATTTTATGATTTAGATTTGTTAATCTAGTTACTCTTGACCAGTTGGCCGTAGCAGTTTCTATCAAAAGTGAATAGATTACTGCAATTATATTTTATACGTTTGATTTTCAATTCTGTAAAGAATATCAAAGTATACACCCTTTTTAAACAGTAGAGATTAAAGGGGACCTATACAGAGATTTTGTTAACTCCAAAGGGTTCAATGGGTTTAAAAGGTTTAAAATAAGATCTTGAATTTCGCAAACCCTATTTGATTTTCCTTGAGGCACCCAACAATTAATTATAAACTACGATTAACTATCAAAAATTATACAACAGCTTCGCGATACTCGGTTTAAAAATTCTGCAGCTAGTTAGCCATAAAATCCCACAGCCTAGAAATTATTTCCATAAAAACCCCCACAGCGTACAAATGATTTCCTATTCTTCTCGCCTACGAATGCAACATTGAACAAAGTTATACCCCCATGCGATCAAGAATAGCCGGCAACGACTCGTTTCCTACTCATATTTGGCAGCTTCTAAGTAACAGAAAATTTATGAAGAGCCGCGATCCATCGTTACGCCGCCAACGTTCCATACTATGTTGCACAACGACGGTCAGATTCGAGATAAAGAAGCACGGAATACTTTCGAAGCGTTTACGAGACGCGCGCGCGTTCGCCGACGGGCGTTTCTCTCGGGGATTAAAGTGGCGCGTAAGCTCTCCGTCAAGCGGACGTGATTACGTTTCGAACGTCTTCGGGGTTTTGAGGAACGAGCTGGCTCGGATCGTTACCCGTTCGAGTGCGATTCTTGAAATCGGAGCCGGTCGGGCAGTCGGTGATCTATGGGTGCGTCGAGCGATCGATTTACGGTGCCGAGGGAAACGTGTCGGGGGAAATTCTTCGGACCGGAGTGCCTCGTAGCTTATCGGCGGCCGATGCTATTTTCGTTCGATAACGCCCGATTTCTCGAGCCTTTTTAGTTATCTGCCAGCCAGTGAATCAACGACGGGGATAAGAACGAAAAAACACAAGTGCGCTTCGTACGTTTTCGATAATTCCGTGATCGCGCGAAACTGCGCTTGTTTATCCCGACAGCTGAAACAGTCGACGGCCGGAACCATTGTCTCGCTGTGCCCCGCGGACAGCGTGTAATAAAAATGTTGGCTCGTTCACGGAAATTGCCCCGTCTTCCTTGTTCGGTTCCAAAGGGGTTGAAGCATTATTGAGGGACCTCGGGTAGGCAAACAAAAAAAATTAGCCTCATATTTTGCTCGTAGCCTGGCTCAGTCAAAGGGACGGCGACGCGGGTCGGGGCAATCTCCTGTTAAAAAGAAGCCTTGCGCGACCCTCGCGGTGAAAAGAATTCCTTTAGCACGGAATACCCGGCATAGCTCAACCCTAATTCAACCCGTTATTAGTTCCGACCTTCTTTATTGCGGTCTTCGGTGTTCCTCGGCTACCTTCGATACCCTCGCCGCGATTACTTTAATACTATCCTCTTCAAAATAGAATTCAAGAACCGTCAAAATAGCAAATAAAAATTCAACGAAAATTTCTTTTGTTAAAGCCCATCTCAGAGATGTCCTTCCATTACTGACGACCCTTTTCGAAGCAAATTTCCTTGTTAAATTGTTGTTTTCCAGGACACAAAATACTCTCTTGTAATTTTCTCTTATTATTTAAATTAGAGAAAAAAATAAAGAAAAGGGGTTATGCACGGTACTTTGGCAAAGTTCCAGAAAAAAAAACTATACGAATTTGTTAACACGCTATAATAAGAAAAGTCAAAGCGTAAGTTAAGAACTAAGAACGTTATATATTAAAAATATTAAAGGAACAGCGCCGCGACGAGCGCAGCCAATATACCATCGTTGCGCGACGTTACAGGGGTTAAGCTTCCGCAATTTCTCGTGCTTTTTTACACAAACTGCGCGGGTGGAAAGAGCAACTTGTGTAGAGCAGGCATAAACTTGTGTGAGAAACGGCCTGAATTTCCAGATCCAGTTAAGCTTCCGTCATATTTTTCACCGCGAGCCGCGCGTAAAAATGACGAAACGTAGACACGTTTCCCCAGTTTCTCGTTAAGGCTTTCCACGATTTTCCGTTTTGATAATCGATGAAGCACGGAGCGAAGTTGGTCGGGTATCGCGATCCCCCCGGCGCGAAACTCGCGGCTCGTTCAAAAATCAGATACCGCGGGTTTAATTGACGCGTAAATTCCCGCCTCCGGCGACCACGCGGCTCAGATTCGCTCGGCGCACGCAAACGGCGTGACCATAAAATCCTAAATGGATTATTCATCAGCGAGAGAGACGGACACAGGCGTGCACGGGGGAAGGGACGCGTTTCATTGTTGCATCGGATCGCAGCCTCCGGCGATCTTTATCGCTGAGAACGCGAAGGATCGTTAATTAACGTTCCCTTATTACTTATATTCTGTCAGCGAGATAGTCTGGACGGTGGTTTATGGGTGCAATACTCCTTGGCAGCGGCTATCCGATCCATAAATAGCGGTTCGAGCGGCCGAGATAACACCCGCGAGTTGTTTAGCCGTGTTAACACGAGTCCGCGGAGAATGTTAAACGGCGCGGATCGTTGTTGGACGGGGAACGCGTTGCTGGTAATTTGTTCCACCGTTGTTCCCTCCGTGGATAGTGCATGCCTCCGTGAGATGAAATATTCATTCGCGGAACGATCGCATGAGAACCGCGTGCGTGCGCGAAACGCGAAGATCGGTCTTCATCTTGCTACCGAGATGGCTGGCCCGCTTAGGGTTGCAACGCGTGCTGCGTTCGACGTAATTGGGAAAAAGCGAAAGTGCAACGGAACACGGGGATCGAATACGGAATGTTCTCCCGGCGAGTCCGCGAGATTTTCGCTTCGGTGACGCTCCGTCGCCCTTCGAGGATGATCGATGCTCGCGGGGTTGACTTCGTCATCCTCGGGAGGTAACTACCTATTGTTCGGAGTTCGCACTTGTCGTCTCCGAAGGACGGCCATTGTTCGCTGGGTGCATTGTGTCGTTGCATTAGTAAATTAACCCTTTGCACTCGGACGGCGACTACGAGGCGCCACCGGAAATTGTTAGACCATGTTTCGAAATGAATTTCATGATACATGGTAGTATGTACATACATATAAAAATGGAGAATTAGTTCTATATTCTTACAACTTGTGAACAATAGGGTAGGAATGAAAAACTATTCAATTTTTAAAGTAAAAGCACAAAATTAAAAGTAAAAGTAAAAGCAATTTCTAAGTATGCGAATTAAAAATTGAAAACAGTGTTAGTGACTTTTTAAATTGATACTCTAATATTTAAGTAAAACATTTAAGTAATATTTTATAATTTATATAACCATATTAAAGTAGGATAGATTGTATCAAATTAATTTCTATCTAAAATACTGTGACAAGCGCAATTATTCTGTCAAAATCACATGAAATAATGCTGTAGATCAAAAAACGTGTTACAGATTTCCAGTAAAAATAACTTTTACTATAAAGAATTAAGTTCGAATGTTTTACAATTTTCTTCGCCTAGTTATTTATCGTTGAATTGGCAAATGGCTAAATAAATAAATCGCTCCTTATATCAGCACTCGCTGCAAAATTTCATCACTAGATAGAGAACACCTATTCGCGTCTACTACCAGGTGGTCCAACGTCTCAATACGAGTCGCAAGGGTCGTCAGATAGTCTACCAGCTCGTTATTCGTTGACAAATTACAGCGAAGTCGTTGGAGGAGTCGATAGGCGAGGCTAGCCGCGGAATAATCGAACGCTATCGCGGTGTTACGAGGCTTCGATGGCGGTTAATGAGCACCTGCTGCTAACGAAACTTTCCTAAAGAGAAGCTGGAGAACTCGAATGACATCTAGAGATTTTGGAAGATGAGCCTGTTAGATGTTTCCAACGGGGAATAGAAAGTGCCACGAGGACGACCCAGAAATAGCGTGTCCATAGTACCGTAGGTTATAAATATTTTAATCCGTCGATCCACAAATTGCTTTCTTATTCTATCACGGGATAAAACAAAAAGTCCGTCGATCGAAGGAGGCAGTCGACTTTTAGTATAATCGTAGCGACGATACGACCGCGTTCCTGGTCCGTTAACCTTGAATCAGTTTCGAGTTCCAGCTGTTCACTTTTCTGTCATAAACGCGTTAAATCCTTAGCATGGGCCATCAGGCAGCTACCGGGTCTAGATTTTTATTCCTCGCACTTCGCTCCTTAGGGGTATGGTTTATGAACTTCTTTAACGTCCAGCGATTCCAGCCGTTTGTTACTGAATAACAGAACGTTAGGGCCCATAAAAGTTTAAGAGTAACCGGCCGGCCGGTTGTCTACCGGCGCGATAGAGCCGACCTGTTAACAGGGTAGTTTTTTGGTCATAAACGCTGCAAACCTCCCGGATAAACGCAAACGATCAGATGCATCTTAACGGGCAATTAACGTTGATACAATGTGCCCGATGCTGGCGCGGCGATTACCGCCGCGAGTTAATTGCGGGAATAATTAGTCGGATAAATGGAAGAAAAGATGAATGCCGACGGTCGGACACAAGGTTTGTCAGGGTTCCGAAACAATGACGACGATGATGCCGGTATATCAAGGTTTCCATGCGGTGTTAATTAATTTCTAATAGTGCCGCTCGTTAGCTGGATGGAACCGAAGTAACTCGTTGCAAACTCGTACAAGTATTATCCGTTCTCTTTAGCACTTCTTTTATGGTTTCGACGATTGTGTCTGCGCGGTGGCATCGTAAATTGTTGCATCAAATTTAACGGCTGTAGAAATGTTCGGGTGCCCGAGATACAGACGGCTGAAGATTTAAGGCACGTTAAATGCGACAATGGGAAACAAAGGAGGAATTAATCGTGGCTTTAGAATGATCCTGCTGCTGCTTTGATCTTACTGTCGTCGACTGTGACACCTGTCGAATAGATAAAAAATGTCGATCTAAAAATTTAACAAACACTCCGTGTGTTTAATTAATATTTGAGTTACAAGTTTGAATGTCTTAATGAAGAAATTTAATTATTTGGATTTACGTTTTCAAAATTAAGAAACGACACAGATTTTAGAAAATATTGAAAGGTGTAATTCCTTGGTTGATTATAGATATTGAAAGTGCTATAGAAAACGCGTATTTCTTGAAGAACGTGGAAGACGCTTCGATTTTATGGCTCGTGGTGCCATCTGTTACTCGTGGAAAATAACATTCCTGACGGATTATTCCCTTTCCACAGGATATTCCGTTTATCGCCAGGGCTATTAACTTAACGTTATCTATAACAAGGTGTAGTAACGATAAGTATAATGAGAAAAGAATTGTGTCATCAGGAACGATGCTCACGAGCACAGGATAAACTTAAAACCGTTTAAGTGATTAGCATTAGAGTTTCAGGTTTTAAGTACTCCCCTGGAAATCATAGGCCTCTCGACATCGTGGCAACGAGTTTATCTAATTTATCAATTGCTTCAAAATTAACAGAAACATTAAACCAGAAGCGTTGATAAAAATGATCGATATACCGTTTTTACTGTGCCATTAACACGCGATCCAATAATTAACCAGTTAGCCGATTGCGAGACAATCTCTTTGGAAAGTGTGCAAGTTACGTTAATTATAGACTGCATGCGTTTAATTTCCTTCCCATTTCGTTTAAATACCATAATTTTGTAAAATGTATAATTTAAAATATATGACGATAATATAATTTAAAATTTTATATAATTTAACATATATAAAATAAGATGACGATGGTTGATAAAATGACAAGGTTTCGTATTACGACGACGTACTCGTTAGAAGCAGTTAGCTAGTTAAATCTTCGATCTGGTCATTGTATCATAAATAGAGAAAGTCTTATAATTTGAAGTAATCAACAGAAACCAAAGATCCCCGAAAATTCATAGACAATTCGTAGAAAATTCGTAGACAATTCGTAGAGAATTCGTAGTAACTTCGTAGGAACTCCGTGTATCCCAGTCGCAATTGAAGCCCTGAAGATTTCAAATTCTCAGCCCCCCCCCCCCCCGGGGGGGGGGGGGGGAACTTCAACTTCCCCGGGCCAGGAGCAAGCAACATCTTCAGCTCCGTCGATTCGCGTGAATACCGAGGCTCGAAGACCACGACCCCTTTATATCCAGGGGCGAAATTGGACGCGGAAAGGTCAAGCCCGTCGCAAGCGAATCGCTTTTAATTAATTCCCGAGGTGGCCAGGAACGGAAGCGAAACAAGGGTACCGAGACGAAGAAGAAGAAGAAGAAGCAGAGCAAGACGGAGACGAAGACGTCGGCGACAAAGTGAAAGAAGAAGAAGTAGAAGAGGAATAGGAGGAAGAAGAGCAGTAAGAAGAAGAGGAGGAAGAAGAACAGTAAGAAGAACGAGTCTCGAGGTCGATGCGAGATGTCGCAGATGTCAGCCTCCAGGGAGGTAGGGGGTTAGTTACATCTCGATTACGCGGCACGCTCGCGAGGAAAAATTGCTCGCCCCGAGAGGAATATAATCCTCGCAGCTGTGCGCCTCGGTCCGCGCCGTTCCTCTCCGTTCCTCCTTACATATTCCTCTTTACGCCTCTCGGTTCCGCGCGCATCGGCTACGCGCCTCGCATATCCTATATCCGGCTCGGGGGAACCGGATTTCGGGCTCGGGCTCGAAATACAGGAATTCCTCGACCCCACCTTTGGCTTCTACGCCATTGGAAAAAAAAGATGGCGGGCCTCGCGAGCCCCGGGAACCGCGCAATTTGCATTCTTAATCCGGCGATGTTCCGAGACCCTCGAATGCCCGCGGGTACGCACCTGCCCGAGCGCGATCGGTTACTCGCGGCTAGGAGAACGTTTCCGGTGCGTAAGGTAATAGCTCTTATTATCCTGGAAACATACTAATCACGAGGAGTCGCGGCTTTCGAGGGCTGCGAGTCGGCTTGCTTCTGTAATTGCAAACCTATTCGAAGCAGATCAGCGGAGCAGCGCTGCTGTGAGTGGGTTGATTTATGACGTGATAATAAAGAAATTGAACGCGATACCTAATTCTAGGTTAAAACAATAAATTAGTTATTTACTATGAGGACCAGTAGGGTCAATGAATTTCTTCCTTAATTTAGAAAGTGCATTTTATACTGATCATTAATTAAATAGGACAGGTGTATTCGTGAATGGGGCATTGTAACGATATAAACCTAATTCTTAGGCATTCATTTTATAAGTAGACTAAATCTTCTTTCGTTAAAAAAAAAACTGAACGAAATTAAGGGAAATATCTTAAAAGTTAATAACGTGATAGACAAACCAAGTCAACACAATCTTTATACCGCATTTCTAATCGATCCCCTATCCACAGACCTATATTCTGTGTCCCATTCATAAACTTGGTAACAGCATTAAGAATGTAATTCCTTTAATTACTACAATAAGAAAAATCTGATCGAATGCAATAAATAAAGCTCAAATAACGATACTGAATACAACGTAACGAGGAAAGGGATAAATAAAGAATATTAATTCTCTAACCTAGTTACTATATTAAATAATAACGACGTTAAATTACGTGTGATTAGATACGTATAACACAGTTATACATAAGCATAAATTTATTACAGATGGATTTATAACTTTTTTTTATGGTAATGTCCAATTCGATACGTGTCGCATTCGTGGTAGTTCTCCCCTACCCATTACAGAACGCTTTACAGTGACTACAAGATTATCGTCGATTTTATTAGAACCGAGAAGTGCTACGAATGAATATTTATACTACTGTTCGATGCACCGGTGTTTCTAGATAACGTAATTAATTTAAAAATTATTTATCTAGTACGAATACGAATTAGGAACGAGCGTGTACCTATTATGCAGCGCCGTTTTCACGTGTTCCATAAATCGGGGCAATGAGAAAATTAAAGTGCACAAGAACAGTGTGTTCTCGCATAGAAACACGGAATAAACATTATTGTTTACGGCCGATTGTTTGCATAACAGTGTTTATGCGAGGGAATTCATAACGAGGAACGTTCGAAAATATGGGTAAAAATTTTAACATCCACTTTCGTACGGTGTGTCCGCTTTTTATTGCGCTTTTGTGCTACTGTTTCGAGAAATTGCGGCGAAATTGTTACAATTGCGGCGTTGTTTCATAATAGGTGATTCGACCGTATATGGGGCATGGAGACTACACGGACCTGTCCAGAAACCCTGGAGACGACGTCGTCCGAGGCGTTAACGAAGCGAAAGGTTTTAATTATCCGGGATTTCCGAGGGAATTGTCGTTCGTTCGGCTTTTGGTAGCCGAGCCGCGGACTTTTATGGAAATCCGAATCTTTATGAACTGGCTTGTAGAGCAACGGATTAAAGGCAGTTCGTTTAATTCCAATCTTGTCAGCCGCGTTGCGTAAAATGTCCTGTCGATGGACTTCCTTACGGTGGCCGTTGACAGCCGTCGACGTACGGCCGATCCATTAAAACGTCAAGGTATCGAATAATATCGGCAAAATCGAGGATGATGATTTTTCTTGTTACCGTGAACGGGATTGATGTAATCCGCAACAAGCCGCGTGAAATGAAAAATCGGCGGGGGCAGAGGAAACGAACATTTTTCCACGTCGTAAATCGTAGCTAATCATTTTATGCGCTACCCCCGACTGAATTTTATCGAGATATTTCGAGGTTGTTCGTATCGGTCGGTTAATGCGAAGAAAATTGATAGACCCTCAGAGAGTCAATTTTGCTTATTTTGAATGCCAATCGGTGTGAGTAGCTAGAGAATCTGTAGAGTGTCCGTTTCTGACCGCCGAGTCTTTCCGTCGGACAACGAAGCAGCGGACGCTGGGATAAAAAGTGTGCGACGCTTCACGAATGGCCTGCGTGAACGTCTACAATGCAATTTATTTCGTAACTGCTCGGATTAATATTCTATGTTCATGGGAATATTTATTGTAATCGCTGAATTGGATAAAAATTGGCCGGCGCCATTGTAGTCGCAATTTTATACGAGATTATAATCTGAAGTTAATGGCAATTTACTTATTCGACTAGTATTAACAAATGAATCAGTAGAATGTTGATCGTCTTGCATATCTGGTATTAATTGCCGTTGGAGAAGCATAAATTCCACAGTCCAGTACTTCTTTAAAAATTAACACTTCAATCGTTTCGGAAAATCTTGCTGCATGATTCATTGATGCATTGATGTGTCTATATAATTTGCTCAATTTTGGATGAAGTTATATTGTACGTTTTGTACGCATTTTTTGAGAAACTGTAGGTCGCCGATTTTAAAAATATTATTAGAAAACTGCCGATAGATAAAATATGAAAATTGAACTTAATATCACTAGATTGCGGATTATTATGTAAATTCTTTTTTCCTACATTATTTGACAAAAAGTAGAATTACAGAAAAATTTCCATCGTCAGTTAAAGATTGATTGTTGTATTAAAAAAAAAATAGATCCGTTGTGAGAACTCATTAATTGATACGTGTCATTACATTTCAAAATCCGCGCATGCCATAAATGCATAAAGATCCGTCAGTTCATTGATCGTCGCCAGAAGGATTAAATCCGGCAAAAACCCATCGGGAAAACTATCTGCAACGCGCTCGTAAATCTGAGCGTGCACGGTAGCGCGCGGTATCACGCCAAATGACCATTCAAAATATCGTTCAATCAAGCCTGCGCAGTCGAATCCGTGGAAATTGGAGTCTCCGGGGTCTCCATTCAAAATTCTGAATACGTTTCCTTCCCTCTTGCATAAAAAAAGCGTATGAAAGTAAACGAAGAAACTCGGGGGATCCTCCCTTTATCCGCTAACAAGCTCGCGTTCGCCGGTGTTCTACACTGTCCTGATCTCTCTATCTCTCTCTCTCTCTCTCTCGCTCCCGCCTCTCCGCTATCTCTCGAAAATAGTTTCAGGCTAGGTGATCCATTTTCGGAAAAAAACCCTCGCTTTCCACGGCGTATGGAATTTCCTCGGGCGGAGCGCCGCGCCGGAAAATGGCGCGGCGTCACGAGCCGAAAATCCGAGAGGACCGTGGAATTCCGTGAGCAGAGAGGCGAGGAGATAACGCGTTGTTTTCCGTCTAAAACGGATAACTGGGGAGGAAACGGGGGGGAGGCGGGGGGAGGCGCGGGCGGAGAGTGCGAGAGCAGCTGTCAAATTATTTTCCGAGGCGTTCCCCGTAGGTCGATGGGATATCTCGTAGACGACGACGCCGCCGCCGCCGCCGCGTTTCTACATCGCGTTCCTCGCGATCTCTCTGTACACGCGCCCCGCCGTCGCGCACACCCCCCTTCTTTACGGCCACGAATGCTAGAGAAATATTGTTCCAGCCGCGCGCACGCAAATAACACCGGCTCCCGACGGATTTAAACGCCCCCGACCCACCCCCCGATCGCTGCCGTCGCCTTCTCTTAAGTAGCAGACTTTCCCCGCTGTTCGGATATTACGCGGACTCTTTGCCGATCCGGAGACTTTTCCTTTTCGGTAGAACAATGAACAGGGATCTAGTTCATAGAAAGAACTAACAGGAATCGCGACATATTAATCCCTTGCCCTATATTATCGTGTCGGACTTGTTACAGTCTGCTAAATACGCACGGTATTTGCATCTCTTGGATTGAAATTAAATTTCAGCCATCTATTATTAATATTTAATTAGGAATTTATGAGCAACAAAGAAATACCGATCCAAGCAGCTGTGAAGTGAGTGATAGTGCAAGGGGTGAATCGCTTGCTGTAATTTCACGGAGTCGGTATATTGTGTTCGAGAAAAGTCTTGTTCCATTGTTCTACTAATACAAAAGACATCAGTATAATAATTTCAATATTTGAACAAATACGATATAGATAAAGGAACTATTTAATTTACAGGAAAATACTGTTATTGAAACACTCGTCCCACTTGAATTAAATAAAATTTTGCCAGCGTTGTCAGAGGCTTGAATATTTCTACGAATCTCGAGCCGGCCCGACCGGCCGCCATTCCTCCGAAGGAGCGCAGCCTGTTTCCGGTGACAGAAACGGATTACAAAAGGCGAGCGCCGGATCCAGCGACGGGGAATGCAATCACGGAAAAGATTTTCCTCCGCCCGTTGCTCGGGATTGAACTTTTGTTGTCTCACCCCATCGGGGAGCTCGGGGGTCGCACCTCGGAAACCAGTCCACCTTTAGTTTCTTTTTCTCGAGAACCACCACCACCCCCCTCCGCCCCCCGTGTTCTCCCACCCCCTTATCTTATATCAACTCTCCGGCCTCGTCTTCCGAACGTTCTCTAATGCTCTTTCGTTTTTCGACCCCCGTTCCACCCCTGTCGCACGTGCCGCCCGAATCACCGTCTTCCCACCCTCTCGCCTCTTCGTTACCCCTCCCCCGGATCCGGATTCCTCGACGGGGATATTTCGCGCGACTTATGAAAAGTTTGCGGATTAGGGAGAACCGCGTCACTGGAAAACGGGACTTGGAAAACTTCGTCATTATTTCCTTGATGGGAGACTCGTGTTCGCCGTTTCGAAAATCCCGGGCTTGAATCGCCGCCACGGGCACGAACTTCCCGACCGCGGGATTACTTGTTTGGACAATAAGCGCTTGGTTAATTCACTTTCGTCGTTGAGGGCACGTTCGAACTTGGAAGATATGTTGATTTATTTTTTCGGGGACGCGTCGGGTAGTTCACGGTACGGTTTATGTACGTAACTTGTAGAATGACGAGAGGGGTGTAGTAACTGGGATAATATTCGTGGTCGAATCAATTTTCGAGACAGACGGTAAATATTTTCTTGAACACGAATTTCCTTTTCGAATCACAAGTATTTTTCTTCGCGTTCGTACATCGCATAAAAATACGTAAAGGATCAATAAATATTCTTAACTGGAGAGATATTGTGTTGCAATCCTAACAAGGTTCTAGTTCACTTAATGGATAGCAATAGAAATTATATTTCAATTTTATTAAAAGAATGGACATGTACTCGAATAACAACGAGTACGCTAGTTATACTCGAGTAATCAGAGAAATAAATTAACCGAGTATTAAAGTTTCTATTTCTCTCTACATCGAGGATCAAATAATCGTGCACTGAGAAGTCGATATATGCAGAAACATTGGTCGGATCAAGTTCTGAATTACCGATGTCTCGCGGTATCATTCGCGGCAGACAGAAGAGAGAAAAACAAGAAGACACGTGGGGGAAGGGAGGAGGGAGGCATGTAGCATCCCCGGTCGCAGCCGCAGAAACAATGTAAAACGGGCGGTCGGCAGACGATGCAGAACTTATTGACCGTCGAACGCCGTAACAAACGAAATTTACAAATTCCCTCCCCCGGGGCTCGCGGCTCCGGGGGCCGCCCACGCGTGAAATTGCGATTTACGAGGATCTACCGCGTGCAACGGCGCAGCTCCGTTATATCCGCCGGGCGATAACAAGTTTCGCTAGCCCTGCGCCGGAGGAGATAGGCTGCCGCGGTACGAGTTTCCTCGGCGAACGTTATAATAAACTCTGCATTATATTCCAGAGCGGTGCAACCCCCGTGCGCTGCGGCAGCCACCGCGCTGCAATTCCGGCGGGTCGCGTTTGAATTCGTCGACCCGACGACCCGGGGATGCTAATGCCGGTCAGATAACCGGCCAACGATGACTGTATTTTCTAAACTATGGTCCCGGTCCCGATGCTTCCTCCTCCCGTGCCCCGAGCGACGAGGAATTAGAGAGGTCTTCTTTTCGCGATCGCATACGCAGACAAGCCAGACTAGGGCTGGCGAACATTTTCATTGTTTGACCGGCGACAGAATTTTTTTTTTTTTTTTTTGGTAGTCCAGGTGTGTATAATTAACCGAGGGTGGACGATTTTAAATATTTAACCAACGACAGCGTTCTACTTTTTTTTTAATTCTACGGGTGGATAAGTTTGTCAAGGGTGGACGAGAATTTTTAATCTTTAACCAACGATAGAATTTTTGCTGAGGATTGTATATATGTCTAGGGAAATTATTTTAATATGGTTGAAAATTGAGTTGAGCTCTGGAGAACAATAGAACTTTTTTTTCAAACATTTGTAAAGGTGATTAAATTAGTCGTGGATGGACAAATTTTCCTAGTAATGTAATACCTTCTATCGGTACAATTGAAACAATTTTTAAAAATAGATTTATCACAATTAACTCTAAATTTTTCCCAGCGTTTTCAGTGGCAAAGTATAGATCGTAACGATTGAAGAGCCACTCAGCGCGCATGGGTGACGATTAACGAGTAAAATAGCGGCGTCGAGACGAGACTTACCAGAGCCGGAACAAAGGGGTGAGCACACGTAGCGTCGTGGATAATCTTTTCACCTTGGGAGCGCCGGAAACCGAAACGATTCGCGTAGTCGCGTCGCAAGACCTTGAAACGAGACTGCCTCGGAAACGCTTCACCTGCCAGTCTCGTGGTTTACTCGTCTCCGCCATGATTCGTCAAGCAGATAACAGTAAAACGGTCATTCCGCACCCCTTTCGATGGTCGAAACGGCACGTTTTCAATCCTTTCTTTTTTCGGGAAAACGTCCTTCTGGTCGCAGCCTTCGTGTTTTGGCCCGACTTAAATCTGTTTATTACCGCTCGCGTTGCCGCACAGCCTCGAACCCATTCGCCTTTTCGTTTTATTGTCAAGGTGAGCACCAGGTAAATGGCCCTAGTCGCGTCGCTTGTTGCCGCCGGCGAAAGGGTTATAAAAGAATGCGCCTCTACCCCTTTTGCACGGGACCTTCGAATCCTTTTTTTCCTTTTTCCTTCCAACCCCGTCGCCTTTTTTCGAGTTTTCCTTCCGCCCGCCCCTCGCCTCGGTCGAATTGCTCTTGGTGCGTTCGGCCACGTCGGTGTCGCTTGTTTTATACACGTTTTTAAACCCTTTGCACCCGAGACACGTGTCGGAGCTCGTTTCTGCCGGAAAAAAGGTCGGGGAAAGAAGAGCACAGGGGTGGAAAACGGCCGGCGACATTAATATTTCGGACAGCCGGGAGCCGTTCCAGACGAGATTCCTTCGCTTATGAACCGAGAGATCCGCATAAAAATGGAGGCCGCAATAAACGAGCGAGCCCCGCGGAATACCAATACCGCGGGGGTGGGCCGCCCCATCCCGCGAGGATGAGAAAGGAAATCCATACGCGCCGGGGGCCCCTTCTCTTAATGGCGATCGATACGCCTGCCTCTGGCCGCACGGTCCGGTCATTAAACACCTGAATTTTCCGATGTCCTGGGTGCAGCCACCCTTTTTCACTCTCTAAACCGGCTGTGAAAGGTATACGTCGGACAAGTAACAAAATTTGCTTTGGGGTTGTTAACAATTTTTGGAGCTTGCTCGAACAATCTATAATTTCAAGAATAATTATATTATTTTTATATCAATAATAATGTAGGAAATACATATACATTTTATATATTATTTATTATTGACATAAAAGTAATCTGACCAATATTTTTTACATTATAGCTCGTTGACGCAAGCTAAATATATATATAATATAAATCTATAAATACATTATGGCTATACCTAGACTTTTTAAAATTAGAATAGCTATGAGATTGTGAGAAACTAATATAGTTTACTTCCATCTAGCAATATATGGTAAATAATTTATATATATGAAGTACGTAACTTCTTTCTTGGCAAAAAAGAGAAGAGTGTCAAAGGTCAGAGATTATTGAAGCAAACCAGGCTATCGCTTTAATGCAAAACAAACAATGATTTTTTTCAATTGATAGTAGAAGATTCAATGTTTAACTGAGGTCAGGCAACTTGCAAGACAAACGTTCTCTCACACGGCATAGTCATTAAAATGTTTTCTGATATTTCCTGCTTCCTAGTGCAATCTTTCCGCAAAGTATAAAAATACACTGTGTATCTCACTGAAGACAAACTTCCCAGGCAAGCAAATAAAAATTCTGGGTCTTAAAGTCTTCAAGAAATTAATTAGGGCAAAAGTATCTGTTATAAAACGCCGCCTTAGATTGCGACCTTTTTTTGAAACAGTAGGGCAAATAATATAATAAAAATTAGATATAATAATGATTAGATATTATAGAATAACGATTACTTTCACCATACTAAAAGAATTCTTTGGCAGCCCAGCAGAACAAACTGCAAAATTAGCAACCCCCGAATGCACTCGTCGCCGATCGCAGCACCAATCGACCGGGACGATTCGATACAGGAAAAAAGCTTCGCCGAGTTATCAATTCAACTCCTCCCCACCCTCCCCGGCGTTCCCTTCGGCACAGGTCGAATGACCTTGACGTAGAATCGAATCTACGAATCGCGAGAACCCGGGGGAACGGGGAAGAGAAGGCTGCCTGGCAATGGTGGACCGTCATCTTTGGGGGTTGAAAGGGGAGGGTTGCGCGCGCATCGGCTCAATACCAGCTCCTGTGAGCGACCCAGCCTCTTCCTGGTCTATGCTCGACCACGTGTGCACCTCGGGATCCCCTCGAGCCGCTGGTCGACCCACGAAAACTGCATCTCGTCTATTCTTTTCAGCTGTTGGCCCCCTCTTTCTCCGCGTCGCCCCTCCCGCGGACCGACCAGCCCTGGGGCCCTTCGAAGTTTCCTCACGATCTACCCCGGGGGGGACGCAGAACCTGCTGTCGCATTCGCCCCGAAATAGATCGTCCCTCCCACGGCCCCGGAATAATACGTCCCAACCCCGCGCAACCCACCCCCACCTCCCCCCATCACCGTTTCACGAAATTTCGAACCGAGTTTCATCGGGAAGAAACTGAACCGCGGACTCCCGGCGGCTCTATCGTCAGGTGTTTCTACCCCGTGCTCGCCGAACGAGGCCCGTTCGCGGGCAACGAGCTGCACGATCCAACCCCCTCGCCGCCGTACACCCCCCCGTCCCGCGGACCGAGTTTTTCCATGGGACGTTCGACCGACGCGGCGGTTTTGCATCAATCTGAATTTAGATTACAGAATAAATATTTGAACCGTGGTGGGAGCGCGGAGCAAGAGGAGGGTTGCACGAGCGCGCGCGTGCATCCAGGAGGAGGCCACCCTCCGAGCTTGGTAATTACTCTCGAGAGGAGTCCTCGACGGTGCGCCGCCCTAAATGCCGGCGACTTTCTTCGGGTTCGCGAGAGAGACCACGTTTTTCAAGATTAAGGAGAGATGAGAAAAGTTTTAATGCCTCCGGGATAGAGTCGCCGTGGCCTGCGATGGTCTAGGCTCGTGGGGACCGGCTCTACACGTGGAACGATATCGGGGCATGGGAGGGCCGGGGAGATTTTTCTCTGTCGGGAAATGTGTCGATTCGTTTGCTATTCTCGTCTTGGTGGGAGATTCTGAATTAGATTTGTAATTAATTGTAAATGAAGATATTGGGTTTTTATTTAATTGTAAATGAAGATATTGAGTTTTTATTTAATTGTAAATGAAGACGTAGGATTTATAATTGTAAACGAAGTCAGGGGGCTTCTATTTAATTGTAAACGAAGACAGTAGGTTTCTATTTAATTGTAAATGAAGACAGTGAGTTTCTATTTAATTGTAAATGAAGACGTTCGATTTATATTAAATTTTACTTTGGTTCTAACAGGAATTAAATTAGGTCTTTTAATTTAGGACTTGGACATTTCTCTGTCTTTTATTAATTTATTGATGAAATAAACCCTTTAGTACAAAACAAATTACATAGGGAAATAAAATTTACATTTGACTTAAAGAATTTTATTTAACAGATTATTCCACGAAATTGTAACAACACTTCATTCAAAACGTTCGCATTAACGCGTCGGACATGTTGAAACAGTTCTCGCCTTCAACGAGCCTCGATGAAAGTAAATGCGCTCGAACACAATCTGCGGCCTCTGAAAGAAGTAAAGGATCGTTTCCAAAAGAAGGAGAACGCGGTAACGAAGGCGTGGCGATATTTATTTCCGTTGCGCCGGTGAAACAAGAGGGTCGGTGCAGCGCAGGTGAGCGGGGCGTGCAACTGCGCCCGCCGATAAGCCGGGTCGTTCTACACACGGATCACACCCGGAGCATCTCGTTACACGAGATAAGGGAGTTCTGCCGGCGCTCGCGGCCACTTAAATACATTAAAGCACTCTTTACGGCACCTCGGGACCGTAAATCTCACCCTTTCCGTCACGTTCCATATTTTCAGGCGACGCGCCGCGAATACTGGTCCGACCGGCGCGAGTGGAGGGAATCGGATCGAACGGGTGTGGGACGACGGGGCGGGGGGACGTTGCGATATTCGTCAGCTATTCTTACCGTCGGCTGCGACGTGACGCGGGTCGATACGATCCGAAACCGTCGATTTGCCGCGGGAAATGATTGGCGACCGATAATCGTGGCGAGAATATATTCAACTTCCAGGATCCGTCGAGTCTTCGTGCATCATCCCCTCGACCCACCTACCTGGATCGGATGCGATCTTAAAATGTGAAATAAAAAAGGCGTAAATACGTCTGACAATTTATCGATTGGTTAAAAGCAGCTCGACGAGAATTATAATGGAGTGAAAAGAGGAAAGGGTAATAAGGGTGCGGTAATAAAGAAAGAGTCACGGCTCGTTGACAGCTGCTCCAAAAACTGGCAGCTCGTCGCAGAGCGAACGACGAAATTTAAAAATAAAATTTGTCCGTCGCGTTGTAGAACGGCTATAAATCGATCATGCGAGTAATCCAGAGGCTGACCACGGCCCGGACGTTCCGATATCTCGGCCGTTCTCGCCTTCCCGCGGACTTCCCCCGACCGCCATAAATTCCAACGATGGGGCTCCGGGGCCCGAACTTTACCATTGTAAGTCACCGGTCGGATCACGAGGCCGGTGCGTTATAACTCGCGCCGGCGAATCCATTAAAAAGAGCCAACGACGTTTGTTTAATAACGCCGCGTGATCGGACTATTCTTGTCCAGTGATCGGCCAGTGCTCGCGCGGAAAGTTTCTTCGGCGATCTTGTTCGTTCGGGACGAGGGACAACGATAGATCCCGGCGCGAGTTCGATAAGCGTTGGCGGGATTCCCTGGCATTCGGTCAGAAACGAAATTTCATAATCTTTCGGGCGATATCCCGGGTCCGCGTTTCTGTCTTCTTCGACTTCCGGTCTCGGTTCCACGGAGATTTTCCATGTTACAGTTTTCCGAGCAATCGGAATTTTTTTCCGAGAGCGATCTCGTACGAAGTCCATTGCGAAATTCGGCGAGTATTTGGCTCGTGAAATGACGGCGGTCAAGAAAGTCAATTTACGGATAATGAAGGGTAATTTAAAAGTTTCGCAAAATATAATAAAAGTAAAATTGTTGCAACACTTTTATGTAAGCCACTTTCACACTTCAAGTAATACGAACAAATCAGGTCAAATATGAAATTTGGTAAAATATTGAATTTAATACAATATTAAATGAAATTACATATTAAGTGAAATAAAATATTAATTCAAATAAAATATTAATTCAAATAAAATATTAATTCAAATAAAATATTAATTCAAACAAAATATTAACTCAAACAAAATATTAACTCAAATAAAATATTAAATGAAAAAGGAAGGAAACAAAATAAATTTTCTTTCTTCTTACAAGTTTAATCATTCCATCTGAGGCGTTT
This sequence comes from Augochlora pura, assembly GCF_028453695.1. Classification (NCBI taxonomy): domain Eukaryota; kingdom Metazoa; phylum Arthropoda; class Insecta; order Hymenoptera; family Halictidae; genus Augochlora; species Augochlora pura. The sequence goes on along the minus strand of NC_135782.1, from coordinate 5,808,437 downwards.
GATAAGCATCGTCAAATGATTTATGTAGACACAGCATAGGATAAGGGAGGAAAATTTATTCGTGTTTAGTGTCGTTTACTAAAGCTATAAAAAGAATTGACAGTAATCTAGATTACGCGATACACTACAATAGAGGCAGGTGAAAGACCTAAAATAAATTTGCCAACGCTAATTGAATTAACATTTTGCGTAATTAGATAATATCGAGACCGAGGCTTATTGCAACATTAATTAGTCGACATGGATCTCTATATAAAATAAAAATTGTACACTCCACTAAAAACTCTACCATTTCCTGTAACAGTTTCAATGAACCGTAGACCATGAAACAACGTCCATAAATTCTTTTTACACAATCACTGTTCTCTATTTCTCTTATTTACTCTCGCTGTAGACGCATCGGATCCGCGGTCGACTAATTAGCAATAACAAGTTGGTCACGAATGGCACGTGGCCGGCGGAGCGTTCGAAATTCCGCCGAGATTTTTCGCGCATAAAACGTCAGCGACGCTTAGAACAAAGAGACGCGGAAAATCGGGAGATCAATCTCGGAGCGACGGAATTAAGCGACGCCGCTTCGCCTAGCGTCGCGTCGCGCCGTGGCCTCGGCCCGTCATGAATAAAATTATCGTCCGGTCTTCTCGGCGGTATCGGGCATCGGCCAATAAAACGATCAGCCTGCGGTAGGAAAGAAACGCCCCGTGGCCCCCCCGGTCAACGGTGAAATATCTCACGAAATAATCCCCCGGGAGCATCCCCGGGCCGGGAATGGGGTCCCCGCGTTTCCAGCGGCGCGCCGTCGAGCGGACAAAGCCGCTCGAATTTACGTACAACGGCCGCGGGGAAATTATACAAATTAACCATCGGCCAAATTGCCGGCTAAATTATACAATTACACGCGGGCCCGACCGTTGTATACCGTCCCCGGTTGCTTCGTGATGGGAGGCCACAGACGAACGAGAACACGCGGGGAGGATAGTTGCTGCATCCACGGGGAGAAGCGCACAGTGCCGTGGTTCAACGTGGAACGAGGAAAAATTGCCACGAAATACCTATTTTCGAGGACAACGCGGACCAAAATTTATTGGCCAGATCTTGCACTATTTTTACATTTTTAGTAAATAATTGTAGCAGGAGAGAACGCAAAGAAATGTAATTTACATTCACCGAGTATATACGGCTCAATGAAATTTAAATTAAATCTTTGTAGTATCGTACTAACTCTCAATTAATTATTAATAGAATTATATAATACTATCATTATCAAATTTGTTAATATTTAAATATTTTAGTCTCTTAAAATTCAAATACATATGTACAAAATACAATGAACCATATAAAATGAAAATACTGTAAATCAGAAGAGCTACTTTAAATTCAGAGTTCAAATTTCTTCGAGTACAAAGAGCGAATTCAGAATATTAAATATTGCCTTCACATAACCGTAACATATAAACTAATAGAATTTCCACCATAATTATTTAAAATCAAGCAGTCGACAAATAAAATACCTAGTACATTTTCAACAATCAGATTCGCTTGCATTTGTCTTAAACCAAACAGCAAAATTCATTTTTGTGTTTTCTTCTGCTACGATCACTTATTAGGGGCCTCAAGCAGCTAGGGAACAAAAGCCGGACAATAAATTTTGGCAGACGATTTCCAAGAGAATAGATGTTTCGTTCCACTGTGCGGCGAGGCCTTTCGTCCCCGGACAGAAACGAGGACCGGGGGTTGAGCGGCAATCAAGCCTTAATTAGCCGGCGCAGCGGTTCCCGTGGTAGCTGGTCTAACCTCTTACAGCCCTGTGTTTCGAGTATGCGAGTCCATCGTACGTACGGGTTAGCCGCGTGTACGATCCGACGAGACGAAAGTGACGAGCTGGGAAAATGGTCGTTCCGCTCGTGTTTCGCACCAGAAACGCTCCATCGTTTCCGTCCCTGCGGAAGATCGAGCCGTTTGATGGTTTCTGGAAAGGTGATGATGCGCCGAGTTCGATCGCCGGATTCGGCGAGCTTCGCATTACAATCGACGATGGCGGAAACGCTGTGAAGAAATGTTAATTATTTGCAGATGTTTCTGCGGTCGTGTAAGTAACGGAGAAATTCCGTGGAAAGAGATTTAGATGCCAATTTATTTAGGATAGAGAAGGATCTGTTTTCCAAAAAACACTGCTTCTTTTATAAAATTCACAAATAGTTTAATTTCATATTATTTAGCACAGAATAGTTGAATGATCTTATCCAATAATATTGCACACAATTTATATAGTCATCATCGAGAATATTAGTTCACTTGTTCTCATTATGCGGGCAGAAATGTATTAATAAAAAGACATAAAAAGACATCTGTTCGGTTGCGATAGAAAACGAAAATTATAGAGAAAGACAGAAATGTAAATTTATATATTTGTTTAATATAGGGGTAACGACTCATTAGGGTACAGAAAGGCATCTGTTCAGTTTCGACAGAAACAAAATTTACGGAACAGAAGAGAAATGTAAATTAATATCTTTTTATTGATTATACGGGTAAACATCCATTAGGTGCAATATTGACAGACATCTGTTGCGATTAAAAAAGAAATTTCGTGAAAAGGCAAGAAATATAATACAATAAATAAAATGGATATTAAAATACGAATTAAAATGATACAAAATTGTATCTGTTGCATGTGCAACAGAGATTAATAATTCTAATCAATGTTAACGTACCCGTTCTTTCGGAGAAATCTCTTTGCACTGAAAATGTAGCCATAGAGCATCCATCACGAAACGCTTAGCCGCAGCGTGTCCGTCGTTCGTCAGCGGCCAGCACGCGGATCGATACGAGAAAACAAGTCCATTATCATCGATACCGACTACATGGCATCTTCCCCGGCGACCTCCTCTCTATTTTCTTCCGGGAACGATCTCGTCCGGTGATTTTATTGATCGCTCGATGGCGTCCAAGTATCCCAACCCCCGACCGAAATCGCTGGCACCATCGACGGCACGATCACCGTCGGCCCGGAATTCTGGAAACAATTCCGGAGCGGCGTAAAAAAAATACCTGGATCGTAGGTGGAGTCATAATCGAATCGAACGCGCGATTTTTGAACGGTCGACGAATTTATCGGCGATCGGAAAAGAATCATGAACGCAAACATTCTTCTGAGGCAGTTTGTTTACGAGGAATAAAGAAAGTGAAATCTCGCGGGCGGAAAAGTCTCGCGAAATAAAAATTGCGCGAACAATTCGGCGTTCCAGGGAAGATCGGATACAGGTAGAGAACGTAAAGGAAGGTGTTCCGATAGATCTCCATTTATTTTTCTTCGGCGTGCGTCAAACGTCTGGAAAAATACCTGCAAAATACGAAATCGATTAAAGTGAAAGTATTTCATAGCTTTTGAGAGTTTAGGATTGTTTTCGATTTTGTTACGACTTGAAAGCGTTATTGTTGAATGTTTGAACTTTGAAATATTTAGTGTGAATAAAAAATATTACTGTTTTCGTAGTTTGTCACTGTGTTCCCTAAAGTGGGACAATGAGACAATTCTTTCCAGGCGATTGTCATAGATAATGACAAATTCTGTGAATGAATATAAAGTTTAGGGTTTAGAAATATTGCCGATTCGAATTTCTCTGTTTTCCGAAATTGTTCATCATCGAAGCTCGGCGAAGGATCGGTTTTCGTTTCGCCAGCCCGTGCCGGCTAGCGATCCAACCGAAAACACGGTCCCCCGGTGGAGGGCGGAGAGACCGACTTAGCAAATATGTACATTGGATCGCCGGGAGAAAACGGAAACAGGGCAGAAGCGGTCGGAGTCAACATTCCTTTCGAGGACACCATTTTGTCTGGCCGTGGTGCCCCCCTCGCGTCCCGTCCGCGCGGCGTGTGTATAATTCATTTCCCATAACTCCCATGGGATTGCGTCACGGGTCGTGCTTTCCACGAGGGTCCGCCGTCGCGGCCATGCTGTTTCTCGTACGCTGCTGGAAAAAGAAGGCCGCAGGGGTTAGGGGGGGGAGAGGACGGGCGGCCATAGAGCAAGAGAAAAAGGAAGAAACATATTCGGAGCGAGCCGAAACTCTCGTCGACGGCCCGGGCTGTTTATAAATTTTCCATTTTCGAGCGACTCGGAGATCTGTTCTTGACCGAGACGCACTCGCGGTTATGGCCAACGGGGGAGGAGACCGGCTAGGGATGATGAACGCGAACAAGGTCGCGCAAGGGTTGCGAACAGCGGGCGTGGATCATGGCCGATGGGCTGCTCACGAATTCACGCCGCCGTCGCCGCCGCGTCGGAATTCTCGTCTCCCGGCGAGCAAACCTTTATTTAGATGCAAGGGATCCTCGGGTAGCCGGCGGCGAACTTTCTTTACACCCGAGGATTTTCTCGGATGGCATCCCGTCCGCGATTAAATATGAATTGGCTGATTAATCTGCGCCTGAATATTGCAACCGGCAATCATAAGCCGTCCCCTTTTCTTGCGTAAACGGAGAACTTTCCGGGAAATTGGAGAAACTCTCCTTGCATCATCGTGATTCGAATAAATTCATTGAATATTGTCTGGAAAAGTCAACTGCGGGAGGGCGATTCTCAATTACTTTGCATTGTCTTTTATAGAAATAGAAATACAGTAGACTGCCGACGATTCGGCATTAGTTTAACCATTTTTGTTGACAAGAAAATTGTTGATCGAAGGAAAAATGATTGACATATTAATGAAAATGATTCATTATATTAATAAACATTCGAAATGTATTCAACAATGTACAAAACACGTTGTCCGATTAATCTACTATTCTTTTATTCCGTTCAGGTGATTTAATCGGAGTTTTACCGTATTTTATTTCTTTATTCGATTTTATCATTTCGATGGCAGCAGATACGAGACTTGTTTTCCACGGAGTTGCCTTTTCAGCAACCGTAAAATGAAATTTTTCCATCGCTTTTGCCCGCAGTGCATAAAATCCGCAGTACAAGGATCGTTCTCCGAGACCTCGGCGCCCTAAACAATTACGATTCAAAGTCCGTGTTTCTTTTTTAATGAGGACGTTAGTTATCTCGAGCGAGCGGATTTTTCCCCGTCTTTCTGTTACACGTTCCCGCTGCTACATATATAAATATACACGCAATTTTCTCGTAAACTGTTTTATCATTCACCGTTCCGTCTACAGAGATACCCTATTCATGACGTTTTATCTATTCGGGATGCGTTTAACATCGTTGCCGAGCACCACCGACCTTCCAGCCTACGTTCCCGGCTTCATTTATACTTTGCTGCCGCCGCGTTATCCGGCTGCCACTTTGTTCCGCCCGGTGAAAAAGAAACAACGTAATCGTTTCCTTTACACTGTCGTGCCACGCAGCCGTCATTCGATCGTGTCCCCGTTCACGAAAGTGTTGCCCATCGTTTTCTGCGTCGCCACGCCGCAAAAATAGCCGCGGCGAATTAAGAGAGTCGCGTGTTCGAATTACGTTCGCAACCCGCTGCACAGAATCTACGGGACAACCTTCGTCGCGTCAATTTGCAATCCGCGAACAGTCCGCGAATTCCACGGGAAAATTCCGAAGGTACGAAATCGAAATGAAAATTGTCAAGACGAGTCGAAGCTTCGGACAGGCAATGACGGATTGTGTTTAGAAGAAAGAGCAGTGTCGTATGGAATAAAATTTTTGATCGCGGTTTAGAGGTAATATTGCTGCTGAGAGATTGTCTCGCAAATGAACAAAGAAAACGCTGGTTAATTCGGAGGATAGGTAAGTGATCAACATCCTGCGGGTTTTATGCATTCGTGGCGAAACGGAGTAGTTGCATTTTACAGAGATAATATTTTAAAGATTACAGGGATAATATTTTAAAGTTTTAAAGAATCTAAAACTGTCGATATATTACGTTTAACGTATGAACGTTCTTTAAAAGAGGAAATGAATGCTAGGGCCTAGGGGAACGCGATGCGCCCCTGCCCGTCGGGCATGGTGGCTCGTTGTAGCAACGTTTTGCGTACAAACGATGGCATACTTTGGTATTCACGAAAGCGAGCCGCTATCCCCGGGGAACGTGACGGGCTCGACAAAAATCGGATAGACGGGAATTATCGACCGTCGTGACGCTCCTCTACAGTTGGTGGGTTCGAATTAAAATCGTCGGCAGGAGCGGGTCCGGGGATCGCGCGACACATAATTTTCCGCCTGCATTGAAATTTATTGGACGCTAATTTTCCGGCATCGGTTCGCCGAGTACAGTAATGATTCAGTTAGTGTCGCCAAGTAGGAATCGAAAGTCGTCACGAACTGAATCCGAAGACATGATTATCGATCGTCGCGGCTCGCCTTTGTATTTGGGGACATCTCATAAAAGAAAGAGATGGAACGAGACTCGAGGCGAACGAAACTACATTGTAACCTGAGAGGCAGCCGCCGCATGCCGACGTAGATTACTATGAATACATACATTGTAACGCTAGCATAAAAACGATTACTTAACTTTCTTATTTCCAATTTTTTATACATGAAAATTTGTTTAATATATTGGTCAGATTTTTCCAATTAAAATGATACCAAACACGACATATTTTACACCGTATTTATTCATTATACGAATCAAGTATTTTATTTTATTTACGAAAAAAAACATTAAAAAAACCGATTCGTAATTATAAAAGAAGTATTAAAGTCAAAAAGAAGTATTAAAGACAATGCTATATATGGTATTGTGTAATTCGAGCGACAGCAAGTGTAGCCTTCTCTACACGCCATCGGCCACACGGTGGCGACAGAAACTGAATCAAATCGGACACGCAATCGCGACAGGAACTGCAAGCATCGCGACGACTTCGACGCGGTAGGTTTTCAGATGGCTTCGATTTCGAGAAAAGTATAGATATTAATTTCGATTTTGAGATAGTAGATGTAAAGACTGACTCGATTTCGAGACGATAGGTGCAAATATTCCCTCGATTTCGAGACGGTAAGTATAGAAAATCGCTTCGAGGTCGCGACCGCAAGTGAATCAATCGGACACGCATTCGCGACAGGAACTGTAAGCATCGCGACGACTTCGATGCGGTAGGTTTTGAGATCGCTTCGATTTCGAGACATTTAGAATTCTACGCGTTTGACGGAAAGTGTGGCGGAACAATTTACTGTATTTTTTCCATCAATTCTGGAATTTGAAGGGGCCTTGGAGTAAGGATGGTTGAACAGTGAGAAGCTGTTTAGATACGAGCTCCTCGAAACTCAGCATCGATAACGAAAAAAATGGTTTGCAGATTCATAGAAAGATGGTTTAATTGCTAATTATTAATAAATTGGTAATTTGCTATGGGAAATCGTCCAGGTCAACCTTCTACGGTTTCGGTACCGTTGCGTACACGACCAGGATGACCCTTCGGATTATCCCGGTTTACGGCACGTCCTGCCTGTAGGCTTTTTCGAAATGCTATTATGAAATTCTCTTAGAAATCTTAACTTTGTGACACGTCACGGTTATTGAAGAAAACGGTAAAATTATGTCATGTTTAGTCTCATTTTAATCAGAAAATTATCAGCAATATGTTAAAAAGAAATTCAGTTTTAAAATTTTAAAATTAAAAAAGTTTTGTTATAGTATTATGAGTTGTCTTCCGGGAATTAGAGTCAAAGGAGCCGCGGCGCGTGCCGCAGCACACGTGTTCATCGACTCTGTCGAACTTCGGCATCGGCGTAGCGAAGAAATCGATAAATTACAGTGGCGTAGGAATAGCACCGCGACAGGAGTAGAACCGAAAAATTGCGACAGAAATCGAAACATTACTGTACCCGCGTTTTCCATAAATCGCGGACCGGATTAACAATTCCTACATATTCATGGGATGTGTTATCGGCGCCGATATCCGCCCGCGGGGAGACGCCGTGTCGCGAACAGCGCGTCCCATTTCCGTGCGATTTTTCGGTACGGGGACGTGGGAGCGCGGCCGGCGATAATGCCCGCGGACTGAAAAAATTGTCGAGATACAAATAATCTTGTTTTCGACGTAGGGCGATTGAAAACGAACGATGTTGGCCCCAGTTTTATTCTGCGATGATATTTAACTCTTTTAAGATTTAATTTAATTTAATTTATGAACTGCTGAAATAACTTGTGCAAGGGTTACTTTAAAGTGCCATAACTTTGCGAGAAAAAATCGCAGACGTGTCTTTCTTCTTTTAAATTAAAGGGGATGAAACGAACTTTATTTTGTTATAAACGGCATCTGTGATAAAAATTGTACAAAGTCCGTACATTTTGTCAAAGTTGACAGTTCTCAATATGACCTCATATTTAGCATGACCTCGCATTTAATGAATTAAGGTGGTAAAGGTGCATCAAACATAAAATCTAGGAAAATTGTATTAAAGTAGAGGTTCCAAGCTTTAATTAAAAAAAAAAATCGTCATACTATGATCATTTCTGGAGAAGGTATTGTCAGTCAAAGTTGATCAATTTCCATCAAAATTTATCTTTACCTTATTTTGAATAAATTGGTCTACGTAGAAAACCGGAATAACTTTTGCAACAACCCACTACATAATCAACTTCTACAGACTTTTCTGAAATGTTGTATAATTCGTTACAAATAGGTCTACTTTGTCGACGTCGTTGTTCCTACGAATTGAATAAACCAATAAAAAGACACCGGTTCTCGAGAAGAAATACTTGCACGGCTCCGAGTTCTTCCTGTTTTAAATTATTCTGGACTATCATGAATTACAATCAACCGTCAGCAAGACTCTCGTATTTAAATTTCTCCCGTTTCGATATTTAATTACACCGATCAGGCGTTCCGATACGAATCGCTTAAACGGCGCTCGCAAACTCGTTTCTCAAACTCAAATCTGGAACGCGCGCTAGAAGAGGTCCAACGTAGCCGGTTATTCGATGAAAATCTTCGCACGTCAATTTCCTGAACGCTGCCGATACGCGATCGAAAAACCTCACTTTTAGTTTCGAATAAGTAAACGTCGTCTACCACCGCGCTCTCAAGAGCCCGCGAGTTTCTCTAGAAGTTTCGCTGGCTGGGAGAGCCAACCTCTGTTTCCAGCAATCCACGGTGCGGCGTCCCCGAAACTTTCTTTCGCCGTCGGGGTGCATTATGCAACTTTGTCCGGCGAAATTTCTATTCCCGGCGAATATTCGCGTGGCGGACGAAAGAACGAGTTCCACGGAGCGCGGCGGCGGCATCATCTTTCTCGGGTTTCGGGGAGGGCGAGCGTGTTTTCGGCGAGCCAGAGCGAGCCCCGGAGTCGTTAGCATGGAGAGGGTTTTCTGAAGCGCGGCGGATGTAAAATCGCGTTGCCGGAGGCTGCATTCGCTAAGTGGAGAATCTCGTTACCGCGACGGCCCCCCCGCCCCCCACCTGTGTAATCGAAATTCCCATGTTAACAGGACCGCTGACCCCGCGTAATTTTTCTTCCGGGTTAACTCCGCCGATCCGACTCGCGCGGCGCCGCGCCGTTCAATTACTCCGCTCATACATTTCATCAGCGGTGAGCGGCTCTCTGGCCAAGGAGTCGCGCGAAAATGGAGAGAGAGAGAGAGAGAGAGGATAAATCGATCGTCCTCGAGTTATCGCGGCGCGATCGATGCCATTGTGGAACCTGTTCCGAGGCCGAACGGTGAAAACCACGATTTTTGGAACGAAAGTGGGTCGGACGATCCTCCTCGGGTCTCTTGATTTACGGTTGATGAACTTTCGTGACTCGCCGGGAAAGTGTTAAATAAATTCGTAACGAAAGTCTTCTCAATTTTACGACAGCCTGAAATTCGTTCCACTGCTGATTTCGCGCGGCTATGAGGAACGCGAAACAGTAGTAACTTCGTCACGTCGTGACAAAAGAAAATATAGGTGCGTTGCTTTTTAAGAAAATTACAATTAAATGAAATTTAAAATTCTTTTTTCTTAAATCCAAATATAGAATCTGTTTTCTCCTATCAGGTATAATTCTCATGTAACTCTGCCCCGAATTATTGAAACTGTTTGAAATAACGCAGACTCAAATGGAGTTTAATATTTGCTAGCAAATGAAACGTTATTATACTAATTACTGCTGAGCACTCAAACATAATGTTCTATAAACCGAGTAAAATGATCCAGAAAGCTTTTATGCCTTGTAAATAATTACGATCTTGGTGATTATTGAATATTAAACTACTTATTACTTAAAAGCTTTGATCGAAAAAAGTCGTATAAAACTCTCGTGTTATTGCAAGAGGTATGAAGAATTATAATTTCGTCAAAAATTGTAACCTTCCTCCTTTAGTAATTACTCTCGCGAATATCGAACGAAATGCAACAGCTCCGAATGGATTTTATGTTCGACGAATGGTTCCCTTGCTCTATATTCGGATTATCGAGTACGCCGCGAATGCGATAGAACGAGCGACGGTAGATCGGAGACTTTAACGAAGTACGAAGCGTAATGTACTTTCCGCTCGGGCCGCTCGGGATCGTTAACGCGGACAGCAAGGTTGCAACCAGTTCCTGCTTCGACAACCGTATTTATGAAACAGTAAATTTGAAGCGGGTCCGCGCGGAGCGGGGAAGTCACTCTTACGCGGCCCGAAGTTTCATAAACGTTGATCCGAGAGCGTTTTACCGAAGCGGCCTGAAACGAAACCGTGACATTTATACACTTGTACAAGCGCGTATACGTGTGTAAATCCACCGAGCTCGCGTTCGCGTCGACGAAACGCGATGTATCGCCGTTCGAATGCCTGCTTTTCAAAGAGTTGAGCGTCCTATTAAATCTAAACGTAAAATTAGTTATAAAAGTATACGTAGAATTGAATATGAAATGAAATGTAAAGTGAAATATAGAATTGAATGAGAAATTAAAGGTAAAACTAAATGAAAAGTAAAATGTAAAATTGAATGTAAAATTGAATGTAAAATTGAATGTAAAATTGAATGTAAAAGTCGATTACGCCGCGGTAAATCGACGATGCTGATCGGCCGATTTTATTCTAACCGCGTTAATCTTTGGATCGAAGTCAGCCATATAATATGCAATAATAACGCATGCGTCCACGATCGGAATCAAGCTGCTGCGAATATTCCTCCCATTTCCTTCGCGTGTCATACTTTCGTGCTTTTTATACGCAACCGTTCCCTTAATACTCTAATTTATAGAAACTTCCCCCATCGAGGCTTTAATTAGCTTCTCGGAGTGGGCGCGATGCGTAGTAAATTTTATAGAGTTTTTGCTTCGTTTTTTCTTCCCGTACGTGCACGCAGCTCGTTCGGATGCGAACTGCACAATCACGACGTTTCTGCGGTGCAATTATACGAATTAATGTCTATTACACGGGGATCCTTTATTGAAAGAAAAATCAGATTACAAGATAACGCGACTGGGATAGAGTATGCATTTTATTTCTAACCGTGCAGAACTATTTAATTCTTCGAAATTGTTGTGTTCATACTGTCGGAACGTTCGGTGATTAATTCATTTTATAATCACGAGAAAATGAAAGACGATTTTATAATATTCAGAGAAAAAAGAACTTCTCACATCATTCTGGTAATTTAAAAATCTTTTCCTCATAAAAATGACTCTTTTTTAATATCCTTCCAAGCAGACATTTCTCCGTAAAAACAGAACAACTTTTCGAACCACCCTATCCCTTTCTCAGTCTCGATAATTGAATAATAATAATCGAAATTAAAAATGAAATATTCAATTGCTCTCGCAATCAATTCAGACAACCTATTGTCATGTCACGGAGTACACTAAAAGGCAAATCGTTCGAACCCAGCGCTGCTCGCAGCAGACTAAAAGCAGCGTTAACCCCGAAGCCATAAAAATCCGTCTAACGAGTCCGAGATTAGCTCACAATAGCGAAAGGGAAGAGACTCATTGGGAACGGGCGGCCGTTGCCGTATTCCCACGTGCAGCAGGTGAGTAAATACCTGGCCGGCTTAGTGGGAATGCACTAATTAAAATCCCATTAATTTCTTTTTTTTTTGTACGAAAGGAACGGTACGATCCGGAATACCTTCGCTGCATTCTGTGCTGGCGTCGACGTCATCCCGCCGAAGGTTGTCTATAATTAGATCACGGCTCCGGGGTCCGCCATCTTGCGCGGCGTTGTAGCCGTGACGCCATCGTCCGGTCCTATTTCCAGGAGAGGGCCGGGTGTCGTCGATCCAATCGAGAGATCCCCGCGGCCTCGATCTATCGGCCGCCGCGGCGCGGGGTGTTTCCTCGTCGTGCGCCCCGCCGATAAACATCGTCCTCCGCGGCGGCCCGCGGATAAAGTTACACTCTCGGAAACCGAAAAGACCTCGGGGATCGAACGAGCCAAGAGAAAAATGAAAGATACGATTCCGTTCCACTTCCGAACTTCCGCGGTCCGTCGCTCGGAAAAACGTGGAAGTTTGCCCACCGATACGACCGCACCCCCGCCCTCCCGCACCCTCGTCCGCGAAAGACGCCGCGGAAACTGTGCGGAACTGGTATCTAGGTGTAATACACGTTGGACCGTGTGCTGCGTTTGGACGACGGAAACGGGCGGATTCGGAAAACGGAGGTGCTCGTTTCGCGTATCCTATCGGGGCCGGTGTCCGGCTTGCTCTTCGAACGAAGTTGCCGGACAACTGACAGAGTTTCCTCCACCGTCGAACGACGCTCGACCGTAGGCAACATCCTTGAACGGGTTGCAGCGGTCTCAAAAGCCGCCTAGCGTGCTCGGAATTAGCGGGGGCGAGAGACCCATTCTCAACCCTTCCGCCGGCCGGCTACTTTTATAGTTTTATAGCTTTTTCGAACGACCGGCCCAGGGTCTCCAACTCTTTAGCTGCCGCAAACTCGAAGGACGCTCGCGTCTATGACCTAGCAGCCCGCGGAAAACCCTTTCTCCCTTATTGGATGGGCCACGCCGGGATTTCGACCCCGGCGAAGTGCTTTCGGCAGTTTGCCGCGTTTCCGATGGATCCCATGCTTCGACACTTTACGCCAGCGTTAATTGCTGATACGTTTCAGCTATCGAACCAATGATTCGTTCGTTGCGTGGAGTATTAGTGTGTAGTGTAATCGTCTTAGCCGGTTTTTTGAATTATTTGTGTGAAGCGTATTACACCTGTTCGATTTTATCATCGGGCTGCGGATTTTTTGTAGAATAAGAACTGAATGCGTTAATTACAGGTGGCAAGGGTTGTATAAAAAAAATTATTTAAATGCTTCTATCGTTTTGCATTGGATCTGCCCATTTTTGTCAGAAATGCGTAAAATCCAGAATTTATCTTTCTCGTAAATATGCAGCATGTTCTATTAAACCCTTTGAATTACCATTTCTTTTACAGCTGCGTTAATTAGCACATCTTCGTCCTCGATCGTTTCATTTAGATATAGAACGACATAATTTTGCGTGTCTCGTTATTTACTGTCATTCTTGGATTTTAATGACAGGGGAATTAGAATGAATTAGTAAAATTCATATTTAATAATCTTACTCACGAGACGCATTCGTAGATTAGGGGTTAGATTGATTAAGAATTCGTTATTTTCAATGATTTTTCTAATTAAACGAGACAATTTTTGGTTCTATATATCTTCATTTGTTTCCATTTTCTTTAATAGTGAGAGAATAAAATGTTGCTTTGATTCGAAAGAAAAATTAGTAAAATGAACAAATAAATAAGATTAATGCTAGAGATTAATAAAATTCAGATAGACAAAGTGCTAAATTATCTACTAGAGCAATCCAGAATTTAATCAATATTCTATCTTGCAAAACTGACAGCGTAATTATCGTTTGCTTGAAATAAGCAGCGTTTGCAATGGAATTTCGGGAAGGGGAATGAATCTGCGGCCTTAATTAGCATTTTTGTTAATATTAGAAGGAAACGGGGAACGCAGTGGATCGAGTTTCCGTTCGTTCGTGGCCGGGGTGCGATTCTGAATCCCGAGTGCGCTGTACAGGCCGCAGATAACAACTTGGTCGGATTCCGCGCGATGATGGGGACGGTTTAACATAAGTCCGTCAAAGTTTCAAAGTTTGATGAACACTCGTAGCTTAGCCTGTTGTTGGCTGTTTAGGTGATCCGCCGCGGCAAGTTTCTCGAAAATGGCCGCGCATCTTTCACGGGAAACTTTCCGCCCCGCGTTAGAAGTTGGAACGTTCTATTTACCCCCCTTGGTCCTGTATTTCCAACAAACATTGTGACTCGTTTCGGTAAAATTGCACGCCAAGAAAAATCTGCGGTGAAATCTATCTATAGATTCATTGGAATATTGCTTCCATCAACAGAGTTAAAAATTTTTATGATAAATATTGAAATTAAATATTCTGTCACTTAACCAAATCGCTTCGAATTATAGTATCATACTATAGGAAAATTAATTGTAATAGCTACAGTCTAGTTACTTAATTTATTTCTCTCAACCAAAAATTGATGAATAAATCTGTTTGTCGCCTTCCAAGGCTTCCACCCGCAGTGTCAATTTTTGTCATAAATATTGAAATTAAATATTCCATTGCCTGGTTAGGCCGTTTCGGACACGTTTCGTCGAAACGGTGTGGCAGGAAGCCGCTGGCGGCATTCTCGGCCGACCACCCCGAGCCCAAAAGATCATCCGGTGGCAGGAGTTTGTCAAAACCGTATCAGGTAGACACGGAAGCAGCGTGTCACGTGTTTAAGGGCCCGGTGTCCCGCGGCTGAGCGAAACAATGTGTGGTGTACACACAAGTACGGGGCTGGTTTTGCGGGCCGCTCGTAGCGCGAACCATAAAGCCGCGTTTTACGGCTCGTAAAGTCAATGAAGCTGGTCACGTTTGCTCTCGCAGCGTCTTCGAGGACGTTAGGCGTGAGTCGACGCGGTACCACCTAAATAGGCAGCCCGCAGAATTATGATCCGAATGTTCATGAATATTTATTCGCGGATCCGCGGGACATCGTTTGATTTCGAGAGGGACTGATAACCGCCGGGGCTGCATCAGTGACACCATTTTCCCTTGGGCGCACACAGAAGCAGCTTTTCTATCCTTAGGGACTCTGATCCTTGGATCTCTCACTTGGAAAATAAAGGATCAAGATCGTCGACTAACAAGTCGATTTCTAATTTGGAATTTTTGTGGAAGAATATTATTAAGAAGCAACGGCTGTTTACGATAAAAAGGCTGCCTGAATTTGCCTAACAATTAAGTGGTTCGAACTTTGCGTACAGGAATGTTCGTGAAAGTTGAGATAGTTCATTGCTATTATCTTATCGGAGATATTCTAATTAAGATATTTCGAATGCCAAAGCTTGTCGGTCGATAGAAGCTGTCCGCGAGATTTATTCCAGTTCTCATGTTTTAAACATTGTCGAGAGACGTGAGCCATGGACACGGTAACACTGAACCTAACGAGCATTAAAAACCGACTAATAAGAATGACAGAACCGAATTTACTTAGGCTCCTTTGCCATTTTCGTGGTAACGTATGCTAGAATTAACATATTGATTGAATCGTTCCTACCGAAAAAGTCTTAATAGCTTCAACAATTTAAAAATCATCGGCGTGGCGAGTTCAGCGTCGATTCGTGTCCGAGATAAGCCCGTCCTCGATCTTAGACATTAATTGTACATCGTCTTAATTTTACAACAGACATTTCCTAATTCACGAAATCGAGCATACCACGATAAAATGTTCAAATTCAAGACGGTGACCAATTAAGAACACAGCTCGGTGTCTTAAGCTCCGCGGGAACAAACGTCAGAATTCTCTAGGCATCTCTGCAGGCACCTTCGTTCGCTCTGAAAAATCACGAGCACCGAGCTACCTGGAAAGGTGAGCCGTGTCCCCTCCGAGGACTGGCTCCGGCGAGAAGTTCCTCGCATCTCGGGGCCGCGTCAACCTAATAATTAAAACTATCCCGTACTATTTACGCGACTCCGCGTCGCGTATCCCGCAGTCTATTAATTAAACGGCCCCGGCTGCGCGGGACTATTAAAAGATGGCGGGAATTGGAAATGCGGTCGGAGGCCTCGATTCGGACAGGCAATACCCGGGGGCCGGTCTCCGGGCAGATGTCCGTGGCTGCGATAAGGCGACCGAGGGAAAAGGGTCGCGCCCTGGGACTCATGCGGTTTAATTGCAGCCGCCGCGACCGATCGGCTTAATTAGATCTTTCCATTCCTCTCGTATTTTCAAGAACGGAACGGAACTCGGTGCTGCACGGAGCGGCTCGTAACCGGGGGACGCCACCTTATCGTAATGGAAAATCCGGAGTGTCGCGATTTGTCACCCGGAGATTTTTTGTCAGAACTGGACGTCGATATAGCGAAAAAGGAGGAAACTTGTTAATGAAAATTCACTCGTAGAGATGAATCATCAATTGAGAATAAATTATTTCTTGGTGAATTAATAATCGAAATTCTAAAAAAGAACGTTTCGTTTTGATTTTAATATGTAAGAAGACGTTGCTATTTTTATTTTAAGATAATGAAAATTTAACGAGCTTTTCTTTTTAATAGATAAATATGCTTCTGAAATATTTTGTACTTTGCGAATCATTGACATTGATTTATTATCGGAAAATTATTTTAAAATGAAAAGTTGTAAATCTATGTATTTGACCACCTCGGTAGGAATATTGTTAATAAAACCGTAGATCCGGCGATTTGTTTTAGAAACCGGAATCTCCGGATTAAAACCGGTGGAGATGGCAAACCCCGGTCGTAACGAAAGCGCTAGACTTGCCAGCCGGGAACGCGGCCCCGGGGCTAATTAGTAGACAGAGGGAACCTTTCGAATTGACCGGGCTTCGATTCCTCCCGTCCCCGCGCCGGCGGAACCGCCTTTTTTTCCGCGCGCGGAGAAGAGATCGAACCCGGTCCGCCATTTCAATATCGATCCAGCCAATCTCGCCCATCCCCGCCGGTTCAGGAAATTATTTTCACCCCCTCCGGTTCCACGGCGCGTCGTTCAATCCCGGAACAGTTTTCCCTCGCTCTCGACGTGTTCCAATTCTGCTAAAAGACTTCTCCCCCCGCCGCCGCCGCCGTCCGCCTCGCAGCGTTCCCGAAGACGTTCCCGGAGCGGAACGGCCACGTCCTCGAAGTGCAACCCTTTTAATCCTGCCGTGACCAGTCGCATAAACGAGCCGAGGCCTTTTGTCCTTGCTCGGTTATTACCTCAGAGAGTGGTTACCTCCTTCGGTCAGCCAGAGAATTCCTTCTCTCTCTCTCTCTCTCTCCCTCTCTCTATTCCTCCCTCTCCTGTTCCTTCCCTTTTTCATCCGTCACTCGTTTCTTTTTTCCCTTTGTTCGCGTTCCTCTTCCACCCGGCGCGGCTTCTCTCGCTTCGTCTTTTTACGCTCGCTTCCGAGCCGAGGAAAAAAAATCAACCCTTTCGAGCCGCGAGCGAGCGGTTTCTTTATGGGGCTTACACCGAGGGAATATTTATGAGCGTTCACGGACCGGGTCCGCGCGAACCCGAGATCCCCATGGGAGCCCAAAACCGAACCCCCTCCCCCCCCCCCCTGCTCCCTCGTCCAGGCGAACATGGATCCCGACGAAATTGTTGGGTGCGCGGATCGATCGATTTTCGAATTAGTGCTTGCTCGAAGGTTTTAGAAATTGTGGGACGTGCTGGAGATGATCGCTGTTCCACGTGTCACGGTATTATCTTGCGAGAAAGGTTCGAGTGTGGACGTGGGTAATGGTAAATGTAGCTTTATACTCTGTGGCAAACATTTTTAATTAAAAAATTCGCGACAGTAGAATTTGAACAGAAACTCGATTTTAAAATCTATTATTTTTTTCTATTAAATAAAAATGTATCATTTATTTATCTCATTCTTATTGCGACACGAAATTGTTATATTCACATTTGTGATACCATGTTACATTACTGTAATCTTATTTTAGACTACGTGCTATCTCACAAACGATTTTCCCCATTGACACGAATAAACTGTTATTATTACTATTACTTGCAACGCAAAATCTCCAGATGCATCCCGTGCAAAAAGTGAGAGATCGGATATTCCCGAAGGCATTAACATCCTTCTATAATTAACACAAATAAAACGTTTAAAAGTGAAACGCCACGTCCGTCTTAATTCACTCGCAAAATTGGACACCCTGTTCGTTAATTAAAATGTCGTAAGCCTCGAGGGGATATATTACGAAACACTCGGAATTCAGTCTCATTAGGGATTGAACAGTTCATTTAATTCTTTACGGATTGCTACAATACTTACATTAGCCGGCGCAAGTTTCTTTATCAGAATAACGTCGGTCTCCGGTGAGCAGAGCCGATGGAATCCGCGGCCGCTTGGTCTCTTTGAAGATGCGCGCGTTGATTGGTCGGGAAACGGGCCGCTGATGGCACCGGATCGTTCGTAACCCGAATCTGCAAACGAACAGCACTGATTCGGATGTGCTGGGAATTTTTATGCTCCCGTTTCACAGGAGACGCTCTCCGGATCCGAGTGCGTAAGTTCGACGTAAAATTCGGTGGCGTTTAATTGTTTCCCATGCTCGAAGCTGTTTTAACCCTTTTAGTGCCGGAGGGCCGATATATCGGCTCGCGCAGCACTGGCGAAAAGTGCCTTATACTTATACCTTCCTTATTTATATAATTTCCAATGAATATAGAAAAATTGCCGTCATTGTTCCATTCTCAATTTCGCCCTTAATTCACTGCTTTTTGAATTGTATAAATATTGCTTTTCGTTTGGTTTTTATGAGTCTTTCTCCAAATCCTAGAAAACTGTGAAATTTGGCTTTTTCGCCCGGCACTAAGGGGGTTAAGAATGTATTCGTCACGGTTGCGGTAAATTTAATCTACTGCCATTGTCTATCCATGAACGCGTTATCTTTTATAGAGATTTAATAGAAGCAGATATTCATTGAATTTATAGAAATACAGCTGTAAACAAAAGAAATGCTTAATAGAATTTATACTGTTTTTCAAGTGTACTTTAACCACGCGAAATGAGTAATCATCGATGAGTAAATCGCAGATTTTATGCTTATTATAATAGGAACGATTAGGTCAAATGCGAACTTGTAAATACATTTGAAGAATACAGATGCTTTATTTTCAATCGATTAAAATTAATCAGAAAAGAAATAAATATTGCAATTAACGCAGACAAGTTTTATTTTACATAAAGATCCACAGTCTATCAATTCGTAATAAATATTCTTCAGTAACTATAAATTATGTTTCAAGGTAGGTTAAATTTTCCTTGTCATTGTCACAGGATCTTCTTCCATTTCTGATACTTTCATAGACTTTCTTTGTAAATAGGAGACGTAATCTTAAACAAAGGTTGTATTTACATCAACCAGATAAGGAATGGCTTGGATACACGATCCGTCGTTAGAGGGCTAAGCTTCAAGCCCAGTCATAGACACCGTGGCGCACTGTAGCCCCGTGTACATAAATACCTGCCGCCCCTAAGATGGTTTCCATTTCACTGTTCTGATAAGAGTGAGTAGATTTACCGGTCGTGTGTTCAACTCGGCCATTAGGATACGGTGTTACGCGAACAAGCGTGGGAGACTAGCGTTCGAGGCAATGTTACAACAATATGGAAAACCGAATTGCACGGTGCCCGGTTATATTGATACGGACGACATGTCACGGTTTCCATAACCGGATATGTTAAATAAATTGTCCGTTTGTTCGTTAGAATTTTTTGGACGATTTTGTGTGGAGTTTTGTGTGATTTTGGAACATGTTAGGTTATTAATTGGGTTATTAAGGATGTTAGGTTTTCCTCAGTTTTCTTCAATATTTTATCAACATTTCTTAAGCATTAAAATAGGCTTATCTATGGAAAAGAACATTGATTAGCAGCATGGACAATTTTATCTTATTTATTACGACGATTACTTTTACCTCTATGTTGTTAAATTATTCAGACATAATTGGGTTACTCATATCGGTTACATAAAATTAACAGCCCCTATGCATATAACGTTCGAACGTCATATTTAAATCTACAATTATGTCAGCGATAATTGTTACTTTTAATCTTATCACCGGAATATAAATGTGAAACTACAAACACAGAAAATTACATTTAAAATTTTCGACTTCAATTTCCAACTTTGCAATGTTAAAATATTATATCATTCAAGGTTATGTTTCTCGTTTCAGTACAGTGTACAATGTAAAACACACTGTGCTAAGTTTTAGATACTAAATACTTTGAATTAAATCGACTCAAAAGCCTCTATTAATTATTCCGCTTATAACGAATACTTAAATTAATTCTATTAAAAGGAATAGAAGAAACACGTTTGGAAAGAATTACTAAAAAGTCAACAACAATCCCCAAGCCTCCTTTATTGTCTCCTAATCAAAGAAATCCACCATACGAGCGCTAAATAGCTTTCGTCACAGTAACAACAGCAGTCTGCAATTATCGAGAACAAAGAAGGTACGTGCACAGAGCCGTAATCATCGGAAAGGTTCGTTGTCACGTAGATCGCGGATGCGTCGATCGGATCGAGTCGTACGTGATCGCTATCCGTCGATTGCCACCCCTGTCGGTTTCACCGTCGAAAGTGGAAGTCCATCGTAGATCGAGTGGCCGCGTCGCTTGCATCCCGTAGTTTCTTTATTTAAAACAACGGCCCCGTGGAAAGGAGCACAGAATTCCACGGATCGATCTCTTTATTCGCGCCACCCTCGATCGCGGCGATCGCGGCGCAACGAAAAATCACGGTTGTTTAGAAATTCCGAGACGGATCGGGCCGTGGCTCGGGTTTTATTCGCCTCTTGCTCTAAAACGGGCAGAGAGCCTCGGGAGAGGCTCGAAGGCCAGTCGCGTGGACGCTTTTAACTTCCATCGCGACGGAAACGCTCTTCTCGTAGCGCGGCTACGTGGAACGTGGCGAGCATTCGAGCATTCGAGCATTCGAGCACTCGAGCATTCGAGCACTCGTCCGGGGCAAATCCTCGCGTAAAATTGTTATTCAAGGTCCGGCGTCCTGGCGTCTCGATTCCCGAGGATGTCGAGGACTCCGGCCAGCCGATAAACGCGAGATCCGATTCCCAGATTAACTTCTCAGGGGGTTGGAATGCTGACCCGTTCGTTGGTCCCTCGGCCAAGATTTTCACCTTGTTCGATGCAATATGCAGCCACGGTCCTTCGTCGCGGGCCCTCCGTGATAGGAGTCACTGAAAATCATGGCCGATAAGACGGGATCATAACTGGCCGCGTCCGGTCTCTGCGCTGTTATGTATTTCCAATTTATTTGTCCCACTTTCGGGCGAAGATTAACGCTGCAACTGAATTGATTTATTATGTGCGACTCGGCTCAAGATGCAACGATTTAAACGCACGCACCAAGAAGAAAATTTATGAAGTCGAGAAGTAATTGTGTGTTAAACAATTAAATGCATTAGAATTCCTAAGTTCTGCGGAACGCTCTGCTATTATGTTAGGATCGTAAAGCATCTCTCTATTGTGATGAAATCAGACATTTTTCTGGCGTGTCGTAATTATACGACTATTGTATTAAAATCTCCTTTCGTCATTTTCGTTATCTCATTATATTTAGAAAAATGTGTGCTTGCCTTTTTAGTAAAATTACTAAGTTAAATTATATAAGAATTCTGCTATACAACGAAGAATACCTTTCAACAAATATATGTATTTATATCAAGCACATAATTGCTTCCAATGCTCTTAATGAATTTACAACATTCTTATCTTTTCGAATATTAATTTGGCAAACAAGTAATTAAAAAATTGACAATCTATTGAAGCAAAAATTGAGACAAATATCGCATCAAAGAGCACCCCATATTTTTCTAAAAATACCCTATGCATCCAATCAATTTACACTTCTTCGATTTTCTAGCTTCCCTATCTTAAAGTGCGTCCATTCGGAGTGTATACAAAGTTATTATAGTCCCAATAAATTGCACTGTTAAGTGTTCGCAGGTGCTTCATCGTAAACGTGCCTCGTTACATTCTATTTAACTTTTACACGTCGAGCGCCGCGACGGTCGCACATCAGCGACTCTAATTCATTACTCGTTTTCAAAATTTATTTCTATTGCTGTATTCGAGCGAACTAAATTTGACTAGGATTTTCAAAATGATTAAATTACCATCTAGTATGATAAATATTAGCTTTCTAGTCGTAGCTTCTTTAATTATTTTACTGTAATTTAGGGGTTGATTTTCAGTATTTAAGTTTTGATTTTCAGCATTCAAGTGTTGATTTTCAATACTCGACGTGTTACACAGAGTCGTGGTTAAAGAAATATCACAGATCTCCAGTCGCTATTGAGTTTAGGCGAGTCGCCCTCGTTCCCAAGTTTTGGTTCCAGCACAGACGAGGTTTTTGTTCCCGAGTACCCTTCCCGATCCATCCCGTGGTCGTTTCAACACATAATATCTCGAAAACCGAGCCGGCAACCCGACACTTTGCGGAAAGTAAGTTCCGAATGGATAAAAACTGTTCGAAGTTATGGGATAGGGAATGTCTCCGTGGCAGAGAGCCGCGTCTCTCGTCCCTCCCCACCCCTCCGCTCGTTCCCCGCCATCTTTAGACCACACCCTCGAACAGTCCTTTCATTCTGTCAGCCTCCGCAGTTTTAACTGATAGAAAGTATCGAGTCACGGGGAACCCCATCGACGCCTTGTTCCCCGACTCTCTCGACGCGATGGAGGTCCCTCGAAAAAAAAACACTTCCCCTTTATGCTCCGTTTATCAGGCCATGGGTCGCGGTCATGGGAAACGTCCGCGTCCGCTTGAGACACGTCGCAGACACACGGCGATCTTCTTTCGCTCTGTTCGATAAACCGTAACTATCCTTCCCTCGCAGGACACTCGACGAAAAAAAAAAACACCATGGAATCTCTGTTCAGGATCGTCCGAATTACCATAACAGACCCGAGGTTGGTCGTTGCTAGAACGAGGACCGTGTCGACGACGTTTTAATGGATTTTATTGCGCGCTGATGGACCGAGCAGTTTTGTCAAAGTCGAGGGAGCGTGATGAAAAACACTAATCGGATTTTTATTTTATCAGTTCGACGTTGTCCGAGCAAATTTTCTGATTTTTATAAAATAGCCCCACGACTCGAAATTTGCATAGAGATGGAAGATCTACTCTTTCAGGATAAAGATCGTGCGTATTTATTTGTTTATTCCTTGGACAAAGTCTTCTTACTTTGGGTAAATAAGGAATTTTATCTGAAAATAAGAGTGACGAAAGAATTAGTTAGAAGATTTATTTTTTGGACAAAGTCCATTTACATTGAATGAATTTTAATGAATGAATTTTATGCCAAATGAGAATAACTTAAAAAGTGAATACAAGGTAAATAAAATTTTAATAATTGAACCCAGGTAAGCGTATTAAAAACGATTTAAAAAAGATTAGCGATCCATAGAAAAAATTAATGTTTTCACAGTAATCATTTGAGGTTGATCATAATTTATTTATTCAATGTCTCTTATCTATCAGCGAGCGATACAGGACAGTGAAAAAGAGATTCTTTGCCCAGAAGTTTCGTATTATAATTTAATATAAGGAACTCCCATATCGCAGGTGATGCAATAAGAAACAATCGGAGATTCCCTAAAATGGCATCCTAAAATGACAAAACGCGCAGTATTTAAACAATTCATTTCTTGGATCGGATAAAAGTATATTATTTTAACAGCCTTAAATAGGGATGGAGTTGGACGACGGGAGACACGAATCGCTTGAAAGGTCCCGATTAAAAAATGAAGCAGCCCGGCGAACACTGGATTCCCAGGCCGGAGTAAATATCTCGGCCGTGGAATGGTCGCCATTTTTTTCCTCCGGGCCACGAGGAGATTTCGAAAGTCCCCGTGGCCCGGCCGACGTTCCCGAAAAAAATAAGACACCCGCATAATCGACGGCGCCGCGCAATCGCAAAAGTCCGGCGAGGAGCGAAGCCAGGCGAGAGGAGCAAAAGAAGCGCGGCCGTATGCAAATCCGGCGCGCAAACGTTCGGCCCTCGTTGCGAAGGGAGACGCGCGCGCGAGAGAGAGAGAGAGAGCAAAAAGGAGATACAGCCAGAAAGAGAGAGAGAGAGGGAAAAAGCGGTTCGATCGGGTATCCCGAGGGACATAGTTAAATAAGATTACTATGAGTAGCGCGGCAGCCGCGGTTCAGCCGCGGCGGCGTCGTAAAACGTTCTTTTTACGCTTCCGTTCGATTTTTAGCGTAATCCACGGACCGGTCGGCCGGCTGTCCGGTTTGCGGGGACGTCTCGAGTACACGGCGATAAGGCGATATCGATAACGACCGACGTTAGTCGCGATGTCGCTGAATTTACGAGCCCTGTCCACCGGAGCGACGGAGACGGCGGAGCCGGGTGAAACGGGGGGGAGAGGGACGGAGACGGAGGAGATTGGCGAGACAGAAAGTTCGGAGAGGAGTCGGGAGAGACAAGCATGGGCAAGATGGCGACCGAGGGGCGGAGGGTGGAGAGAGAGGACGACGAGGCGAACGAGAGAGCAAAGATTCTCGAAGCGCCTACGTAATTGCGTTGTGTACGGTTCATTAGTCTACTCGAGCCCGGACAGAGAAGCAAAGAGGAAGGCGACTGGAGGAGTAAGAGAGAGAGGGAGGAAGGGAGAGGAAGATAGCGGGAGAGAGAGAGAGAGAGAGAGAGAGAACGAAGGAGAGGCGAGCGTTTATTCGCAGAACCGGTACGCTCGTTATCCGTTCGGTGCCTCGTAATATTTTGCGATTCCCCGGGCCCCCCTGATCCCCTATCGCCGCCTCGAGCACCCTTAATTAGAAACTTTACTTTGCGCGTTTAAATGCATTACTCGCCGTAATGTTGCACAATTTATGCCCACGGGGGCTGTAACCGTACAACCTCCGGCGGACCATCCCCCCGGTGGAAAGGAACGCCGCGGACAAGCGACTCCGCCTCGTTAATCCGACGTTAATCGCCACGGCTCTCGGAGACTCGCGGGATCCGGGCCCGCGGAATCGGACACGCCGGATTCGCGAGCCTCCAGGAACGCTTAAAATGGAGCTCCCCCATCCCCGTCCCACACGGTAGGACATTTTTAACAATTTCGATCGCACGTCCGCCCGAATTTTCGAAGAACTTTTCGTCGCACCTGGCTTCGTGGATTTAATTCAATCGGTTTATTAGCAGGTGCGCGCGCGCGCATGAATTATTTATGCAGATGATACTGGACATCGGCAGCGTTTAGTCGACCTAAATGGACTGGGCGCGGACGATCATTTATTTTAGACCTCGTGGTTTTTATTTTATTCAGCTCCGTACAGTAAATTCCCGAGAAGCTTATGGAAATATAGAAACTGCATCCAGTTCATAGTACACGTAGTAAAGTTTAGACTTAATATACTTATGCAAATAGATACGGTTTATAAATCGATTTTGAAAATGTGTGTATAGAGGATTCTGTATATTTAAGGAAAATTAAAATCGTTGACGAGGATATAAAATTTTGTGATCTGAAAATTGCGAATAAAGAATTGTCTTATGACAGATACAGAAATTATTTGAAAATTCGCATTAGCTTTAGCAAATTCTATGTATAAACGATATAAAATAAGGAATTCGCAAAACAGAAATTACTCGGCCGACTTTTCGAGCATTTAACGAGTGTATTTAGAAAAAGGAGTCCGACCATGGGGAGCGAAGCTTTCGGTAATCCCATAATTTCCAGGAGCCGACGGACGAGACAACCCTCGCCCCCGAAATTCCAGGCGAGCCTCAAAATCTGATCTTCCCCTAAATCAGCGCGACTTTGTGCACTCATAGTTTCTCTGCAACTAACGAGAGGCCCCCATGTACCCGCGACAGATCCCGCAAATATTCTGTCGCGCGAAGTCGGCGTCCCCGTCCAGCCTTTGATCTCCGAATCAAGGGCCAATTGCTCGCATGCGCGGGCATAAATAGTGGATCATTCGGATCGCTCGGCGACGAGATAAATATCCCCGCGTCGCCGGCACTCGCGAAATCTCCGATTTCTCGTCGACGGGCGAACGCGTACGGGGAACGAGGCTCCATCGAGGACGACATCTCGGTCGATCGAGCCTCGCTTTGATCGAGCACGGTTCTGCGACATTGTACGTCGCTTCATGGAACGTAAATATTTCAGACTTTGATTAAATCTCGCGGCGCGAAGGAAAAAGCGGCGAGAACGTGGTACGAACATTTTTAACATGGAATACTTGGATTAAATTTGATATACTTGGATTAAATTTGAAATATTCCAACGAAATTACGATTTATCGAATGTCACGTACAGTTGTATTTTTAGCGACATGTTGTACATCATTTTCTATAGTAAAATTGATCGAAAGGATTTCGACAAATGAACCAGCAGGTCGTAAAATTCTCCGACAAAATCACGATTTTATTCATGTTTTCACGTTATTTGATTTTTTCAAAATTCTGAAATGGTAGATAAATTCTGCGAGCGGATTTTAAATCAGACTATCAAAACCTACAAGAAATTATGCGCGTTACGAAAAATCCAACTTCACATAGCATTGAATAAAACACAATTTTTAATATTTTAAATTGAATATAACTTTTTAAAGTTGAGATATGTTCCCGCTACGATTTTTTCACTCGTGCTGCAACATTTCGGTTTTGATGTAAAAATGTGATCATCGACTTACCTCGTTTCTATCAAAGGTTCTCGGAGTTCGTTTCGTTTAGAAGAATGGCTGGCTGGCGGCCAGCCAGCCGACCCGCCGAATCCTTTTACGTACTCCGCGACATCCAGTCTGCGGATCCGGCACAAGGTTTCGTCCTTCGAATCCGAGACTCTTGGTATTTCGATCGGAAATACGGCTGTGCGTGCGCGTCTTTCACCCAGGGCCGCCATCCGACCTAATCGAAACCTATCTACAGCCTCTCGCGCCGGTGCAATTTATTTTATCAGCGCTCGAACTCGCGGCAATGCCTCGCCGATCGCGGCCTCATGCCTCGCGGGGCAGCGAGCCTCGGCTATTTTCGCCATTGCGCCTCGCCGTTCGTTTCGGCAACGATCGGATAAATAGACAGCGTCGCGACGCGTCGTACCGTCTCCGGTTTTCTCGGGATCCGACGTTCGACTCGTTACGATCGAATTCTTTAGGGTTCCGAACTCGAATGTACTTCGAGCGGAGACCAGCGGACAAGATCCTGCGAATTTATCGTCCTGCGAATTTTTCAGAAGTCTGAGAATATTCTGAGCATTGTTAATCTTCTGTGGCAGCGGAAGGATTAGGTACTCACTTGTCATGTTTCAGGGGCTTCTTCAATTTTACTCTTGCCTCTGTTAATTTTATATGCACGAGGCAAAAACTTACAACGTATAGAAAGACATATTTTTCAATTATCTGACTACGAAGTATAATTATTTTATTCTCTGTCTTTGATGATCCCTTTTTAGAGATTTTGGTTATTGTCAAAGAGAGAGTTAACCCTTTGCTCTACGATTTCTTCCAGAATAATATAACAAGAGTTTATCAAGCTGCTTCAAGAATTAGAGAATCAATGCTAATGTAATTTATAATTACTATCGGGAATCCATCCGTCAATTACTTTTATGATCCGTAAAAATTATCATCGACATAAAAATTGTCCGAAGTAATTTACCTCCTTTATGATATCAGTTTAGTGCAGAGAGGGGTGAAGACAGTAGGAAAGCATTTACGTAACTAGTTGCATCACGGCCGTCGAACTCGGGAGTAATGAATAGATACCGGTCAGTGTTGCACTCGAGGCTCAATTATCGATTAGATGGAATAATTATTACACTTTCTAGTAACTCATAACTACACTTAACTACACGTATTTACCTGAAATTAAGTTGTAGTGCGTTTAAGTACGAAACGACCGGTTGTCGCAATAATTTTACACGTATCTGTCTTCTGCGTCTCGGTTATCGATTCATTAAATATTCCATATTTCGGAATTAGTAAGTGCGAGTGAATTTATTGATATATTACCATCTTTACGAATTTTTTAAATAATTACATTCACCAAAATTACGTGGAACAATCCTAATACGATAATCGATCGATTAAGATATTGATTCAATCATCGTCGATCAATTATTTTCTACGAGCGAATTTATAAAACAACAAATTTGCAAACCAATAATTTTAGTGCTAAAGGGAAGAGTTATCATTCTCAAAAAAATATCTGTACCACGCCAAAAGTGAAATGTAGGAGATCTAAGGATAAATATACGCCAATTTTAGGATATCGAACGCGAACAAAAATCGAGAAACGAGGGAATGCGAGAATCGATTCGAGCGTCAAGTAGAAAATTGAACGTGTGGATCGGATGGGTCGTTGATGACAGGCGATTCGGTTGATCGTTGACACTGAGTCAAGGGTGTCTCATGATCGGGGTCATCGCGTTAGCCCGCGGCACGAGGCTCATCGACGTTCCTGTCTGGCACTCGTCTCGCGGACCCCGGAAAGATACCCATTGCTCGTAAAGCTGGCAGCTTCCGTAATCGCTCGTTTCCTCGGTCGCTCGACTGGCTGCCGTTTCTACAATGTTCTAACGTGCGCGTATATTCGCTTTCATTCATGCCACGGCTGCCATACGACAGACAATTCCGCGCGTCCTCTTCTGCGTCGCCATACTCTTGATGCTCACCTTCTATCAGGCTCGTTCAACGTTCCCCTTTTAATCGTCTTAGCCTAATCTTTACATTGCCAGGTCGTATAAATTTATTTTCTCGTCCCCGTTGCTGCTGCACTTTTTCTGCATTTTTACTAGATTTTTAATTCGATCTTGATATAGTGTCATTATTGTTAGGAAATATCGTTCTAGATAAACTCAGTGATATAATGAAAATATTGATACTACAATTACTTTCTCAATTACTCTTTTAACCTTAACATAACCTCAACATAGCCTTGATATATATATATAAAAGATTCTGTAGATTTTGTGTTAATACAATTTATTTTGCGGCATGAAGCGAACAATCCATAATGAAAATTATAACGCTGTAAGACTCAATGAGATCCTTTCAAACGAAACTATAAGATGCGTCTGGTTCTTCCTTCGAACATATTCGCTGAGAAGGCTCGAATAGAGCCCTCCACCTCTCCGCACCCTTCCTGCGGAACCTCCGGGGAGCCTCGCAACCCAAAAGTTTCCAGAGAAGAAATTCTAGAGGCCGGAGGTTCTCGTTCGGCGAGAGGCTCGAGCTCGGACCAAAACAAACGGTTACGTGACCAGCGGTTTTTACGAGCAATAACATTTAGACATAGACGCTGGCCAGACGCTGGCCCAGTTAACGACAGCGGAAGGAGGCTTGGAGGCAGAAAAGGATGCGTGATTCATTCGGTGAGATCACCGACGGAATCGGCCGCTACTTGTTCCGTACCGTGGTTCCCGGATGAATTCTGAATGGAAATCGCGACAAGAAGGGGCCCGATCGGCCGGGATCGGTCATCACTGTCGCCCCGTGACGGCTTTAGAACGCATCGGGACGATTTACCGGCCGATCTTCCATTTTACGAGGCTCGTAGATCATCCGCAGCCCGGGCCCCGGCAATAATTCACGCGGGTCATTCGATCGCACGGACGGATCCGTGGGCAAACGGTGGTGTGTAGGCCTCGATCGACACGAGCCTCGAATCGCGCGCGACTCGAGCCGCCGAGTGGCTCCTGGGAGCGTGCTCTGCCTGCAGTGCCAATACGAGTCAATTATTTACTGATTAAACGATCCGGCCGGACGTTATGGATCGCCGCGAGGCACGCGTTGCGGCACGGGCCGCTTGGCTCCGATACTCGGCAGTCAACTTTGCCTTATGGCTTCCTGCGCGACTAGCAGGCAATTTGGAGATTGTAAAAATTAGCGAACGTTGGCAGATCCTGGGCAGTCGACGCGAACTTCTTTCCCGATAGGTCGTTCAATTGCAGCTTTTCCAAAGGCTTTACCCTCCTAAGAATTGGCAAATTGCAGCCAGTTGTCGAGAGTCGAGGAACCGCGTTGGAGCGATCGGTGCTGGCCTCTCGATCGTAGACAGCGAGGTGGAGGTTCAAGGAGACGACTGGAAGATTAGCATTGCGCAAAAGGAAATAACGAGAGACGCGAAGACAAATGGTGCAATTAGAATATTGTGACGCTCCGGAGGAAAACACAAATCTCCCGCGGACAGATACAGCTGTTTTATTATGCATACGTCGGTATTGTTTAAACAGGCGATTGCGATAGTGATTTGTAGCTCGGCGAACGGTTCGTCTGACAGATATTCTAGTCAACAATCGATTTATTGAATATCTGTCTGCGGATTCGACGGAATTGCTGACTCTCGAATCGGCTGTTAATGGTCCTAACGCCGTGACAAATATTCTTGGACAAACGCTAGGTTTCTCGAATGGTCCACACAATTCTGCTAAATATCTGGCGCCGCGCTGAAAGATACTTACGTCTCCTCTTCTGTCACATTTCTCAGCGGCATTCTCACGGTGCACGGCCAATAGCTGCGGCGAGAAGCGAACCCTGTCGCACGGGACCGAAGACAGAGGGGTGGTCAAGCGATTCGACGAGCTGCGAATCTTCGAACAGAGCGATCCGCGGCAGATGCTGCTTTGTAGCGAACGATCGATAAACGCAGCAGTATAGATAGCTCCTATGAAATTTAAAGAAGGACTGGTCTTCGAAACGGCGTCCAGCGAGGCAGTCCGCGAGGGCATTGCCGCCACTTTGCTTCGAAATAAGCGATCCCGCAACGGCGGCCACGGGCTACGAAGATCGCCGTCGACTTCAAACTTCCCCGACAAGCACCCCGCAAGTTTATTCCATCATCCAGGCGAGAAAGAACTATCAACGAGCCCGAATGGGTCGTATCGCTGCTGTCCCGGCGGTGAATTCAGGCGATTCCTCCGATCCGGGTGAATGGCGGGACCAGTATCCGGTGGCACAGTAAAAACGTGTTACCGGCGCTGCGTGGCCCCTTACAACGAATCGTCGCCCTCCTCCTCCTCCTCCTCCTCCGCCGCCGCCGCCGCCGCCGCCTCGGCTCCGGGGACCAAATAAAGCTAAACGGTCCCGTTTACGGCCGCCTATAAACTTTTAAGCGTTCGTAAAACGAGCGGTCGCGGGTTCCGCGACGCGAAACACCTGACGCGGCGAGTCGCGTGAATCACGCGGCCCCCGAGTGCTTCGTCTCACCTATGGTTCTGGATCGATGTCAAGGTCGTCGACGGACAGGCCGAGCCGGAAACGTTGCGCAACGGATCGTAAAAGACGCTCCCTCGCGTGGCTGCTGACGGCGTCTTCTCTTGCCGGCTACGAGAGGTCTTCGGAGGTGGTCTAGCCAGGGTCAATTATGAACCTGTTCGGGATTTATAGAGTGTCTTGGAATTTGGGACTAGCAGTTCCGAGGAGATTCGCGTGGCGAGTGGAGGATGGGGTTAATGCAGCCTTGATGCAGCTGGATGGATCCTATTGGTCCCAGGACACTTGAAGATCTTAAGATCATCTTGATAGTCTACTATGTTTTAGATTTCTATAGGACATCGATTAAGATCGTTGATTACTTTGGATGCTGAAGGTACAAGATTGTAACATCCCTGTGCAAGGGTTTACCAATCCAGTTCTTATGGTCTTAAGAAGCTAAGTAGATCTGTAGACCCTCGTGAAACGTTACTCAATACCCAAATCAATTCTCGCAAGAATTCCCTGTGCAGAATACCCTCGATCATCGACAGACATTCTATATAAAAATCGGGGACCCGTGGACAAAGGTCGCAAACGAACCATGCACCCAAAAATTGCAGGAACGCCAACAGTCGCGGGCGCCCAGAGATTCCCGCAGGTGATGACAGCGAGGACGTTCCGGTGTCGATGAGGATCGTCGCGGTGGCGTGTCGTTCACCAGGTTTACGATCGGCGCGGCGCGTTTCTTTCATTGAGCGTTGGCAGCGTAAGGTCAAGGTCGGTTGTCGGAAGCTGAAACGCGTCGGAAGGGTGGTCGATGTCGCGGGGCGAGCGTCGCGCCGTCGGAGGAAAAGGGGGTCGGCAGCGGCATGAGCTCTCGAGGCTGTTGGCCGCGTTTATCGCCTGTAAAACGGTTGACGAGGCCCCCCTCGCTCTCCTCTGCCTAATACGGGATCGTATAACCGCTCGCGCGGAGAGTCGGCGTGTACAACGCGGCGTGTCTCACGTCTGTCTTAACGTGACGTCACACGGTACACACCGTGGAACGAGGAACGGCCCCGTGACCTATCCCAATCCGGACGGGTGTAAAGGCAGGCCAATATAAACGAACGTTTACAGGCTCGTTACATTTTTATGGGCTCGACGCCGCAACTACGCCACTACGGCCATCAACGGAATGTCGTAAACCATCAACCAGCTCCCGTCTCTCTCTCTCTCTCTCTCTCTCTCTCTCTCTTTCACTCACTCTCTCTCGCGCCCTCTCCTACTCTCTCTCGCTCCCTGCAGGTCGTTCTCTAACCCCCCTCGCGCGGTCTCGGTCCCTCTCAGGCGGCTCTTCCTCAGGCTCGTTCTTCTCTCCACGGTCACCCTTAACGTCTCCCCCCTCGAGAGCCCCCCCCTCCCGTGGAAGCGCGACCTCCACCCACCCCGGTGTCTGCCCCTTCCTCCCGGGGAACCCGGGGGCGCGTGGCATTTACGCGCTCCACTTCCGGTCCCTGACGTCACGCCGCTCGTAGAACACTCAGGTTACGTCACTTTATTGACTGCGATCATAAAAGTTTTTACACGCGCCCTCTTTATCGTCCTCTCTCTTTCTCCAAAGAATGCAACACCCTCCTCTGGCCTCCTCCGGCTGCCACGGCCTGTTTCACGCCTGGTCCCGAGGTCGAGCAACATTTACGAGCCGACTCTTCGCGCCATTACGACTCCCCCGTGTCTTTAAACCACGGTAAGTATTTGTTTTTATATAATCGCGTCGTTTCGGACCGAAACGACGCGCGCCGTTGCTCTGATTCTTTATCGAATCTACCCGCGCGCGAGAAGTTTCTGTTGCCTCGAGACCGGCGGGATATTTTCCAAGGGAATTTCTGTCCACGATCCACCTCCCCCCCCCGGGGGCGAAAGCAATTTCTTTCCACGGAGGGAAGTTCTGTCTTCGCTGTACGGCCGGCGAAGTTCGTCAGTTTTCATCGCGCCACGGCCATTTTCCCGTTTTCCCATCATATTTCCCCGAGCGTCGCCGGTAAACGCTTCTCCGGCGTTGTTGCGTTGGTCGCCGCCGCGCGCCGCCATTTTGCGCCGAGCCCCACCCCCGGGCGCCGATTGGTCGGTCGCGGCGGCCATGATGATTCTCATTAGGTAATTTATGCCTGGAATTCATAATGGCCGGCCGGCCGGCAGCCAATCGCGACCCTCCGGCCGGCGGCCATCATGAAAAGGGACGAACCTGCGCTCTGGCGGGCGTACTCGCAACTTTCGGCTTCGTTTTCCCACCGGTAGATGGCTCGACCGCTTTCAACCGAGGGTTAAACCTCCCCCCCACGAGGGATAAATCATTTTTTCCGATGCCGGTTTTACGAGCGTTCGTTAATGCGCCGCTTAATGGGCCCGAGCGCAAGAAATTCATTACAGCGACGATGAATGAAGTCGCCCCGTTGATATTTCTTCGATTATACGGCGGCCGTCGCGCCGGCCTACCGACGACCCGACGAATCGCATCTTTAAATGAAATTGTTATTTATGCTTTGTAAATTACTACCGGCCGTATTTCCTCGCTATTTATCTCGGGCCCGGCTCGCGCGGACGTTAATCGACGAAATAGGACGTTACCCGGCGCGCTCCGGCTCCTTTATGCACACGTCGGAGCGACGCGATCGAGTAACTGCAATCGCATTCGAGCGATCGAGAACTTTGTTTCCATTTTTCTTTCGCTTTTTTTTTTCTTTTTGTGAAAGCGCTCGTCCAGCATCGCGATTAAAACGACCGCGCGGGAATTACGCGTTTGCGAAACTTTTGCGTCCAGGCTCCGCGAGATCCTCTCGTCGAAAGTGCGAAAGCGTTTAACGTTGCGAAATTGGCGAGGCTTTATTTATGCACTGCGACGCAGCAGACTATAATTCATCTGTCCGATGAAGCACGGATTTCTCTCTGGTTGTCATACGTAGAGCTATAAATTCGTGCGAATGCACGGATTCCATCGATTTCTACTTTCCAAGGTTCATTTCTTTTCAGCTTATTATCATTAGACCATATAATATCATATATTATATGGATTTCATGCATTCATGACAGAAATGCATACGTCAAATTTCAAACTGTAAGAAGATTATCTAAAAATACTATTTTCCATTGATTGAGATCGTTGACGAAAGAATGAAACCTATTTTTATCTGTTCATTTCAATCCAGACAGACAAATTTTATTTTGCATAAAACTCTGTTATTCGCGTCTAGAAATGTTATTGGAATTCGACTGCTCGCATAGTTTATCCCTCCTCGTTTTCACTTATTTATTTGTAAATCTAGAAATCCTCTAATTTATGCAAACGATTGCGTTTCATTGATTTAAACTGCTCGGCCGAGTCGTATTTATTTCCCGATGCTAATTTTTGGTCGCGGGATCACGCTGCACGACCACGAGCTCGTGTATCCTCGGTCTCGGTTGGGCCAGCTGTGAAAACGCGTTTAACCTTTAGCTCATCCGACTCGTAAATCTCCGCCGTAAAAGAAAAAGAATAGAAATCGGCCAGATTCTCATCCGCGGGGCTCGCGTTTAGTATCATTAAGAACGATTTACGGCACGCGTTGGAATCGTTCGGCGAGCGGACCGACGCCGCGGCGAAGAAAAATGTCTCGCTTCCTGTCATCGTGTAATGTTCATCTTCACGCCTCTTTCATTCGTTATTGCCCGCGCTGGGAAACATTCGCGGTTTGCGAATACAAAACGCGGCGCAACGTTAAGTGGTCGACGCTTCGGGCTCGGATCGGAAATTTAATTGCCAGCGTAACTCATCGATAACATCTTAATGAACGGGGCAGACTCGGCGATCGAACTTTTTACAAGCAACGCGCGGAACTGATTAGCATTAATTCGCCGGCGATCTCCTGGTTACGAATTGCCCGTGAAGATCGAGAGCGAAACAACGACGGAGGAAATAATACCCGCGATACTTTGATGCAAACAGGATGCTCGCTTAAATATGATTTTTATGTGGAGTTTAATCGAACGTTTGTTCTCTTATCGAGTAATCTGATCGTTTCTAATTTGATGCGATGTTGTCGGGCGATTGCGGCAATTGAAATAAGAATTCAACGATGCGAACAGTTTGCTGAACGTGTATATCGCTTTATGCTCGAGAATTTAAAAATACGGGAACTCTAGAAATAATTTCATCTTTGAAAAATATACGGTGTAACATGTTTTTCGGTGCATTTTTCAGTCAGACTTAAAATATAGTAGCCAATGATTGCAACAAAGTCCTAAAAATAGAATAATCCAACGCTGTAAAGAACGCGCTCTTGCGAAGCATTGCGGAGTTGAAGATCTCGCGAGCGTGCCTGTAATTGTGAGGTCATCGATATCGGTCAAGGGCAGGAGGTTATGGACGTGACGTCATCTAATAAATTCGGCTATCTATTAGATACAATAATAGCCGACCTTCGGACATATCTGGACTGGGAATACAGTGCTTGGAATAATAAATACCGATTTCGCTGTGCCAAAGAAAAGAGAATCCAAAACCAACCAGACCCAACCACGAGAAAACCTTTCGTGGGAGATATTTTATTATCTTTTAACAAGATACACGTTGAAACAACTTCCATTACAATAACGATAAAAATTTCAATCGTGGGTGAACGAGCATAACGCTCGATTTTTTAACTTTCACGGCAAAAAGTAGAACGAAACCAGAAAGCCGATATAAACGATCCGCGGAGCCGAGACAACGCCAGATGGCGTCACCGGCATCCTCCGGTTAAAAAGCAGACCCGGTTCCCAGCCGGACGGACTGCCATAGCAACCGAACCGACCCAGTCGAGCCGAGCAAGATCGCCGCTACCCTGAACGCGCAATCCCCGATAAAACCAGCCGCTCGATCGAACAAAGTAAACAAGAAGCGCAATCGCGGGGCTCGCACGAAAATTGCCGAAACCACTTCCAATTAAAATAAGCGGGCGCATGCAAACGAGAATGTGGATAACGCCGCGGGATAACGCCCCGCGGC
This sequence comes from Augochlora pura, assembly GCF_028453695.1. Taxonomy (NCBI): domain Eukaryota; kingdom Metazoa; phylum Arthropoda; class Insecta; order Hymenoptera; family Halictidae; genus Augochlora; species Augochlora pura. The sequence goes on along the minus strand of NC_135782.1, from coordinate 5,772,323 downwards.
TCGGCCGGGACCATTTTTCAGCTGCGAGCAGACTCGGAAGACGTCCCTCGCCTCACACGTCGGCCCAGCTGCGTTCGCCGGCAACATTGTGCGCGCTTCTTTCAACGGGAAATAATGAGCAAAGCCCGCGATACGTCTCGATAATAAGATTCCGTGGGTCGGCCGAGCTCGCTCGTGGAAGGTGCGAGGGAGGGGCCAGAGGAACGTGCACGGGAGAGTTTCGCAAACGGGGCCCCGAGGATCGGGGACAGTTTCGAGGGTCGGGGCGCGAGGGACCCGGTGGCCTTATCCGCTCGGGGCCCGGATAATTATGTCGGTGTGTTTATTACAGCCGGTTGGTTATCCGCCTCTGTTCCTGATCAAACCAAAAAACGAGCAAACCGCCAGAAAGGAGGCTGTCGCGCGTGGAATTCTGATGGCCGGCCGGCCTGCCCCCCTCGTTTCGACTCTCGCACGGGGCCCCGTACCTGGAGAGGAGCCGCAAAATCGAGCAAACCGACCGCCAATCGATTCCTTATTATAATTTCTCCTGGCGCGGCCGCCGCCGGATTTCTCTCCTCTTTTCTCTTCGTCGTCGTCGTCTTCTTCTTCAGCTTCTTTTTCCTCTCTGCGTCCACCTATACCCCTTCCTTTTGCTTTTAATTTTTCTGCTTCTAACTCTTCTGCTTCTAACTCTTCTACTTCTAATTCTTCTACAATTACCTTTCTTCTGCTTCTAACTCTTCTACTTCTAATTCTCCTACAACTACTTTTTGTTCTGCTTTTATTCCTCCCTCTGCATCCCCTATTTTCCCATCATCTCTCCCAATCCTTTCTCCAAACCCGCGGCGATGCAAATTCGACGATCTTTGTTGCAATTCAAGAGGCAAGCCCGGCATGCCGGCACGGCGGCTCCTCTCACGGCCAGCCGCGGCACACATTGTCGATCGATCGCCGGTGCTCTCTCTCTCTCTCTTTCTCTCTCCTCTCTACCGTCTCGTTTTTTAACCCCTCGGAGCGCGCCGCCGGGGTGTGGCTCGCCACTTCTCCGACGGCTGCGCCCGATCTACCGTATAAAGAAGCGATTTTTCCGAGACCCTCGAGATCAACGGGGTCGGGGGCACCGCTTTCTCGAGGTGAGCGCACTCGCCGGCGATGCTTCCCGGTTGAGAGGGTTGCCGGCAAGGGTTTCTTCTTGCCTGGGCTCCGAGGGCTGCCCACGTCCTATACGGCCATCCTCTACCTTACCTCTCGCCGGAATTACGGTGCATGGTTAGTCGGGATTTTAAGGAAAAGTAGTTGGCTGGGAATGGCGTTTAGTTGGGAATCGTTCTTTGAGAGGTTGTTTCGAAATTGCTGAGAGAGCGGAGGTTCTTCCTTTTGTAGGGAATTATTTCGGACCGCGGGGAGAAATTGACGGAAATGGTCGGGAATACTCGAATGATCTGACGTTGAAATATTAGTTTAGTTACAGGTGATACGGTATTCGCGAAAATTGTTAAAACTTATTTAATTGCTGAGTTGAGAATTGCATGCACTTGTGACAAAAATAAGTCAGAAGAATTTTAATTTACTGTTACAGTATTTTCAACAATATAAAATAGCCAAGATTGAAAATAAATTTGTGTTTAATTCCTAGATATTACTAATATTCAGATTATAATAAATTAGAAATAACATGGTATATTTTCTGCAATATGTAACAGCTAGAAATGTGACATTTATATCTTGATTACTTTATCTTGCTCTAGACTTTATAAGTCTAATCATCACAATCCAGCGATATTTCACTACTAAACTTAATATGACGTAGTTAATTTAACAAATATTTATTACAATCAGCACACTAATTTGATTTCCAATCTCTACATACATTTTATTAGCTCAGAAAACAGAGCAAACAAACCTGTTTCAGTAAAATGGTGGTCAATGGAACAAAGAATAAAAATTGTAGAGGAATCATGTATGAATAATCCAACCAACGTTAATGAAAACAGTGACTAACAGAACCAAGAATAAAAATTGTTACAATATTCTATATGAACGTTTCGCCCAGCGTTACCATTCGTAGACAAAGCGACAACAAGTGGACGAAACGTTCTTTCGTGGGAGTGGAAAAAGAGGGTTCACCGCGCAGGCGTTCCTCGTGCTGTCTACGACCTTAACCCAGACCTAAGTCAAAGTTAATTCGGTCTTAATCCGGCTTCGACGTCAATGCACCACGCAACAGATCGAAATAAAGCAGGTTTCCTGTCTACCAACTCTTGGCGCTGGCTTTACGTCCTCGGGGTCGGATCGTTCAAGATCGCGTTGACACTTGCTTCGCTCTGTCTACCAGCGGAACGGCGTTTCGCTAGCCTCCCAACTCCGCTAAAAATACATTCTCACCGTTTCCGTAATCAACAATCGACGCGACGACATCCGAAAATATTTGGAATTCCGAATTTCGTGAAACGAGAATTAAATTCGCTACGATTTAGCGAACAGCGATGGAATCACTTGCCAACGTAAATAACTTTGTACGATTCGAAGTTGTAAAAATCAGACGACAAAGTTGTCAAAATTCTAGCAAGAGGAAAGATCTACGAAACCGATTCAGTTGGAAGCCGAACAAATTTAATAAACAACGAAATATTGTCAAAGATGATCGAAAAGTTCGTCGGTAGAAAGGCTCCGTAAATCGATTTTTAATTTCACGTTTATGGTCGGCCGGGTGTCTATAAAGTTCGTCGAGCCGTGTCCAAATTTCGTACGCGTCAGTCAGTCGTTCGAATTAAGTGTCTCGCGACTATAAACGGAAAGGTTTTATCATAAATTTCTCGGCTGCGAATGGATTATTCGATAAATTCGACGCTTGTCGGATGCGTATTCGAAAATTTCTACGGCCGACCGTATGATTTCTCTCGCGACGATATCTTATCCTTTAAAAAAAAGTGAAAGAGAAGTGTCTCGACGTCGCGCCCCGTTGAGAGTAGCGACAGGTTGGAATTTATGGCACGGAAACCGTTCTGGCCCCGGGGTAAACCTACCCCCGAGCGTTTTTCTTCTTCATCCATCGCCTGAGACAATGACATTTCGTTTCTCGCGTCTCCTGCGTGGATGTCCTTATTCCTGGGATCTTTTGGGAAAATGTCAGCTGCGTCCAGAGCCACGCGAAGCCATCCTGGGCGACGAAATTCTACGTAGCGAGCATTTACACCTGTTCATCGAATTCCCATTTTTATACGATCATTCAATTTTCTGAAAATCAATTTCGTTTCTAGAAATATTAACAGAATTTACGCAAGCAATTTTATCTACAATTCTCTTGCCTTTATATCTTCATATAAATATCTCTCTATATTATTTTAATATAAATACCTATCTATATTATTTTCATATAAATACCTTAATACAAATATCTTTACGTTATCTTCATATGTATATTCCTCTTTTATATATCTCTTCCGTGGCATCAATTTTTAATATTATTCCACCAATACTTTCAAGGCTATACAATGGCGACAAGTGGAAATTTAGAAATTCTAAATTATAATCTTACGTGCGCAAAATTAGCAGCTTAGTGATAGCAATAAAGTGGCAAATAAGGCGTGGGGAACTGTTGGGTAGCAACCTCGTCATCGCCATTGCAGCAAGGTATGTATTCCGGTCAGGCGCAGGCCACGCGTTCCCCGAGCGTCGTCGTTCGCAACGTTGTTTCGGCTGGCCGTGTTTGTCTGGAATTTATTCGCGTAAACGTATAAATTAGCGACGTGTCGCGGAGCTGAAAATTTACGGGGCAACCCTCGGCTCGGCTGGGGGGAAGCCGGTGTCTTCGATTCCGGGCGTGGGACCGTCCCCTTCGACGGAATTGGTAATTTAGGGAGACCCTTATTCTCCCGCAAGGATTGCATGTAAAACGCTTCTCGCGATATAAAGCGCGCCTTCCGAGTGGAAACGGTCTTGTAAGGCCCTTCGTTTAACCCTTTACGACCCGCGTCTATTCGAAATAATCCACCCCCACCCTGTACCACGAACAATTGCTATACTCCTCAGTTTTATCCTCGCGAATCCTCGCAAGCGTGGAGGCTGTTAAAGCGGCAAAAATTAAGCAACTTAGATCCGAGCAGCAGATAATCTTCCTCGCAACAAATTGTTATAATTACATCGTACTATTAATTGTTATCATCAATCGTAATTGTTATCATCAATCGTGATTATTATCATCAATCGTAATTGTTATCATCAATTTCTCTGTAGCGTGACAGAGTGACGAGATAATTGAATGGCTATCACGGGAACCATTTTTTCATATCGCATTTGCATGCCGCACGAGCACGCAATAAAATCTGTGATGCAGTTAAATAGATCTCGATGCTTTAATGAAGCGTGAAATTGATCCGGGTATTTGAATTTATGATCGTATAAAAAGATCTCTGTCGTTTAGATGTAAAAAATGCGCGACTCGATGCCACTTTATTTACCAAAACGTCTTATACATTACTTCTTCGTAATAAAAAATATGTTTTACTGTGTTTTAGTCGTCACATAAAAGAAAATTCAATCTTTTATAAACATTAGAATGTTATTTATCATTTCATATACAGAATCTGAAAAGAAATCCTGTCGGTTGCATAAACGTCAGAGTTACAAAATTAGAAAATATGCGCAATGTTTAAAAAGTGATTTAACGATTAGGCCACGCATATGTTCACGAAAGTATCCTTTCGACGCCCAGCAAAAATCGTAGCGTCGTTTCTCAAAGAAGGATTTACGTGCTCGCGCAATCCGCCCAAGAATATTCCGCAGGGAGGGGAAAGAAAGGATTGAGGGGCGGAGGGGTGGGTCAGTTGACACGTAACTCAATACGAGCGCGTCTTGTTTACGAGGTTATAAAATTACGGTTGCCGATGCTCGAACGTGGAGCGGAACGATCGGGCGGGCAGGGCGCGTGCACACGCTCGGAAATTTCGAATTGTCCGTCCGGTCCACGAATATTTAACGCGAGCCTCGGATTTCAGTGTCGGGGGTGGCAGAGAGAAATCTCGGGGACACGTTCCGAACCCCTGTCGTTTGCGGACCGTGTGTACAGTCGAGGACCTCCGACTCGAATGTATGTTCTCTCGAAATTTATTTAACCCTTGGTAGATCGCGAGGAAACCCTTCACCGGGTTTTATAATCATTTATTGAAACGTCTGCGTCGTTTTTATTCGAGGAAGTGGCTCCAATTTCGGGCGCAATAGGAATTCCGATGGGTGCATTGTTCAATTTTTTATTAAATTGTTGAAGAAATATATAGACGTGTTTGTTAGATAGTTACGAAATTATTTGTTAGTTCTGCGATATATTTATGAGGAAATTGCGAAATATATCGTGCAACCCTTGTAATATAATTTATTTTAGAACATAACCGCTGGGGTTGCTGGTGACCCTAATAAATTGCTAATTTGTTTGCAAACGTTTAAATAAATAGTAAATCTTCGATATAAATAAATAGTAAAATTTGCACTTGAAAAATAGAAATGGATGGTTCCAGATAAAAAATATACTCTACGGCTTGAAAAATATTCAATAATCAAATAACTACACGTCTTCGCTGCAAAAATGAACAGAAAATTCTGACATTCTATCAAGAGTGCGGCTACCTTGCATAAAGAAAGATTAGGGATTGGAAAGATTGAGAAGCTGATCCACAGGATTGTGTCTCCAAGGATGAAAGATTTTTCCATCGTGGTAAAGCCTATCGGCTTCCGAAGAAGCGCGAAGTTGCCTGGACGGGAACCTGTCGGTCGATCGAAAAAATGATCGAGGCTCGATCGTTCAACCCGATCCGATTCAAGAATCGCTCGCACGTGCCTGGTATCGGACGGTTTATTGGCAAGCGGCCGGCTGCTCATCCAACATGGCGCATCTACCTGCCAGCTAATTGCCCAGTTTAGAAAGAACGTGTGCCAGCTTTTATCTGCGCCTGCACGGGTTCGTGATGGGAATCGCGATCGCTCGGGGATCACAAAATATATTTAACTATTTTATTCACTCGTTCGCTCGCCTATTAACTCGCTGGTCCCTATCGTTCATACCTGTCAGGTGTGGCGCGGCGTTACAGCGGAATGAGGAAATGGATAAATTGCCCGGGACAGGTGTCCCTTGAGTGCTAATTAAACGGTTCGCCGTGTCCTGCAATTTTATTCTGGGTCCTTCTATAAATAATCGTTTTAAGTCTTTTATAAATGACGGTTCTCGTGTTGCAATATTAAGCATGCTTAAGGATGGATACAAAAAAATGTCCACAGAATTTTGAGCATATTTTATTTTCACACGTATCCACAGGTATTATTTAACAGTGTCGTATGAAAGAAAAATAATATTAATAAAACTTCATTTTCATGGATAAAAATTGACCCACCCTTAAATAGATCTTGAACCTTCTAACGCCTTCAGCATCTTATGCTTAGCACAAATAATTCTATAAAATTTCTATGTAAATTCTGAACGAAATCTATCGCTTTTGTTCCAACAAGATGCACGATTTTAAACACAGAAGTTCCTTTCCCTTTGCCTGAAAAATTCTGTTCCCCTCGTCTAGAAAACTCTACGATAGCAATTCGTGATTCGCAAGCGTTCGATTACGGCAGAGTCTCAGTTCCGATCGCGGGCCGTTTAAAACAATTCAAGGATCGAAATGAGATCGTTATCGGGAGGTCCGCAAGGACCGAGGACCACCGTGTATCTCTGTTCTCGTAGCAGAATTCCACGGCGAATTCCCTTCATTCGATAGGATAACGTATCACAGCGTCCTGTTGCGAGGACAAGCAAACATAGGCATAACTTCGGCTGTCTTATGGAGACAGGAAATATCGGTCCCCAGGGCGTGAGCAGACAGGTACGTGTCCCCTCGTGCTTCTACGACCTAGACACTCCTCGGGTTCCTTGGGAACACGTCGGGGGAATGAACTCGATCCTCTAACGTTGCGCCAGAAAGGGTAAACGTCGAGAGACTGCGAACTTGCTACCCTGAAACAGAGGATCGCCGGCTGAACGTATCGTCAAAATTCACAAATTTCCCGCGACTTGCCCAGTGCTTCCTCTTCTTCAGTTACGCGCGAGAATAAATTATCCGCTGTTGTTAATCTTAATCTTAATCTTAAGTTAACTGTTACAATCTGGTTGAAAAGTTCATAGGTTATAGTGATGAGATTGCTGAGAGTTGAATATAACACTTTTAGAATATATATTATTTGATGAAGAATATGAATTAAATAGCTAGCTATTTTTCTCGAGTATAGTCGTAGTAAAATAATGGTAACATATTGTGTTATGATGAATATACTCGTAAAAAAGCATTTATCTGGTTGAAAGAAGTTATGTTTGACTTAGCTGAGCTATTCTAAGCGATGAGCTAGCATAAGTGGGCAGTTCTTAATATGTTTATTACACATTAGGGAACCTTATGGGTATCCTGAAAATGACACTTTCTAAAGTGATTCTTGTCCAGTAGATTTTTCGATTTTTTCGATATGATCTATAACATTGCTTCTTGATCTTCTAGACGACTGTATCATAGATCTCTAAGCCAGATGTAATAAATACCTGCTATAATATAGTCACTGCCAAAACCGAGAATTTCGTTCTGAAAAATGCAGAAGGTGGAATCGCGGTCGAAGAGGGGTAGCTACAAGATGGCGGTCCGGGTTCAACGCACCTGTGCAGGCGGTCTGCGATGATTTGGTCGATCGACGACCCAATTTCCTGCCCGGAACGGAAGGACCCGCAAAAAGCCCGTTTTACGATTATTACGTGTTCCATCGTCGCGTATAAATAGAGGCGCTTGGCAAACCGGCGCTCCACATACTCGAGGACGCTGTCCTAAATCATGCTCTTCCGCGTCACGCGGCCAAACTTACTCCGGTCTCTCGTTATCGTGATTTAACCCCGGGGGCCGGAACGAGCCACGGGTTCCATCCGTCGAGTGTTTACGAATGTCGTCGAGCACTCTGCGCTCACACCACCGTCGCGCGCGCGCGCGCCCACGCCTCCTTTGTCGGGCGGATCGAGGAAATTGTTGATCCATACTGATGCGAGAGATCGGATCCGCGGAAGAAGACATCGCCGCGCCGGTTCCGCTCGATTCGGGTCGCGGAGCTCGCTACGGAAATCGATTTCGATACCTCGCCTACAGATTGAACCCCTTCTGCCTCTCTCTCTCTCTCTCTCTCTCTCTCTCTCATCCTCTCTCTTTCTCTCTTTCTCTCTCTATCTCTGTCTCGTTCTCTCTTTCTCTCGTTTGCTCGCGGCTCTATCTCTTTGCAAGGAAAGATGAAATTTTCGAGGGGAGGACGTGCGCCGTGTAAAGAACGAGTCCGTAAGACCAACGAACCACTTCGATCGTGTATGGAAATCTTGATCGCGTTTCTGCTCGCTAATTAACTGAACGAAACATGCATTCGTCCGACGACTTTTACGCACTCGTGTACGATCGCGGTTTAATTGCTCCTCGAGAGGCTGTCAAGTCCGTTCCAGCGAGTTTACGAACGGAATCGGCGATTTTCTGATGAAATGAAGAAATATTTACCGACGCCGCTCGATAAGGTATACCTGGGGATAGACCGCCATTAAAATTGCGATATCGTCGGTACAGCTTGGGAATGCGGATGTTCTTGCAACTGCTTTGGACAGGGCCGTTGTATTAAAATTTCAAAAACACGTTGGCGAGAGATCTGTGTTAGGGATTTTTAGGAAAATAAAAATATGCGCGTACAGATTAGGTTATCGCGTTCGCTGCCGCAAGGGAAGAAATATTATAAAATCTAAGTCAACGTGTCCGTGGAATATTATACAATTTCAATGAACGGAACAGATATAAAAGGTTGCAGAAACTCGACGAAATATTTATGTCCCTTAAATATCAATCGATAAGCTTGTTATACAATATTGCAGTAATTAGATAAGACAGGTACAAAATTATGCAATACCTTTCAAATACTTCATATGAAACGCCGCGTTATCCAGCGAGAACTACCTGCTAGCCAAGCATCTGTGAGAACGAGTCAGACTCGCGATGATTTATATCACAATGTAAAAAACTGTTCCACAGGTTGCAACTAAGTGTTAAAAAAAGAATGAAGAAACGATGTTCCTTCCACCGAGCCTATGAAACTTTTAGTACGCGTATTAGTTATACGGGCTCCAATAAAAGGATTGGAAAAACACTATTTATTCTCGATAGGTTTCATCATCGGAGCCAAGTGCAATTTCTGCAATCCGCCTCTTACTCGTTATCTGGTAAATTAGCGAAACATCTCAACAAATTCGAAATTTGCATCAACCCTGCCACCTCGGCTATCATGGCCGCCGCATGTCCGATCCGCGAGCAGCCCAACGGAGAATCAAGATAGCGGTAACATACGAGACGACGCGCTATCGATCCAGATCAGTATTCCCGCGATCCGAGCGCATTATCCCGCGGAATCTATCGGTCGGGTTACCCGCGGGTATCTCGAAACGACCGGAAACGGACGCCCCGAGGCGAATCCCAGCCTCCGGTTACATTCGCGAGCTGAGAGTGACGCACACGCTCCGTTTGTCATATCGCGTGGCGCATTAAAACGGCGGAGGTATCGCGTCGATAAAAACAAGCAGAGAGCGGCGGATGGAAGAAAAGGGCCCACGTAATCCTAACCGCGGTGCACCGCGGTGAGGGCTGACGAGAGGACTCCGCGCGGAAGAACCCGCGGCGGGGCGCACCGGGTACGTATATATGGGACAAGTGGAAACGGCCAAGTATCAATAAAGAGTCGAGAGGGGTCTAAAGTTATCAGGCGCCGCGGAGAGTCGAACTTTTCATTCCCCCGTTCCCCCTGTCGCTCCTTTTCCCACCCGGTCCACCTGGTCGTTCTCTTCGTTTTCCCGTAAGTTTCGCCAACGCTCGGACACGGTCCCCCATAAGGAACCGCGTCGATTCGGTGTTTTTTCTCTCGCCTCTTTTTTCGGCCGTTTCTCTCTCCTTCGCCGGGGTTTCCCTTCTCGCTTCCACCGTCGTTCTTTCTTTCTCTATCTATCCCGCGGCCTTTCGGTCCTCACCGTGGCCAGCAGCCGTTCGATAATCCCCCTGGCTCGACTCCCTCTCTTTCCAGCCGCCGCGAAGCAACCCCATTGGACGGACAGGTACGCATAACGCGTCGCACATTTTTATACGCCGCGTGTCCCCTACCCAGCCCGGCCACGGCCGCCGGGGCCAGGCTTATCGGATTCCTGGCCAATGCCGTCGGATAAAATTCGTTATTTACTTAAAATCATTTATTTACTCCCCCGTGAACGTGATCGCCGCCCACACGTTCGCCGCGCGCGACCCCCGTTACCGTAACCGGACGTCGTTTCTGTCTCCGCGAGCGGAAATTGTGGGACCCCGGGCCCCCGGGGCCCCGACGGTTTCCTCTTCTTTCTGCTCGCCGCTCGTCGAGCACAACGCGGGCTTCGTCCGACCGATCTGCGCGCGGCGTTCCCCGCGCCGAACGATTTCTTTTGTTCTTTCGGGTTCTGGAAGATTGTCGAAGACTTGGCGGATGCGGCCTGACTGATCGAGAATTAATTTACTCAATGAGTTAGGTGCTTAGACGTTTTTAAAAATGTGACGCGAAGGAAAGAACTGCTATTTGTTCACAGTATTTAATTTCTAAATAATTACAATTTATATTTCTTTATCTGTTTTATTTCTTGGCATGGGAATATTCAAGACGTATGTCTCAGTTTCAATTAAAATTGCAGCAAATTTTTACGTCCTCTGCCAAGAGTATATTTATCAGAAATAGAAAAAATATTATTGTCAATTTTTATGTAGAAGAAAAATTGTCTGCATCTGTTACTAGAAGCAAGTGTCACGATCATGAAAGTCTATGTAATTAGATCTTTAATTCGAATAATCTATCATTTTGTCAATTTCCTAATTTATCATTCTTCGCGGAAGAACTCGAGGAAGAAGGCTCCAAATTTTGTCAAATACTAAATTGAAAAATCTATATTTCTTTCTCCTGAAATTATGTATTTTATCTATGTCTTCTGAAACATGTTGTGTCTCAAGAAAGAGTTAACAATGGAACAGTCAGATAATAAGGTTAGCCTCGGAGTATTCGCGGAGACGCTGCTCAATTGGCATTATTTGTTACGACCGGCATACGTGTCAGCGAGACGTTCCATCCGAAGAATGTAAAGATACGGTCTTCTCTTTTATCATTATCAAATTCACACTCGGAGGTGTGCCCCGAATAGCCGTGCTATAGAGCATCCCCGAGCCGTTCCGAGTATTCGATTAATATCGCGGCGGTGTTCCCCGCGTAATCACCATGAATATGCATAAATGAAAAGTCCGGCGGGTCCCGCGAAAACGCAATTAAAAACGCGGTTTAACAGCGGATCGCTGGGCTCCCTTCGTTTCAATCCGGCACGATCGGCTCTCCGCCGGCGCAATTTGTCTGCATAAATTCCGCCCGGCCGGGGCTTCATTATAAATTCCTCGCCAATTTATTCCCACGTATTCCGCCTAATTTCATTGCGAATATATCGTCGTAAAACCCGTCCAATTCCCCGACAAATTGCCACTCGGCTCGGCCATAAATCCCGCGCCGCTTTGCGCCGATCTGCAATTCTTTTCGCGACTCCGCCGATTTTATGGCTCGAGAAGTCCCGTCGAACCTCGCCTCTCCTCTCTCCCCGCCACCGAATTCCATCCGAGTCCGACCGTTCTGTTTCAAATCGATCGCTTCCGCTTTCGACGATCGCTCGGCGAGCGAGACGCCTCCGTCGCTCAGAATTGTCCCCGGGAATAATAATTTTAATTAGTCTGCGAACTTTTATGATTCGATCTCGAGGAACGCGAGACACTGCCTTGAGAATTGGCGGGTTGGCAGCGAGGATTCTGTGCAATTACGAGACGATTTTGTGGCTGGAAGGTGGTGGGGACTGTCGAGATTACTGCTTCATTATTTTTAATAGTAAACGTTATTTAAACTTCTGCTTTAAGAGAGTTACATAGCCCATAACAATTTATAGAATTAAGATAGCAGCAATTATATTTGTTAATTGCAGCTGTATATTTCTGTCTTCTGTTGTTCATGTTTTCTTAGCTGTAATTATGCGAATATTATGCATCAATTACTCAGATGAATAAATGAGTCTCTAAAATGCAAATATGTTAGAAAAATTTAGAGAAATTGATATCTTCTCTTTCATTCTTATTGAAAGGATGAATGAAATTTCATAGAATATACCATAACAAAAATGTTGAGAAGTTTAAATTAATTCAGTGTCATCATTCTCATAAAGCTACATACTCTTATATCTTTCAATCGACGCCTGCTTTATTTATCCCATTAATTTTATTTTGCCAAAAAAGTACAAGAAATGACTCGATGTAATATATGTACGATTATTAACAGTACACACGTACTATCATCTGATCGAAGAAGGAGCTAAAATCTAGCTTAAAAATTCGGCCGACTATTATTAAACAAAAAGGAGAAACCGAGAAGAAATATAGTAGATAAGAAAGTGCGAAAAAGGTCGTGCCTCGGCCCGAGATGAACCGTAATCACTGCGTCCAGCATTAGCGACAATTTCAACGGGAGCCGGCCGAAGCCGACGAAATTCCGCTTAGCATAATTTTCAATAATCGTGCTGCTTAGCATAATCGTCGCCGAGCTGGCCTACGAGAGCTGGCAGAAGCCAGGCGGCGTGTCGCAAGGCGGGGGTGTGACAGAAGCGAGATAAATTTTCGCGGAGCGCGTTGATTCGGCCTCGCGAAAATTTACCACCCTGTTATTATCATTATCGCGGCGAGCGAGACGGCGAGGACCTGGCCGCAGCCATTAGCGATCGCTGGCTCGTTAAGACGGGAGATCTCGGCCTGATCACGGCCGCTAATCTGCGCCCGGATTAAACCGAGCGATTCTTTCACTCGGTTGTTTTTTCGAGCTCGGTCCACGCGGTCGTTTGCCACTCGGCCGGCCGTCGGAGTCAATTACACAGGTGCCGTTCGGCATTCGTGCTGCTCGCCTCGATACACGGTAGAGATCTATGCATATCCAGATCCAGCCGTACACGGCGCACGGCCGTCGACCGACTGAAATAAGCATCCTTCTTTATTTACTCGCCCGAATCCTGCGAGCTTGCGAAGCAAGTTTCGCCGGAGCCCCGAGGCTCCACGTGTCGATAAACGCTAATCGATACCGGCCGGAATCGACTCTCGGAATTCACTCCCGGTCCGCCGGCATAATTTCATTATTGCACCACGACCGGTTAATTGAACGTTGTCGCGTGGTAAATCAGTTTCGGCCGTTTACGATCAAATTATGCGGCCGTGCGAGCCTCCAGGTTTCAGCCGAGACTCATTTTTTCTTTTTTTTCTTTAAACGGCGATCGACTGCCTTCGAAACTTCCCACCTTGCGCAATCGATCCCGGACGTCTATTACTTCTTCGCGTAATATTCAAATGATCGCCTCTAACGCGCGCTCGTTAGTCCGCGATTAAACGGCAGAACGAGGCTCCGTCGCTTTTCATTCTTGTTCGCCTCGCTCCCGTATAGCCAGAGTTACGCAAGCGGCTCCGGTAAATTAATTAGCGCGATGGGGAAATGGTCGCAACCTTGTTACATGGCTGCGACGGTCGGGTTGCCTGCATTCTGCGGCACCGTGGCAGGGGAACTTGTATTTTTCCTGGAATCGTTTGTGCATTCAGGATACGTCGATTGGCGAGGAACATTGTTGAATGAGATCACAGTGGCGTTGTTCTTGAAACTGAAAGCGGTAATGAGAAAATAAACTATTTAAAGCAAAAGTGTAGACAATCGTTTGCTAGGTCGATTTAATATTTTTAAATCATGCCTGATTTAATATTTTATCTGATGCCTTTTTATTACTTAAATTTAAGCTAGAAATAGGCTCATATAAAAGAGTAGAACTCAATTTTTACGTTATTACATTTTACAGAATTTTGAATCGATCTTTCACTTATTTATAAATTAATTTTTTCGACACAGCATTTTTGCTTTCCTCGAACTATATTAATATAATCATTGAAAAAGCCAGTTGCCGATTTATTATTAAATCCAAATAAAAAATAACACGTATTATCCAACGAAGGCTTTCAAATATGAGAACAATTAATTATTCATCGTAAGAATAACAAATGTAGAAATTATGCGGAAAAGTGGCGCTTACGTTGTATCCTCCGATAATTTCTATGGATGCGAGTGAAACTAATTTTTCGTATCGGCGACCGGTATTTCCCGGCGCACGGGATTTTGAAGAATAAATTGAATTCGCCTGACCAGTTTTCTCGCGTCGTTTCAATCTTGAAGCCGAGTCCTCCTCAGGGCATTCCGGCCATTTCTCGTCGAGCACTGGAAACCATCGGAACGATCGGGGATGGAAGACGCATTCGACGAAACGATCCCGGCGCAAAGCCGACGGGACCGACGAGCCCCACTCGGCCCCGTGATAAGAAAGCTACGTGCGAAAAATACAAACTGGCCTGTATAACCGAAAGTATAATCGCGCCAACGATTTCTGGGCAACGTATGCAACGAGCCGCGAAAATTAGGCTCGTAAAACGGCGGCTAATAACCGCGTCGTTCGCGACGTGTACCACCGGGCGGGATAGGTCCATTTGAATTTCCCGCGGCCCCGTGCCGCATTCGAATTCAGCGCAAAAACCAGGGTTTCCAGAACTTTCGTTTCGAGCCCGATGAAATTTTCGCGACATCGGACTCAACCCCAATTGCAAGCCGGTGCGAAAGTTTGCAATTTAAATCTACATTTCCGTGTACTTCTGCCGGAGCGTTTCCTGTTTGAATTTCCTGCGTTCACGGCGCGTATACATCGGCGTAATTGCTTTTAAAATTTAGTACGGGCATAAAGTTTCTGGATTTAACAATCTGTACTTTCTTGCACTCGATAAGAAAACACCTACGTGGCAGGCCTCTTTTTGACGTTTGAATAGAAATTACAGTTTCCGGCATTTCCGCAACGGTGCTCCTTCGCAGCGACACGGATTTCAAATCTAATTTCTATTTCAACGAAAGATATTCTTGTTCAGATTAGCCGTGGTTGCGATTTAAAACGATCTGAAAATTCTCTGGAAATTCGAAATGATATGCGTTCTAGTTTAACATTTCTTTAGAAAAGCGAATGACATACAGAATAAAAATTGTCTGCGTAAATTTCTCTCTTAAATAATTCTGATAAATTATGATTAATATATCGATATTTATAACGTCTGTCAATTTTAATTCGCTATTCCATGTCTCTCCCATAAATCCGTAAAATCCGCAGTTCAATCATTACTCCAGTGATACGTTTGCTCAAAGGAACACGAAAACCCGAGAATTCAGTTATTACACGCGAAGACCCGGGAAAATAAAATCCCTTTTCCATGCTTCTCATTCGTGTTGGCGGGCGACAACGGCCCCGGCCCGGATTCGTCGCGTATTTTTCCGAAATTACGTTCCCCGGAATCGCGGAATTTCTGTCGGAATAAGTACGAGATCCTTCCATGTGGCGAGCAATTAGTAATAAAGAACTGGTGCACGGTGCATCATCGCGGGAACTGCCGGCAGAGTAAAGCCGGCCGCGCGTTTTTCGCCCGGTTTCCATTTCCGGGGAACGATCCGGCGCTCGTTCCGAGAGATTTTTGACGGTGAACACGCCGGGGACCATGTAATTTGCTTCGCCCCGTGAAAATCGCGGAACAGAGAGAGAGAGAGAGAGAGAGAGAGGGAGGATTCGGGGCTAATATCCTCCATTAGCGTGTCTCGCCGCCGTAATGAACGGGCCCCGAAGGCCGCGCCGGCGATTCTTGCGTTCTGGACACGCGACGATCCTTAAGTTTCAGCGAGTCTTCTGGGCGCGGGCGCGCCGATTCGAATCTGCAATTTAAATGCCGCCGGTGGGTGGAGAAACGGCGGTCGTTCCCCCGTGAAAATTATCGTCGCGATAGAGAGTTTCCGAACAGCTGGAGTCCCACGATGCGGTTGGAAAAGTGAAAATTACGGCGGCGATCGCGAGATTATGGAACGCCGAGTTTGCCTCGACGATTCGCGTAATAAGACAGTACTGCGTTTCGATACAAATCGCGGGTGCACGGAATCGCGAACGCTCTCCGCCGTATATTCTCGCTGCTCCCCTACTTTTTAGTCGCGAGCGACGATAACGGGCCTTTATTCGTTTAGGCGAACGAGCGCTTATTCCTGTTAAATATCCTACTCGCGGCAGACGAAGACGGTTTATTACGATAAGAGTTTCATGTCTCGATTTCCGTCTATGGAACGTCATTATATGATCGGCAATGAACCGATCGAGCACCGGAAATAATAGCTGATACATTCATGTTTTACAGACAATTTAGAAACAATTTTGCTATCGATATTACAGTGTATGATTTATTTCAATAAATATTCCCCCGGGCTTACAAAGAATACCAGGGGGTATTACAATTTCACCGCGAATCGCGGGCGCTAATAAATAATATATAATAGATTAGTTAAATTACTCCGTGGTATCTTTGGCAATATAGAAAATATAAAATTTGGCAAATATATAACAGGAATTAAATAAATATTATTACAATGTATATCTACTGTGCGGAGGCTTAATTTCTACAAATCAGAAATATTCAATTTTGCAGTCACCCGAAAACATGCCAGTTCAATGGCTACCAAAGAAGATAAAAATTTACGTAATAATAATCCTTATCTCTCGACGTGTCGTCATATACATATTATTATATCGAATTTATTTGAATCTCTTCTAATTTTTAAAGCAGCGTACGTCTGACGAAAGAAATATATTCAACAATTACCCTTGGAAATTACCACTTTACAATCTCAATAATTATCAATTTAAAAATGCGATATCGTTCACAAAAATAAGAAGAAATATCGGCGAGGGTTCGAAGCGAAAGGGTTGCACCGACGGACGATTCTCAAGCTCTAAACAGGTAGAAACGTCGGGTGTCCCTTCGGATGACATTTACCAGCGTGGAACGCGTCGACTGTCGGCGATACTCTGTCACTAATATGAATTATCACGGAAAGCTTTTAGCGGAGTTGTCAAAACGACTGACGCAACGATCGGACGCGTTACGTCGCGTCGCCGCGATTCTCTGGTCTCTAAACAAAATGCCTGGACGTATATTTGTTATTTCGCGACGAGTCGTCGAAGTTTCCTCGGCCTCGGATCAGAGGGCTGGCACCGGCTTCCAAAGAGATTATCCGGGAATTTAGCGAAACTTTTCCCTCCCCCTCCCCCTTTCTCGGCGAGTCACCCCCGGCGGCTACACCCTGTCTGTGAAGTTTGTTCATGTCCTTTTAATGGCACCGCGCTAGGACGAATTTTAAAGACCCCATCTATTGGGACAGTCGTTCGTGTCCCGGAAACGGATGCGGCTCCTTAGGACTGGGTAAACTTGGATAGGGGGATTCGACATGAAAGCTAATTTCGCGGCGGAATTGTTAATGGGACCCTTAGGCTCCGGGACGAATTTTTTGGAAAACCTGAGGAGACTTTTTTGTGACGAAATCCTTCGACTTTAAAAAAATTAAAGACTGGGTTGGATCGTAATTCATTTATTATACAATAATTATGTATTTAATGTTTATGCAGTTATTGATGCCTTAGAAAATAATTGATTTGCTAATAATTAAACTGTGATTCATTTATTTATTTTATTTATTAGGTCTATCGGAATGCTATGTTCGATGATGTTATTTTAAGTTCACATTCTTGATAAATTCTTCTAAAATATAAAATTAAATTATAAAAATAAATTCTTCTAAATGATATTTTAAATTTTAATCACACTGGCAAGAAGGTATAAGTAAAACCGGAAACTATAAACATTATTAAATGCATATAAAATTTATATTCTTTCATATCAAGAACTGACAGACCTTTCCAATAGACCTAATGTAATGATGCCTTTCGAGAAAATTAATCAAAGCCAGAGAATTAAGCTCTGATTAATCAATTCTCCAACAACTGTGCATTTGTGTGCATTTGTGTGCATTTATTTGCTAATATCTTTAACAAAGATCGATCAAAATTAATTAATCGAACTGTGTAAAATAGTGACAACGATTGCAGCGATATCGACGCGAACATTTTAGGACAAGAACGTCTGCTTAAAAATTACAAAGGGACATTTAAACAGCAGCTTTACATCGCTCGGTATAACGTCGTTAGTAGATTTTAACGCGCATAGTCTTTACGAAGCAAAATTACCAGGGAATGCCATGGGTCTTACGCGCGGAACACCGTGGACGCCAAACTGTGATTTTAACTGGCCGAACGCAGTAAACTGTTGTGCCTCGGGTGGAAATAAAATTTATTGAATGTTTAAAAGTCAGCTGTAACTTTGAGGCGACTGCGAACAAGGCGGATCCGCGCGCAAGGGTGTCACCGTTCTTTTTTTTTTTATTTTCATTCCTTGCTGAATCTGCCTTCGTGGTCGTTCCTGTATTTTTTTATGAAACATCGTCTGCGTTCGCGTCCGCTTTACGGTGAAGGATAGAATACAGAAGCATTAATCCACCACACGTTCCTCGGATCCACGTCCGAGTTATATAAAAAAAAAAATTGCCAGCGATCTACAAACTCATTACATTTGTTCAGTAATTCAAATTGAAACAGATAAGCGAACGAACCGCTAAATATTCATGCAATTTCTATTTTTATTTCGCAGTTGTAAAACATCGCCTTTAACCGTTCGGACGCAATTATGTCGGATTAATAATTCCCCCGTTTTCATTTGAAATGCCCGATCAAGATAGAGGAGCGAACAGAGCGCCAAACGTTCGAACAACTTTTATGTTTATTACGAAATCGTTGGGTAGCGGTTCAAACGATTCGGATGCAATTAAATCGGGTTACAAATTACCTATTTTCGTTCCGATTGAGA
Source organism: Augochlora pura (assembly GCF_028453695.1). Classification (NCBI taxonomy): domain Eukaryota; kingdom Metazoa; phylum Arthropoda; class Insecta; order Hymenoptera; family Halictidae; genus Augochlora; species Augochlora pura. Next base: position 5,753,418 of record NC_135782.1, on the reverse strand, counting down.
TAAGCGAGGAACAGAACGAATAATATTCGAGCAACTTTGGTTTTCCATTTCGAGATCGTTCGCAGTTCGGACGACTCGAACAAAGCGGAATTAGTTTAGAAGTATCGGAAGTTTGGAAATTAAGTAGGGGGGGATAGTTAACCCGAAAATAATTCGCGAGTCTCGGGATTGGAGCGTGGCGTGATCGCCTAATCCCGGACGAAATCTCGGCCAGTTTTTTTTTTCCTCCGCCAGAAAAACTGACGAGACACGGTTCGCCGGAAACCGGAAACGATCGAGGGAACGGCCGCCATGGTGGAGGTCTCCTCTCGTCTGCTCGATCGCTCATCGCGCTCGGGCGTGTCGTAAAAACGAGAGCGTATCTCGGTAAGCTGCTCGCTGAGCTTAACGAAGACATTTTCGTGGGCTACGGTGTACAGATAAGCCGGGCGTCGGTTGTCAGCGTGTTCCGAATGGATCATGGTTATCTGCGTTTTCGGCGCTGGAATCCGTTGGCCCGTCCGCAGAACGTTTTCCACGGGCAAACAGGGACAGCCATCGATCTGCAACATTACCATCAAACACGAATTAAATCGTCGTCGCGGGTTCGAACGGCACACGATCGTTCTTAACTAAATAAACGTCCGCGTCGTAAAATGTATCCTCGTTAGATCATTGTAAAGCCATTAAATATTTTTATGGAGCTGTAAATATCTCCCACGGGAAACTGTACCATGCCTCTTTGCATCGTTGCTGTCTAGTCGCGTGATCGTTAAACCGTCGATCTTCGCGAAGATTTCTGTTTCAGACAAATTATGTCAAAAATGTGAAAGTAAAATTCTGTTCCCGTGACAATGGAACGAGAAATCATTTTTGTACGTAAAGAACCCTGTAAATAACAATAATCGTTCCATGTATGGTTATTCTAACATCCCCTTTCGCAAGATTGTATACATTTTAACGGAAAAGTGTACACAATGTATAATTACGCAATTATATCGCGCAGGGAACGAAATTAAGAATGTAATAACGAAACGTAATTGTTCTACCGACCGCAGCCGGTTTAGTTAACGAACAAGCCGCGGCAAATCCCTTTTCGGCGAACAGTATACAACTCACCTGACCGAATCTCGGTTAATATACTGGCCGTCCGGCCGTTCCCGACGATAATGTCCGGGATAAACGCGATTCATTATTTCGATGAAACCGCGGAAAGAGATACAATGATACCGCGGCCGTCATTGGCATAATTAAATTAGCGTAATTAGCAATTAAGTCGGTCGGCAAGCAACGACGCGCTACCACGGATAAGTTACGAGCGACACGCGTTTCCTTCGGCGCTCGCCGTGGACACGGCCGTGTAGGCTTGAATTTCTCGGGTCGAGTTTCAGGGAATCCGATTTGAACCTCGGGACGAATGAACCGCTTTCGGACCCATCCCGGTGTCCGGATGGCTCTTTTTTATTTGCTTCGATGCCCGGGATTCGTACGATTGGGGATAGAAGGGTGGAAGAGGGAGACAGATTTTAGAGGGGCAAATTGGATGAAACAGAATTTTCGAATGCGCTGGATATCACGGATGATGGTTCAGTCTCGGAAATTCATTCGGAATAAAATGAGTGCTGCTAGGATTTTAATATCTCCTATGGTAATACTTCACTTTCTAATTTTGGTTTCGTTAATTAAATTAATTTAATACTTCTGTTTCCATAAAAATTGAACGCACATTTTTATTCGTTATTTTCTAGTTCGTTTTAGCTTCCGAATATTTAAAAAATCTTAATATTTATAATTCCATAAAATTCCAATTTGCTAGTAAAGGTATTTAAATAATTGTTTTCTTTTTTTTAGAAGATCGGAGCAAGGATAAAATTAATTTAAAAATACAAGATTATCGTCTACTATTTTCTGCGAGAATCTACTGATTATGTCAGATTTATGCCATATAAATAGATGACGAAAGCGTAGGGTTATCGTCAAGCATTATTCGCAGGCACCAAAAGCACCGAATAAAATAGGATACAAAGTTAGGCAAATCCTTTCTAAGCCCGGCATCGAAAGTTCTCACAGCCCACGCGTGATTCTCGACGGCGCCAGACGATATTGTGCGAAATCTTCGCGGAACCGTGTAAAGCCTGTCACGAAGTTTTTTGATCAAAATCCACTACCGTCCAATAAATAACGCTTTCCGCGGAGGGGCAGATACATAAACTATGGGAACGGCAAGCGAGGAAGAAAGCGTTCCCGGCCAAACGTCGGCTAGAAGAACTGCCGACGAAAAATTCTCCGTAATTTTCTAGCGCAGCAGCTGGCCCCTTCGTCTATCCATCGATCCTCCCGATGGGAAAGCTGTACAATCGCGCGCGGGGCTCCTTCCAAGTATCCGCCATTTCGCCGAGTAGTCTAATAGAGTGCCCTCTCCGCGCTCACCTCCGGGTTATTTGAATTTAAATCGAAGTCGGCGTTCTTAAAATAAAATTAAAATTCGCTTCGATCTCCGGTGTAAATCCGATTTCCAGAGACGGGGCGGCCATCTTGCTTTCGCATCACTCGATATTCCGCAGCCGGTGTTATTCCGCTTTCTGGTCTCTTGTTGTGCCGCTGTCGCTGTTTCCCCGGGCTCGATATTAGATCCGCGACACGTTTTTGTTACGCCTCGCGTGTTCCTCGTGAAATGATTTTTTCAACCTCCGGTTAAGTCAACAGCCTCAATCATTCGGGGACGAGCGACGTCGAAGCAGTGACATGAGGACTCCGCAGCTCATTCCAAAAGTCGCGAACGTATAAATTGTTCTCTTCATTACCCCCTTATTTAAACCTTTGACACTGGATCTAATTTTCAGGAGAAAATATTTTTAATACTCTGGAAAATGCAGATCTTTCTTCTAAAATAGCTTGTCTTCAGAAAATAAATTCAGGTCGCCGCATGGTTAAATATTTACGAGCTGAAACGGTCTAAATTTTGATCGCGAACCAATCATGATCAATGCTGCTTGACCAAAGAAACAAGAAAACGAAATAATTGAAATATATATGGTACATACAACCGGTACGTTGCGCGGTCTCAAATAAAATCTCGTACATCCCCCAGCAGCACGGTCCTCCTCGGAGACAGCTTCGCAGCGCAGCGTTCAGCGTCGTGCGGCGACACCGGTGAATTCCCAAATTACACAGTGACAAACTAATCAACGAAACCAAAGAACTATTTCACCGAGTATATACAGCAGCGGCGAGAGCATCCAGGAGCTGAGCCCGGAGACCCGGACGGGCAAACATCCCCAATCAACTAGAAAGACATCGGCATCCTCGTTATTCCCACCCCGAGAATATCAGACCGCAGGGAAGTTACATTTCCCTGGATGCAGCGACCCAATAATTCCTGCTGCCGGTCGGCGAGTCGTTGCTCGGAACGGGAAAAGGCGCACGATTGCTGGAATCGTGCGACGAATCCATGACGGGCTGGCTGGCGAGCAAGGGAGAGAGGCAGGAAGGGGGAGAGATAGCGAGAGCGATGGATAGCGGCAGAGAGAAAGAGAGAGAGAGAGGGAGAGGGAGATGGAGAAGAGAGAGACCTCACCGGGGCGAGTCTGGAATAGGTGAACCCTGGAGCGGCGTATCGATCTGTGCGTGATGCTGAGCCCGGCCGACAGGGAAGGGGGTTGGAACCGCCGCACAGCCATCGTCTCCACGGAGATGTGGCGTCACGAACACGGGCACGAGAGCGTGGTGGTCGCAGACGTTGAAAGGCGAGGGCTGCTGAGCTGGATACAGTGCCGAGCCCCGACACAGCATCCGGAGGCACACGGAAACAGTCGAGAGCTCCGCAGTCACACGGACGAGGCGGGAACGGGGTGGTGTTGGGGAGGGTGCACGGGGGTGTGCGAGGCTGGCGAGATCCCCCACCATAGGGAGTCCCGTTCGAATCGACCCTGGGCTAGGTAGCCGAAGCCGAGCTCCGAGAACCTACCCCTGGCCGAGCGACCATCAACGTCTCGAGGGTGGAAAGCCGAGGAGGATGGGGTGGACTGCGGCTGGGGTTGGGGTTGGGGCGAGGGGGCGTGTCATTGCAGTTTCCACACAGCTGCGTCTGCAGCGTTCCCGAGGAAAGGCCTAAAAAGCTTTCTCTCGCTCCCGGTCCACGCTCCCCCCTTCCCGATCCTCGCCCCTCAGACCTTCCGCACACCCTCGCGTTTGCCCTCCGACACGTACCGGGCTGGGAACTTTACCATTTCGCCGTCTGGGAAGATAATCTACCCGGCTCCACCTACACCTTCGAATCGAGTGGAATCGGGCTTCTCCCTTCGCCTCCTCGCCCGTCGCGTCTCTCTCCACCCTTCGTCTGCCACCACCCTCCCCCCTCCCCCCGGAGGAGTCAAGCGTCGCCGACTCTCCCACCGCTACCGATGCCGCACACCTTCGACGAACGTTCTCTCGGCGACGATTTCTTCTTTTGCTCGCTGTTATATACGCTAGCTCCGTTCTCTTTTTTTCCTACGACTCGTCGCGTCGTCTCCGTTTCCCGTTTCGCCCGGCGGTGGTCCGCGGCGAGGGTGCAGGTGCGACCGAACGCCGCGCCGGCTCTCTCTCTCTCTCTCTGGAAATAAGGTGGAACCGGAGGGAAAATTAAACTCCCCCGTGGGAGGTGGGAACACGAGGGAAGTTCGCCTTTTCCAGACTTTTCTCGGTACCGCTTCGCCGATAACGTCTTCCATCGTTCACCGGCGCAAATTGAGACCTTGCATTTCCGCCGACAGCGAGCGAAACCAGCCTCGAACAGGAATTAATCATCTGCGAGGCTGCGTGACTCGCGCCACCCTCCCCTCGCTCTGCCGCCGCTCCTCTCCGGATTCAACGAGACTTGGGGATTCAATTCCGAACTTTCCCGAGGTATATTTTTTGGTAACGTTCTGCACTCTCGATGCCGTCCCTCTTTCTACCCCTTGGCGCACCTCGACGAGTTTTTATTAAATCGGAACGATGCTGCGCCGTCTTGTCATCAATATTTAAGCCGTCGAGTAAATTGAAGCGCGCGGCGAATTTGGAATTTTCATTTCCTTCGAAGAAATTATTCCATGGTGTTATTCTTATCGCGAGGAACATGGCGAGTTATACAAATTTTGCACTGCGATCTCCTTTTTAGTACGTTGACTGGCACAGCTTCGTGTTTGATAATTTAACGAAATAATTACAACGAAACCATGAGATGGTCCACACTAAGCAACGTTTCAATGAAAATGTGGAATGATATTCTGTTTAAAAAAATGAGAGATTGATATCAATTTTATGAAACAGAAATCATTATTTTCTGAGCGAATTCCTAGAGAGAAGACATCCGAGTGCAAAGGGTTGACAAAAGGGTCGACAAATTTCTTCATCCAAGGAGACGATCTAATAAGAATCTTATTAAAGTCTTCGTATATAATAATCGTATATATAACAATTGCGCTTGTTCTACAGTACGGTTATATTTATTACCGCATTGGTTATATATATAACAAGTTAATTGATTCCGAGCATCGGTGGACTTAGGCTCGCGCAGTCCCTTTTTTTCGAAGGGTCCAGGACCCACCGGCAGATTTATGGGGGTTGGGGTGACTGTCGACCGACTTTCTCCGAGCGTAATCAAAGCGCCGGATGAACCTAAGGCAGACGGATCTCCTGGAACGTGGAGGCGCCCCGGCTCTTATTAGATTCACCGAGCTATTTTCGGGCGTTGCGTGCCCGGCCAGATGTTTAACGTTCCCGTGGCTCGTCACGGGCCTCGAGAGCCTTCGACGGTGCCGTCGGACCTCGTTTTGTGTGAACAGCTCGGTTTCTTCAGCGATAAACCCGCGATCTTCGGGCTTTTGGTTCAGGGGTGAGAAGTTCCACGGACGTTGATTTACGGGCCCGTGGGCGGTATTGTTAGGTAACCATAACCGCGGCGTTCGATTCCTGCGTCACACGTGTCTGCGGTTCCGTGCTAGCCGCGAGTAAAGTCTAATTCTGCGTGCGTTGTTATTTGCCGTTGTAAATCTTCCGTTGCCTCTTGCGAAAATAAGAGACGCATGAAACCATTGTAACCGCGCCGTGAAACAAGCGAGACTCCACGAAAGAATGTTCCTCCGAGCGTGTTCGTTCCGGAATCCGCATTTTTCTCTGAACAATGTCGGACGCGGCATCGTCGGTTCGTTTCGCGTAACATTAAGACCTCGTTTCAAGGGAAGGTAAACGACTCGGCGCGCCAGAAGGTTCCGAGAAAATCAGAATCGGTCGACGGAGCGGGTCAACTTCCCTCGCCGGAGAAAAACCCGCGCGGTCAAGGGGTTAACTGGCACCCATCAGAGTCGTCTAGGCGAGCGATTTACGAGTCTCACGTACTGGAGACGCGCGTTGGGAGACCGGCGGAGAAGCAAGACACGGCCTTAATGCGCTCGATTCGTAGTCCTTGTCGCTGGCAGAAGCTCCAGGCTTGCGGCGGGTGCGGTTAATTCGCGTCGGAGACCGTCAACGGCCCCGTTCATTCTAATTTCCGTGGAACGTGTCCCATTGGAGTCCAACGCCGGCTAATATCGCTGGCGGCGGTGCTGATACGCGGCTCGCGGACGCCTTCACGCCCACGCCTGTTCTCAACATCGAAATTGTTCTTATCTTCTTCGAATTTTCCTTTTAGGAGGTAATAACTGTCGAACGGACAACTAGAGTTGGACGAAAGTAATATGATTAATAATTAACTATTATAACTCGTGATAAAGTTATTATGAATTATTATGGATTAGTTGTAACTCGTTAGCTATCACAAACTGTTATTGATTGGTTATACGACGTCAGTATAAATCTATAAATTAAATATATATCAACAAAGTTAGATATCAAGTACTATTAATATTATTTATCATAAATTATCTCTATAGGATGTGAGAAAGGACTTGGATCTAAATCCAAAATTTTTCTCAATTCATCCCCTCTGATATCGTTTCTTTAAGATTTAAGAAAATGTTAACTATAGCCTAAAAAAAAAGAAAATTTCTAAAAGCTTCCTAAAAAGAAAAAATTTCCTAAAAAAAAGGGTTTGCAAAAAATATAGCAAAGTTATGCGAAAATGGCCCAGGGCTTAGGACGATCTTGACGCAGCCCTGGTTTCGCCGTCTCGACGTTCGATGGACGAGCAGCAGCCACAGTTCGATGATTATTCGGGGATTCTTATGTCAGTCTGAATAATAAAGCCGTTTCAGTGAGTGCAAATATACTGTTGCTATTTATGCAGACGTCGGCGGCGCTGTTGCCGTAAAACGTTCGCGAGAATTTGGAATTTAGTATTCATAAGGCACCGGGCTGCTCTGCGCCGGACTTTTGTGGACAACAAGTAGATGCAGCGATACTTGTCGTTCAATTTAAGATAACAAGTAAGAAACGAGCACTCGATTCGAGCCCATGGAAATGTTAAACTGAATTTGTTCGAAAGGGTTGGAAATATTTAGAGTAGCAGTGAAGTTGTAACAAAAATAAGTCGATCAAATGCAAAATTGAAAACGTTAATAGAACTCGAAAATACAGGTATATCATTTTTAACTGATTAAAATGATAAAGAACGAGATCATTGTCTATGTAGCTCCTGTATCTTTTAATTAATATACACACTTATTATTTTGCGTAAAAATTCATAGTCTAGTAATTAATATTATCTAAATAATATTTTCGAATTGGGTGCGGTGGAGGAAATCACGATACAGCCATTTTCGAAGGGATCAATGCGTCCGCAATGGCGCCCATACTGCTCACCCTCTGCAATACCAGAGGACCATTTCAGCCCCTCGATCGAAACACGACTTAATGAATGAGGACAGATCCAACAGATCCTTTGTTCCCAAACAAAGAAAGTAACTTCTGTTAAATTGGAGGAAAGAGGGTCGATTCGAGAATATTACTTGAGATGGCGGCCATTAATTCTTAACAAAGTACGAGGACTTCGACGCGTGACACTAATTTCTGTATTATTTCTGAAATTCGTTTTTATTGTGACAACCTATTGCTTTAGTCCCTTGCATTTATTAAATAAGACATATTAAATCTATGTGTTAGAAAAAATAAACAATATAGAATTAATTCACCCCACAGCAATAGTTATTATGGCAAGTATTAATTCTCTGGTTTCAACGTCATTATCTGGACAACCTAGACATTGTTGGAATATTTGGGGTTAATATTCACCGCTTAACATATTAATAACTATTAGACCGTTTTACGGTCAATTCATTAAACAGGAAAAATTAAAATTCACTTTGCTGCATGCGTCAGCGTTTCATTAGATCGCCGTCCAAGTTTCAATGTGCTCGCTAGCCGAGAGTTAATTCCCATTCGTTTTTTTCATTAAAGCTCAGTTCGAGTAAATCGAGCAGAGTGCCGGCTATCTCGGTCAATCGAGGTAATAGTCTCCGGAGGAATATGAAAATATGGAGGAAGAAAGGGAAAGAAATTGGAGCACGATCAGATTGGCCGGACCCGCTCTCTGCCTCCGTCCCCATTGTCCCCGATGGAACAAACATTTGCGAGTCCCCGGGCGAGCCACATAACCGGCGATGGTCCCCGCTCTAATATCCATGGTAGACAACGTCCACGTTACCTTGTAAACAACCGACAAATCGCGATTCATCCGTGCCCCGTGTTCTCCCCGGCCGGTCGTCACGTATCCGTGGGTTTACTTTCTAGGAACGCGAATGTTGCGGGTCACGCCTCGGAAACACCTAAATTGCATGTCGGATCTCGCCTAAAGAGATCATCCTCCGAGATTAATACCCTCCGTTTGCCCGACCGCTCGGCCCGCTGAGCACCCTCGATGCTCTTATCTGATTCGATAGCGACATTTTGAAACTGCGGATACAATGCGAGCCGAACGCGATTGTAATAACAGACCTCTGCATTCCTTTCTTACTTCGTCTCTTGCTATCTTATCTCTGAACGACTTCTTCCTTTCCATGGAGATATTCTCCCCTCGATGTTACCGAAGACACGATCATCGACAAGTGGTTTGCATTGCTATTAACATTTATTAGGATATATAGAGACAACAAGGTAAGCTTGCAATTGCAAGATTTCTTGCAATCCTTCTATTAAATCTTGTCTAATGTATTAAATATTAGACGTTCTCATTTGGGGTGTTTTTGATTTGTTTGCAAGTATAATTATTTTTATGTTTGTCGATTAATACATATTAAATTTGTCTATTATTTTGTTTATGTTTTAAATAATGATAGAATAGCGATAGCTACCCTACGTGCAGTTCTTAATCTAACACATGATCGCACCCATATTTCTCCCTGACAAACAAACTGATTTCACAATGGCCTACGAACAATATCAAGTTCGAGCAGCGATAGAAGAATTTTCAAGCCAACTGGCAGGTGCACCAGGTGTCCTGCCAGCAGTCTCAAAGGCTCCTAGAGCGATCTCCGATGCTCTCTAGCTCGCGCAGTATCGAAACACCCCAGGATATCCCCGGTCCCATAAAGTCGCCGCGGTGATCCTCGCACGCTGAAAAACAGCCGGTTCAAAGCGGCATGACGCGGCCGTCCCCGCGTGGGCAGTAAAGTCGCGCGACAAAAGCTGCCCGGTAAAAATCCGAACAGTGTGGACGCGGCTTTAGGTGCACACGCGTCATAGTGATACCGCTCTCGGGGCTCTCCGCCGGCCCGTGATTTCCTACTCCCGAGATCGTCGCCAGCGATCGCGGGGGCGGAATCGCGGCGGATTACGCTCGTCGCGGCTGAATTCGCGTGCACGCGCGCGATATTATGCGAGGCGTTATCGCGCCGGCTCCGCTGTCGAGTTAATTTACCTCTCCCGGAGGTGTAACGAGGCTTCCGTGGGGGGGTGGCGCGACCTTTAACGCCTCCGCGCTGCAACGTCCCGCGTATCCTGCACCGACGCCATTTTATACCATTGCCAACACCGCGGAGCAACGCTATGGAACCCCCCGTGGACCTGACCTCGCCCCGAGACGCGATTTCTCCGACGGAAGTGGCCGTTAATCGACGAGATTCGACGACGATTCCGAGACCATGAGAAAAGAGATTACGAAAAAACTGATATTAATTTCTCTGATAAGATAGATATTCAATAGGATATATTCCATAAGATATATTCAATAAGATACTCAATAAGTTATTTTTATAAAGGTTTTCATTTTTTACAAAGCTTTAATAATTCTTTAAAAATTTCCTGGATATTCTCTCGGGCAGTTCCTTCAGAAAATCAATCTCTAGGAGATGAGCTGTAGCTCGGATACAAGTTAAAATTTTTTAATGAAAAAATTACTAAAAGTTCTTCAATGTATACTCTTCTGAACAAGCTAGTCGGTTACGAAGAGGGTTCACTAATTTTTCCAGAAAAAAAATCCTGGAAACCATATTCTCTCGGACAGTTCCTCCAGAAAATCGACTCCTGGAAAATCAGCTGCACCCCAACCACTAATTAAAATATATCAATGAGAAAATTACTACAAGCTCTACAATATATGCTCTCTGCAACAAACTAGCAACCAATGAAAAAGGTCCATTAATTTTTCCAGAAAAAATTCCTAACTATCGCAGACTTTTAAGTAGGGTAACGCAAACGAGAACTAGTCAAGCGGTCATGACACTTCGGCAAGGTGTTCTCCGTCGCGTTACCTTCGCCCTGTCGCAGTCCCCCTGGCCTCTCCCCGTTCAGTTTCCACGTCCCGCCGACAATCCAATTTATACACGAGATTATTCCGAGCGGCAAGAGAGCGGCTTCGCACGCCCCAACTCCAGTCAACCCTCCCTTCTCCGGTGAAGCTCGAATCGAGCTGCGCCTCCGGCCGAACATGGCCGATACCCTCGGAAGACCCGACGGAAATTCCGACCCGGAAACCAGCCGGGCCACGTTCCACCCGCGCTTGTTCAAAAAGAAAAAAAAGCATCCGGGCAAATGAGATCGTTCGCCGAAGATCGGCCCGGAACACGCAGGCGTGTCTTCCGATAGAAGCTCGACCGGTTAAAAAGGGTTTCGGGGCTTCGGGGCGAATTGTTCGGCTCTCGGGAAACTGCTTTCGTGGTTCTCGAGCGGGTTTAAACATCCTTCGTGGGGAAAAGAATTTCTCCGCGAGAGTCGGGGATTTTACGAAACATTGTCTAGACTATCTTCATTGGAAAATGCTGAATTCTTAACCCGTTGATAATAGATACAAGATATTAAACTTTTTTTTACTGCAGTTGATTACGTATAATCGATATATACTCGTAACGCGATAATAAAAATTGTTCTATTATGTACCTAAAATAATTTGTGCATTACCCTTTATATTTAAAGAACTGTTAAAAACGTGGCATTGTTCTCCAAGTCGCAGAACTTAATTTCATAAAATATAACAGGATCTAAAATAAATATAGTTACCAATTCTGTTGACCTATGATTAATGTACTTCTAACTCTTCTAAGTGAAGCTAAAAATAGAAACAATCGAATTACGACACTTTACGAGAATTTCTGAAATAAAAGGGGAGCCCCGCGAATCGCGAAGGGTTAAAAAACGGATCGCGGCAGAAGAAAGAATCGCATCGCGGACGAAACGTTTCGGAAATCGCGGGAGTTTGCTGATCGCCGAAGTTCCTCGGCAAGTTCGCCGATTCCGTGAAACGAAGCAGAGGGTTTCGCGGCGATAAATCGGCCGCGTCTCCGCGCTCGGATCGATAGGATCGCGGCGCAGAGAGGCCGAGGGAGGCGAGCAGTTTCTAAAACTGTCCCGCAGAAAATCCGCAAGTAGTCGACGGGACTGGTTCTCGATCCCGTTCCGTGAGGGGGGACAGCGTCGTTCAATGATATTTGCGCGATTTTGTTTAGATATTTATACCGGGCCGGACCCGGCGAATACATTATTTATCGGTAATAGAACGGAGCACGGCCTTATCGGCCCGTAATCCTATAAAACGCGAATGTTTATGGACTGACCATAAGACTAGCCCCGGCTCGCATTATGACATATTGTGGAGGCGTGCGCGTCCGACCGACGAACGGCTCTCGATTTTCGCGAGGGATGCCGGGCCGCGCGGTCCCAATAACCAGCTCGCTTTATCGTCTTCCTATCGGAACTTCCAACGTTCGAGCGTCGGCGACCGGTCCGAGCCGCTTCCGTTGCCGTTCCATATCGATAAGTCGATCCATCGATGCTCCTCGATCGAACGCGTTCTCTGGTTTTTTACGCGAGCAACCGTAGGCCGTTCAGCGGCCGTTCTACGCCGGGGATAAAAGTGTTCATTAAACCGACAGCAGCGGATCGGGTCGATTAAATCGGCGGCGGACAGTTGGCTCGCTAATTGATACGCTTTATGCTCCGTTAACTATAGTTACGCACGCTGAAACGTGCCGGCATTCCGTAAGAATCACTCTCCGAGCTGTTAGCGCTTGTTCTTCTAAAGTTCTGCCGCGATATTCAGCTAATCCAATTAGATTTCCAGCAGGCGCACGTTCGACGAATTATACGCGCGATTCAAATCTCCGGTGTTCTTACGTTTCTAACGGGATCGTAAATCTCAACGGCATCCGAGTGGCTCGGCTTTTTTAAATAGTGCTTGTAGCTTTTACGTTTAACGCGTCTCGTTGCTGTTTGCGCAAACGACGCCTCGTTAGCACGCTCGAAATGTTCGGGACAGATTGGTCACGGGTATGCGCGCCGCTGCTAATCGGATTTGTTTCGATCGGGATCGCCGTTGTTCTTTGACGTCGAAATATCTCCGAGCATTCCTCGAACCATCGCCCGCCGTCCACTGAATTGGAATTAATTCTTGTATCTATTGCGAGGATCTGAGCATCGAGACAATCAATTTCGCCGCGAGATAAAATTTAGCAGCTCTGAAATATAATACTAAGATTGCAATGAACCACAGTCGAATAAAATTGTACTCCCTCGCATTAACCCTTTGACTACTGTTGGCGTCCGAAATATGTTGGCTTCCTGGTACTGTAGGCGCCAATAGGCGTCAAGATCAAATTTCGCCCCCGTTTATTATTAAATTTCATTAATTATATATTGTGTAATATTTATGTTATATATTGTAAAAAAAAGCTTAAAATTATTGTCCACTTCAACATTGGTTTAATGTAATAAAATTCAATATATTGAATATTTTAATACACTTCCTCAGAAAAGCATGTCTAACGAAAAACAACGGCCGTGCCAAAGACTGCCAAAGGGTTAATAAATTTAGTAAGTCGAAAATAACGTGACTAACGTAATCTTAAAATTCTTCTACTGTTACTCATCGTTCAATATTTAATCTGCTCATTTTTCTTACGAATAAATCGTAAAAATACTACGGATTAACTAAACTCTGAATTTATCTGAATAAAATCAGCAATATACGAAGAAACAATAGTGTCATGATTCAGACATCGGGGTTGAGGAAAGGCAACGCCAGGGATCCCGTTGATCCGAAAAGTGTCGAAACGACCGGTTTAATTGCGGGGCCGATACCGGTCGTAGCCGGGCTGATGGAAGCGTTAAAGCTCGCGCAGGGCAGCCGGTCCTAGCATCCGAGCACGTCAGCGAGGAAACAAGAGGCAAGATGAAAAGTCATATTTACAAGAGGGAACGTCTCTCGTTACACGGGAGGAGCCTCGTAAAATTCCCGCGTCCGGAGGCGAGTGGAATCGCGAATAAAATCCCGGGCGTCGCGCGTGCACCGTCTGCCCCGCTTCGCCGGAGAAGGAGCCCCGTGGCTGCCGGCTAGACGAAGAGAGAGAGAGAGAGAGAGAGGGAGAGAGAGGTGGACCGGAGTTGCAACCTTGCGCTTGTTAATCGAGAATCGATGCGTATCCTCGCCATGCTCCGCGACTAAATTCCTCGCAAACGGGCCCCTTCTCGCTCGTCCCCAGGATTTCAGCTCCGTGAGCGGCTTATTTATACAACGTCGGCGCGGCCGTATCGCGAAGGAATCGCCGGTGCAAGCTGCGCGAGCCCTGATTGGAGGAGTCCCCCGCGCGACTGGCCTCCATATCGGAACAAGCTGCAGAACTCTCGCCACGGCAAAAAGGAAACAATCGGCCTGCGGCAGACTCCGCCGATTCCCGGGGGAGTTGCAGCCGGGATTTGCATAGAGGATACGTTTCGATTACGGATCAAGGTCCGCCTGGATCCTGTGAACGGTTCCCGGGAGAGGGTTGCCCGTATCGGGCCCGGCGATCCAAAGAGGATCTCGGCCATATTGTGCTGGATGTTAGCCTCGCGGTCAGCCCGGGTTACTTTTTAGCGAGAATTCTTATTTAAATGTCGGAGCGATTATGTTGCTGGGTTTATCGAGTTGCGAGGCCCGCGCAAGGATTATGTTGATTCCGCGGCGATTGTTGCGGACGGCTGCGGGACGTTCGCCATTGAAAAATGGGGCGAGGGATTCGGCAGATTGTTGCTGCGAATTATCATCGGAATTGCAGTGTAGCAAAACGCGATATTTTTCTGCTCCGTCGTTGGGACACCGTATGCGGTTCGCTCGATCCGATTTGGCTCCTTTTGGTTTCTTCGCTTTTCGAATGTTCTCCGACTGCTTTTGGATTCTTCGGAATCTAACCAATTGACAGCCTAAATTTTACCATTAACAGAAGAATTGAAAATATTATTATTTATTTATAGTCTTTCATAAACGTGACAAACATATTCAAATTGTTCAAACATGTGTCATCATGATGTGCATACGATTGGGTTAGAATCATTGTTGCGTAAGTCACATTTTCCTCATTGCGATAAGCAAGACAGGTGTCAAGCTAATTTATGGTTGAATTAATTTTAATAACTTTATAATTTATTTATTGAACGTATAGATTATATTTCATGATCGGAAATGTTACTTACATCATTATATTTTTAACTCACTCGTATGTCCAACGAAACCATTTTAGAGAAAATTCCACACAAATTTATTCTTATAATATCAATAGTCATAGATCAAAAAATTTATATCGCGTGACTTCTATGCTATTCGTAAAACCAGTGTTAAAAAATCTAATAATTTCAAACAAATTATTATTATTATTATTATTTACTCACGAGCTAAGTTGCTAGACCTTTTTAACTCGTACAAATGGAAATACACATAAAACGCACAAGTGCGCAAAATAGCCATTACGAATACCAATATTATGCAACAGATAAAATAGAATTAGTAAAACGGCCGAACACGTTTCTAAAATTAATAAAAAAACTCCGTCGATTCTTTCTCAAGAAAAAAAAAGTTACAATCTCCTTTCCCGTTTCGAATTTCGCTGGTCCCCGGGAAATGAATTGGAGGAACGATATCCCCGTGGAGGTTTACGTCCCCGCAAGGGATGAATTCGCCGGAGGACAAAAGGGGTGGCATCCGGTGGCAAGTTTTTGTACGAAAGCGAGCGCTATCCCCGTGGAAAGGAGGATAGCGGAGCATGGAATCCGTGGGCGCAGACGGGGCACTTTGGAACGAGAATTTACGTGGCTCGTCTGCGACGTAAACAATGGCTGAGACGCGACGATAAATCCGCGGGGGTGTCCCGTTCCGTGTTATCTAGGTCTAGGCGATGCTCGTTCGGCAGCGCCCCGGCGTTACATCCCGGAGATTTACCACCTAAACAGTCGGAAAATATTCTCGTTCCGCCGGTGGAAGTGCCGCTCAATGCCACCCGTAAAATTCGGAACGCTCCCTTTCGGGGTTGCGACCGGTGACCTCGATTCTTCGTGCTTCGAACTTCATTCAACACCCCCGAACTGTCGATTCGATCGAATTCATCGTCGCTAAAAGATTAATCGCTCGAGAAAATTCTGCCGCCCTTGGAAAGAACGTTAGAGGGTTGTTTCTAATTTATTTTGTTCGAATTTTAAACCAGGACCCTGCTTTTCGTATAATTTTATTTAATTATAAAATAGGATAGTAAAATCGTTTATCATGCGATGAGCAATAGCTGCGTTTTTTGTTCGTTTCCAGCCACGATTTACTATAAAATAAGCAAAATAAAATAGTATAAATTTTTAAAGTGTTTTATAATATCTGGAAAATTTATTCTATAGTATATTATAATATATTATGGCTCCAATACGTAATTAATCGCAACATTTTTATTCAGAAATTAATAAATGAAAGAATACGTCATTTTTAATTTAATGTCTTATAATACCTATTCTATGAGATCCTATAATATGTCAATAATATCTAATATATATAATTTCTTAAATTCAAAAATAAATCAAAGCGTTTTAACAGATTTTAGCTGCTTCATTACCCCATGTAATATGTCTGTAAAGCGTGTAGCGTTTAAACCGCGTGCAATTCTGGCTCGAAATAATTATTCGGTACAAAGACGTACAGAAATGTCCAACGAGATTGAAACAAGAACATTTAAGAATTTCTGCATTAAACACCGGCGTCATCCCTATTTACACGACTGCGCGCGTTTATGGGACGTTCCACGGAGCATCTCTCTTCGAAAAATCACAAATAATTACTCCCGTCGGGTTGAAACTGTCCAAAAAGTATTCCGAGCACCGGCTCACGGTAAACACGAGGATTTTACGCGGACTCTCCGCGGCTACGGGCCCGTCCTCATCGTTCCCCGCAATTACAGGTCGAGCGTACGAAACCACGGCCAGGGATCCGCGAGTTTCTTGCCGAAACGAGCCTGGTCGGCCATTCGCGGAAATTAAATACGTCCTGGGCAACAGTGTAGCGCGCGAGTGTCCCGCTCGTAGAATAATCTGCCAATACACGTTTCTCAGTCTCGCCGGTTCGCGCGAAAACGGCGCGAATAAATTCCGTCGAATTGTAACGTACAGCTCTTAAAGCGCGCGAGATAAGGAGCCGTGTCGCGGGCTAACGAGAGGAACTTTCGTGCGCGTCGCGTCGGCGAGGACTCCGGGAGCTGAAAAAATCGGCGCGGGGATATCGGCGGGAGGGTTCCGCGGCCGTGCCGCGTGGAATTCCGCGGGCTCGCGGAGAGATCGCAATAATTATCGACACCGTTGACAAAAAGCGGCCCGTTAAACCGTGCGGGAAGAGAACGCGTCGGATAACGCGCCGCGGAATTACCGGCGACGTCACTTACCGGCGACGTTTACGGCCGCGCTAATTATCGCGTTTTATTGGAAAAGTAACGGCGAGAGCGGGCCAGGCTACGGCGAGCGGACATTTTATTCCGCGGCGGAGCGATGCCAGATAAACCGGCGGGCCCCGTTCAATAAACGCTTGTTCGAGTTCATTAGCCGTACCGTTAAGACCGTGGCCACTTATAAACGCCGGATGATTTATCGGCCCCCGATACCGGAGTTAATTAATTCACCGAGCCGATTGGCACCGCGGAAACGTCGGACAGCTTTTATCTTTCTTCGGCGACCACGATTTCGTGGCAAGCGGCGGTATACTTGGATGTCGATTCATCGATCCTTTGGGAAATCGGTAGGCAAACAGGTGGAAATTCAAGTTTCGATTTTATTGGATAGATAAGTAATAACATAAGTAATATTAGTTTCAACGTAAGTTGAAATATTCGAACTGGTTTAAATCGCAGTGGCGTAAGTCAGATTTTTTAAAATTACAATAATTTTGGAGGACTTGGAAGACGATTTACTAAATATATATTTAATTTGAAAGCGAAGTTAAATTCTACCATTAATATTTAAACGTTGATTTAAGGGTTGTTGTATAGCAAATAGAATTTTTCTGTCTCATGTGCGAATTTATTGGTAACAGAGAAAGGCTATAATCAACATGGCTGTAAGATAAATTGTAGTGCAAGGGATTAACTGTAAGTATTTGTAATAAATACTACAGATACTCTCGCAACGAGAAAAGGGTGACTTTTCACTATAACTATAAACCACCTAATTATTTCTGGTACTCCAGAGAATCTTAATTTTACTATTCAAGGTAATACTTAATTTTTACGAAGCAATTGATGGAGCAGCTCATCGTATCTCTGAAGGAAAAAATACTCGCCGCAGAAGAATCGAATTTAATTAACTGGAGCGTTTCATAATTAAATCGCTAAAAGCATGCAAGATCGTAAAGACTCGCGATTTTCACAATTATAAACGAATACTCGTTTCTTCGACTGCGCCTCTCGATCGAAGAAAGGAAAACGAGGGAAGGGTTGCAGGAAAACGAGCAAGACGTATTCTCGCACTTCCGCGCAATAATATTCCGTGTCTCCTCCTTTCCCGTCGTTCGCGAAGCTTTTTTCCCGCGAACCGCTCCTCCTTTTGCGGCACTGTTAATCCAATTTACGCGGGATCCGGGGATAATCGGCAGATAAAGAATTCTCAGCATCGCGTTCGAAAACTTTGTCCTCGGAGCACGCGATCCGTGGCGCGCCGCGGGGGCCCCAGGTCCCGCGTTTCGAGACTTTGCTCCTTTTTCCGCGGCGGGCAAGCGGATCCGGCCGCGCAATTAAATTAGATCGGATTTCATTGGACATCCGTGGCTCGGCATCCCTGGGTCCGCGATTTTACGAGCGCCGAACGGCCGTTCCGGTTCCCGTAATGCCCGCGCAATTATCCGCGGCGAAACAATAACCGGCCTCGCCGCGGGAAAATCGCGCTCGGCGTTCCTGGAAAAGCCGGCGATCGCCGGGCGGTTCGAGGACGATTATCGATCGTCGGAGACTTTCGAAAATGGTCGACGAAACTCGCTCTCCGCGTCCCCTTTCGGGGGCTTCTACGCGCGACGAAAGAGAGAAGACGGTCGTCGTCGTCCGAGTTCGGCTCGGAACGATGCCGAGCTCCGCCGACGTCGCGGACGCATAAATAATACATGAGACGTCCCCGCGGTACGAATCTTGCGCGCTCGGATGGCCATCGGAGAACACATGACCGAGATCCGGGCTGCTGGGACCATTGTCTAAACTCGGTCGATTATCTATGACCGGTTCAACGACAATTGGCTAAATGTATTGCCGGCTGCACGCGAGCGGCGCGATTAGAAAACGGCTGATACGCTGATAATTCAATGTTAATGCGATATAAGGGAGATTAAATATTATCAATATTATATCTAATATTTTTTCCTGACTTAGGTGAATTTCTTCTTGAGTAATACCAGAGTCGAGATTATATTTACCTAGCAGCTTAATTTCGATCAGCTTCAATTTACCGATTTTAATTCAATTTATCTATTTGCCATAATACATACACTATTGATACCTTAACCGCATTGTTTACAATTAATTTAAATTCTTGCAATTCAAATATGGAGTCAGACTAAATTTGTCTATATGATCTTGATGATTTAAATACAAAATGTACTATTTCTTTGGCCCTCAGTATAATCTGTCTAAAAATTTCTTTCAATATACAAAATTCAATCTCCAAATTATCTTCTATTTAATCTCACATTTAAAATGTTATTCTAATAACGAAACTCCATTGAATAATTTTTGGAACCACAATCGATCTTCCATTACATCAACAAATTGACCAATCTCCAACGAACGTAAAAATAATATTTCCGCGCGATAAAAAGAGTCAGATTATCAAGTAGAAATCATCTGGCGGGAATCTGTAACCGGTGGTCGGCCGACTTTGTATATTATAGTTGAAAACTGTTTATACGGTACTCACGGGGACCCTAAGTAGCAAGATTTCGGGGACCCGAGACGATTAGACGCTGCCTACGCGACGGCTAAGCAGCGTACGCTCGTAAACTGGTCGACCCTTTTTTTTTATCAGCCTGTAACAACTGGCAATTGTGTGCGAGAGCGAGGAAGTCGAAGAGGCTGCTGCCGGCGCCTGGCAGCGCTTCCATCGCGCTGCGGACCCCGAGCGGCCGTTTTGTTTACGTCGGGTCGGAGGCCATCTTGGATGGTTCCGGGCACGGAGTTTGACGATCGCCGAATGCGTTCGGTAGCTCGTCACCGGATCCCGAATGCACGCAATAAAGATACTTTATTGGATGCTGCGTGGATATTGAATGGAACACTTAGGCATACTGCGGCGCAACGGCCGCCATCATAATAAAGCCCCGGCTGGTCGCATTGTGCCGCCGAATTTCCGGAGGCACGAGCGATTATTTGCGATTATTCGCGATTATTTGCTGCTATTGCAATGTTACGAACATGAAAATTCATTGCAAAATAAAATTCGGTGTGCAGAGAAATTTGTTGCGGTAAGAAACGTAATTGTAAATTGCTAAAACTCGTCGTAGGAATCGAATATGAAATATTATACGTAGGGAAGTGTAAAGATGAGTGCGTTCTTTTTAGATTACGAAAAGATCCTGAACTATAAACGCGTGCGTCAATAAATAAATACGTAATAAACCGGCAAAGCAGATGTTAGCGACGATATAAAATTCCGAATCCCAAGTAAAACTTTGAACAAATTCGTCGCGCGCGGAAACTGCATCGGTTTCTGTGATTCAACACGGCTCGGTCGCGTGCGTTCCGCAATTAGTCCCGCGGCCGCTAAACCGTTTATTATGCTCGTAACAGCGCCGCTGATTTCAGCAATAAATTTATATTTCTGCCGTGAGCCGTTTCGGGAAACGTTAAAAATTAGCGAACAATTACCGGACCGTAAACGGGACGGCATCGGAGCGACGATATCCGAACGATTGCTTCATCGGGACCAAGTCCAGCTCCGACAGCAATTATCGCGTTCTAAAAACTCTCGTAAATTCGCGCCGTTTGTCTGTCGTCTCGCGAGCGAGACGATGACGGGAGCTCGCGCGATGGAAGCAGTGCCGTTCCGAAATCAATGATTGTATTCTCGTGATTTCCATAAGATCGCGCTAAAAATTCCTCCAGAGTCCGACGTTTTTAGCCGCGCGCGCGCGGATCGCCTGCGCCGATTCCACTTTTAACGCGGCAAGGTTGCAGCTCGAAGCGCAACTCTCCGCGCGATTGCGATCCAAATTTATGTGTACCGATTTCGCGCATCGATATTCCTGCTCCGCGCTGCCGAGGGGGGATTGCCCCCGGCCGATCGCGCGAGATCGTGGATTAAGCCTCGCGTTTGCTACCTCGTCATCGTCCACGGGAACACGATTTCGTGTCCGCTTAAGAAAGCGCGGGGGAAGCTTCCTTTCGCGGCCAGCACCACCGTCCGACGTTATTGCACGCGACGCTGCGCGCAAATTAACGCGAGCACTCGCATCGAACGCACTCGCTTCGACCACTTTTCCAGAATCGTAATTATACAGGACTTGTTACCAGCCATCGAAGCGGTGCCATTTTACGAAACCGCGAGATATGAGATTGTGGCTTTTATGAACTGAAATCCACGAGCTGAAGCGAAAGAAGAAAATTTCTCGCTGTCGAGATACTCGAATTGACGTTATATTAAATTTACCAGATACTTTAACGTACTGTTTCTCAATTTTCCGAATAGCGAGTTTATAAAAGCCGCGGACTAAATAAATTCGCCCGATGTTCGCGTGACGCACGATTTCGGTGAACGCGAAGCCCGACGTTGATAGAAAAGCCGCGCACCTTAGTCCGGCGAAACGGGCGCCGAAGCTGGTAACGAGATCGACGACTAATTACCCGCACGATAACGGCCTCGTTCTCGTGCAATTAAGAATTCGTTACGACGTTATTTAACCGCCGCCGCCGCCGCCGCGGCGGTGAACGGCGACCGTCGCCGACGGGAGGACACGCGGTCAGTGTGTCTCTCCCCGCGGATATAATAGGAAACAGCTTAAATAAATTATAACGGGGGTAACGATAAAACGACTTTAATTTATTTTAACGGCGTCGTATAAATGCGACCATATAAATTCCGTCGCGGAGGCTCGCCCGCTTCCTGTTTCGCATCCCCTAACCTCGCGACGATCCCCTCCCGCCGCTGCCACGGCGAAAGCCGCGCCTCGCCAATTTATTTCCCGTTAATTGCCAGGTAACGAAAGTTTACTCGATCACCGAGCACCAACGTCCAGATTGATCCGAATTTATATTCGGCCCCGACGCGACGGCTTCCTGGTCTGAAACGCGCTCCGTCGGCCGCCGTTCCGTCGATGTTTCCAATAACTCCCAATCGTTGCTTCGCTTTCGAGTATCCAGCTACTGGTTATCCTGTCGGTTTACTTCATTGTCGATCATTTACAGGGATCGTTTTATAATATACGAGCGGTTTTATGAAGATTTCGCCGAACGATGGCCGACGGAGTGTGTAAGATGACGGAACTAAAGGGACTATAAATTGAAGGTTTGGGAGATTCTTTGGAATAATTCCTGTTCGATATTATTCTGCTTCTGGTTATTACGTTTCTTTACTCCATTATGGATCATTTGCAGCAGATAAAAAGAAATCTGGTTAATAATTGTCGATTATAACTTGTTAATTATTATATATAAATATAAATTCGTTATAAGAACTTACGCGTTGTAATCATTAATTAATCAAACTTGCTTCTGTTCAATTATTATAAATTACTTATAGTAAGTAACAAGTCACGATCGTTAATCGTTAATCAGATTACTTTCTGCCCAACTCTGATTTACAGTTATTATTTAAAAATGGGCAAAGCGACTTTCTGGCGATTCTGTCGAAAGATGGCCGACGGGGCCTCTACGGTGACGAAATTCAAGGGAGGATAAATTGTGCGGCTTCGGAAATTCCTTTTGAGGCGGAGATTAGAGCGTCAATTATGGACGATCACGTTTAGACGGCACAAGAATCCACCGTTTCCAACCGGTCAAGAATTCATATTTACGACGACTCTGTTACCAGCGTGATGGCGGCGTTACGGACTCCGCTAATTTCTGCGATTTATCCCCGTAGAAATTATGCAACCGAATGTGTTTACGGATAGTTTCTCCAATTAAAGGTTACCACGCTTTCTACTCGAATACCTGAGCGTCTTGCTGCAGCGGCGGGCATTGGAAAAATCGAATCACTCGTCACGGCAATACCGAGTTGTTTAAGTTGCTTCATCGAACGCGCCGTGGCACCTTCGATTTTCCCCATTTTCTCTAAACTGCGAACTTGCTTCGCAAGATACCAGATAGACTTTCATAGGAAGCCTATCGAGCCGGTCTCGCATTATTTCTTTCAATATTCTACAGACTCTTTTAAAGAATATGAGCTAATGGATTTCTTAAATCAAGCATACATGCTGATGAAAATAAAACGTGAAATAAGTAGGAATAAATTAAAGGAAATAGAGGAAAATAAATGAAGTGAAATAAATGAAAAGAAATTAAATGAAAGAAATGGAAAGAAATGAAATGAAATAAACGAAAAGAAATGCAATGAAACCGGTGAAAGTAAATGGAGTAAATAAATACGAAAAATCGAAATGCATTCGGTCTTAACCTCTTCAGAAAGCAGCACATGTTAGTCACTTCTACAGCTCGGTTCATCGTTAATAATATCGCAGTTACGTACACTACACTGGCGCAATTCGACACTCCACAATCACGGTAAATCCACATTAATCCCTCAGCGACTTGAAACGAAAAACAACCGACGAAAGAGAAGTCTTTCGGTACTTTTCTGGCACTGTCCTCCCGATCTCACCATCGCGAAAAAACTAAGCTCGCTTCGAAAGAACGACCGTGATCTTCACGCAATGGTGAATCCCGTCACCCGAGTTTTCTCTTTCGAGCAGAGAAAGCGGGTGATCGAATTTTCCTGCAGATCACCCGGAGAAGCCCTGCGGCGGGCCCGAAAGGGTAACGTCCAGTGTAAAGGGTTCGCCGGAAAAAAGGGAACCCCTTCCCGCCGCGGCGTTTTTTTACAGCGCAGTAAATAAGGAACTTTCTCCTAACCCTTTTTAGCGGACGGATCGCGTCGTGCTTTCACTTCTGTCGTGCCGTTTCTGCGTTTCCCTTTTTACCTAGCTTCGCTCTGCCTACCAAAAACGCAGGCCCACCGTTTTACCCTTTTGGCAGCGGGAAGAGAGGGAGAGAGAGAGAGAGAGAGAGAGAGATATAGCGATGAAACACGAAACAGAAATCTTGAAATGTTTCCAGAGCCTCCAACGATTTTACGAGACAGTCTAACAAGAGAATTTGTTGTTCCGCGTGATTCACTGACGGCGGCCCGCTACCGTTAACAAACCGTCCTCGCCCCTAAAATTAAACTTTCCCGCGATATAATCGCCGGTCCGGGCCACTTAAATTTAGAAGGACCTCGAGTTCCGCCGTTTTTAATGTCGCCCACCCCTTTCGCTGTTACAGATTACTGGTGCGGAGCTGGGCCGACGGACCTCGTCGTCGCGCTGGTGAGTACATACACGGATCCATCGATCGCTTCTTTATCGCCCTTGCGATCAATTTATTGATTTCTTTTTTTTTGAGACGAATGCGCACAATGCAGCTGCAGTTGTCGCGACGGGTCGTTGACTGTGGTTTTATAGAGAGCGGACGATGTTGTCGGGAGACTCGGCGGAATTTCATTTGGGCAACTCGGTCGCGTTTTGTTTTATAAATGACAGAATCGAGCGGTTCATAATGTGGCTGGACGGACAAGCAAGAGGACGCGCGATCTATTTGCGGACGATTCTTAGGTGACAAGTAGCACTTGAAAATGGCGATCAGAACGGTACGGTAAGTGCTTGACTTGCGAGCACAGCTGGCCAACGTGGATGAAACTTAAGACCGATCGAATATGATAATAAAATAATTAGATGTTACAAGAGTGAATGCATCAAGCTCGCCGCTAGCATTTGTCGTGTTTCCTTTTGATAATACGCAGGGGTGGCACTGTTGAATTACGGTTCGCGAATTGTTCGGCGATTCAGGAATAGGAAAACTGTGGGAAACTTCTCGAAAATAGAGGATGCGCAGGAAATTCTGTTCTCATATCTGTGTATTTACATTTACACTAGTTTAATAAAAATATTAATCGCAGGACTGAACAATAAAATTTACATTAGGTGTTTAATATTTGATCCTTTTGGGATCAGCGTTTTTGGGAAACTGTTGATATATGAACAATATATAATAAATTAAACTATTGATATATTAGCACGCTCAGTTATTGTTCCATTCATTTTTTAAAACTGGTTTTAATCGACTCGTTGACTTGCTTGATTAATGTGAGATCTTGTACTCTCAATAATTACAAGCCGCTTGTTTTCAACATTTTTAAAATTCAAAACGAAGGAATAGATTTTGTACACTGAACATTTTAGAAAAAAGAGAGCGTTTTTCACAAAAGCCCAGGACTTCGCACCCTGTATTTTCTGATAAAGGAACGTCGAAATTCACCCCATCAGCCGCGATATCGTCAAAAATGCACAGCCCTCTGAAGAACCGTTTGAATATGCACGCGTTTTTGCCATTGTCCCGCCGGTTTTAGAGAAGCCGGGAAATGTATAGAGGAATTATGCATAGCGCATACGTACGCGCCCGTGCGTTTGTTAAACAAAATCGCTGGTTCGCCTCTACCGGTGCCGAAATATTCGCAGAAAAATTGTCATGGGGGAGACGGAAAGCCCGGTCGAAAAATTCGCGGAAAACAAACCGAACCAGTGATACGGGAAATATTCATGGGGCCGGGCGGGTACCGTCCGGGGAAAATCGTGCTCTATCGACATTGGCCACGCACAGGGCACGAATTATTCCGATGCACCGGCGGCGAAGGGGGCACCGAATGGCCAATGCATTCGGAGCACATGCGATTCGACGATTCGACGATTCCATGGCGTTTCGACGGGAAAACATCTGCCCCCCCGAAATTGTATCTCCGTGTTCGGAATGGCTGCCCGATGCTGCGCGAGAAGACTCCTGGAAATGGTATCCTTCTGTACTCGATTCACCGAAATTTTTCGAATTAAAACGCGAAATTGTCCTTTCTAATCAATGAATTTCCCGTATCGTGATTTCAATGGAAATTCGAGGTTTAGTTCGAAATGCCCGGGTTCTCTTAATTTAATTTATTCAGTATACGAACTAGATGTGCTCTGAATTTTTCTACAAAAATTTTACATCGTAATAGTAATGATAGTATAGTAGATATAATAAAAATGAAAATGGACAGAGAATGATCACAAATTAGATATCTTTCTGAAAATTATGGATGCAAATGTTCTAGCTTTTGAACCATTTTCTATTATTGAACTGTGTCTCTTGAACTGCAAATCTTTCTTTTAAAAGAAAGTCCAATATCGCAATTTTTATTAATTTATTAATTTATTACAGAAAGAGGGATCTCTTTCGTGACGCTGGGTCTCAAATAAAAATTGAACAGTTTACAATAGATAACGTTTGTAAAAACTCTGACAACACGCTACCATTTTAAAACAGTTAGGCGTTTAATAACAGTCCAAGATACGATCAAATGAAATCGGTCTAGCAATAACGGACACGAGATGGTAATCATCGATGCCTTTAAATCCGAAGAAGAAATCAAATAAAGTACGGCATGTGTGAACAGTACAAAGTTTCGACTCGACCATAAAAATCGGTATTTTAACCTTTCTACTGGCGTATAAATATTAATCGTTGATTCTAAGCTGTCGAGAGCACCAGCTCGAGAACGATGCATCCCGATAAGAAAGGCACGCATAAAATGGCCGCCCGTAGAAGGGAGCCGCGCGCTCGCGCGAGGAGGGGAGAGACGAGCGCAACATTGCGGATCCGTGAAAATATGGCAGCGGGTGCCTCAGTTTTTGTAGTTCGATCGGAGCGTGGCCCAGAAAAAGCGTCGGGCCGCCGGTAACGAGCTTCTTAGTAGCCGGGCGTCTTAATTCTTAAAATACTCCCGGGGCCGTTGTTTGCCCGTACGGAAAGGCCCGTGAAACACGTAATATACAACTTCCTTAAAAGGCAGTTCGTAATAGGTATTCCGCGAAGTACAACGTCATTATAAATTCACGTTTACCGAGGCTGAGAGCCGGCCTCTCGCGCGGCGGAGAGTTCGGGAACACGCATCGGGAACGCGCCGCTTCGCTCCGCTCCGGCACTTTGCACTTCGCGACACTCCCTGCGCCGTTAATTCGTTACTTTACTTTACCCTTTACGGCGGGTAGTCACGATTTCCCTCCGGTAATTTATAATAACCGATATCGCGAACGACCATTCGTATTCGAAAACGAGCGAGCGCGCCTCTTATCTTCCCTCTCCCGTCTGTATTTCTTTTTTTTTCTTCGAGCCGCTCGCAAACCAAATTTTTCCGTCGACTTTTGCACGGCACCGACACACCGCCGACGATCCGCGTCCGATAGCACCAACACGCTCAGATCGCTCGGAGGTTGAGACGATCGGCTTTTCCCTGTCAGAGAATGGCTTCTCGCGTTGCTTGCGGCCACGGCGAGTCTCTCTCTAATTCTTGGACGTTTGGCGGAGTGCTCTCTTTTTGAGTATGTCGGAAAATAGAACAAATAAGTTTGAGAATTAAGGTTTGACTATAGGAGTGGTAACCATCGCTGCCGATGCTAACGCAATCCATCCTCCCTTTGCTAACACAATGCAGAGCGTTTTCTCGTCCGAACACAACGTTACAATTTACTATATAGAATATCATTTGCATGGAAAGTTCTTCCTCGATGTTCGAGGTAATTCTCGTGACGAGGGTGTAGAATCCCTTTGCCAGCATAATTCGGCGGTTCCGCGGACGAATTTTATGGAAATCTCCACTTTAGAAGCCCGACATTTTCCACGAACTTCTCCAAATATCCACAATACCTAAGCATATCCTCGCGCTGCCTTTCCTCGCACATTTGAATCTGTTAAACGGCGAAAATTTCTTAGCAGCATCGTCCCGCATTAAAGACACGCGACAGTTCATTTACGATCTCGAGATTCCGAAAAAACAAACTCGACTATCCGTCGAGAATATTTCACCGAGATGACGGACCATGCCGTCGAAACAACGGCGCAAACGTCGCCGTAACCGGCCGCGAGAGACTCCGGGGAAGTTTTACGCTGTTTACAGTGCTGGAGCATCGGATGCTCTTTATTTCTGACCGCGCAAAGTTAAAGTAATAAATACGTTCGAAGCGAAGAAAAAGCGTAACCGATTCGACCATCCGACAGCGCGAGAATTGCAACGGCGGCATCCCGTTTTTATTTTGGTCCCCGGCGCAGACGAAACACAGAACATAGTTGCTAGAAGTGGCCCCGATAAATATTTGCGGTGCACTAAATCGGAGCACTCGAACAAGAAGCATTATCTATGCCGGTGTATCGCTCTCGTACGCCAGTTTCGAAGGATAAACAATGTTCCGGGAGAGGTTTACGGTGTTATGCGCGCCATCGTCCCTGCCACCGATCCTCTATTATTTCCACAGTCACCGGGTCCAGGGCTTCGGCAGCATTCTTCAGACGCTTGGAAGCCATTTTCCGGCGCGATAACGCATTCGCTGCTAATGAAATTTCGTTCTACGGCACAGACCGCGGCGCGCACTATTTTCATCGTTGCGTCGCGGCCGGTCTTACCCTTTGTCTATCGGTGCTCCCATACGAAACGTTAATGATTAACAGTAATAAATTCGGAGATACCGTGGCGAGCTTGTTAACAGGACATTTTCCTTTCTAATTCGGTGCGTGGTCTTGGCCTCCAGCGACAAATTATCTAGCTACATTTCTAGCACGGTTTATCGTGCCAATCGGAATCTGGAGTTCCTTTTGCGTTTTTGATAGCACTTCAATGATCTGTTTCTACTGGAGAATCGGAGAATTACAGAAGATTTACTTCTTCTATTTTATATTACTAATAATGCCACTGACTACTCAGCGTTATCTAATTTAGTTAACTATATTTAAAACTGACCCTAGGTTTTATTATCACCAGGACCTGCATTTATGCTAACGCGATCCCTGATAAAATTGCTTTTGTTAGTGGTATTATGGTAGCAATTTTACAGCAACATGAGATGACGTGGCGAGGACCGACATGTAATTTTATGTATATAACGTGCTACATTAAATTATTTTTATTTTTATTTATATGTGTTACGTCGGACTCGGAACCGATAAAAAGAATAATTTCATAGAATGTAAGGAAATATTTCTTTCGTTTTCTGGGGAGATTCTGAAGTCTGCCATCGATTACAATAAAATTCTCTCATGTCGCTCCGATAGAGGCGATTTTACAAGGTTCGCTTGAAACGCAAGACAAAGGCGTACGAAGGAGCAGCCTTGCGTGCGGCATGATCGAAGCGATTGTTATCCCGAAGGGTAGATGTTCCGCCGGCGGAAATTTAAGAAGCCGTCCCCGCCGTAAACTTCGTCTTCCACCTTGTCGCGCAGAAAACCTCAAGACAGAGAGAGAGACCGTCCCCGAGTTCTTCCGGCGTTAACGAAGCGATCGCCAGTTCTATTTTACAAAATATAAATACCCCTTTCGTCTACTTTCGCGTTGCGCGCGAGCGCGAATTTACGGCCGTCCTTCGCGCGAATCGTCGGAACGTCTGAAACTTCGGGACCTTTCAACGGCGATTTACGCTCGCGCGCGCGCGATCCCGCGCGGATACTCTCGCGAACGAGGACAGGTGGATGCTAACAAGGGGAACCCGCGGCCTCCGTTAATTCCCGAATCAATTTCGCCGGTGGACGATGCTCGTCCTTTCGCGCAACGGATCGCGCGACGCGATCCACCGGGCGTTTTCTGTCGCAACGACGTGTTCGCCCGTCGCGACGCGCGTAACCCGACACTGGCGCGTATCGGTGCCCCGAAGTGCACACCTCGAGGTGTGTTTCGCCGAGGACACCGGAGATCAATACTCCGCGGTAGACGAGGAATTCGCAAGCGGTTAGGTGTTAAACGCGAAGACGCGGCTCGCGACGCGACGGCCTGTAAATTGTCTGAATGAAAACTAGATTTACGCCGCTGCCACGAGGTCCGCGCAATCAAAATAGTTCCTCCGCGTTTTATAGTTTTCAACCTCGGAAGCCGGCTTTCCGAAGAATTATGTGCGCTGCTTTCCCTCGTCGCGGCCGTTCCGTCGCCACATTGTTGCTGCGTTTGTTTCTCTAATTAGCGGCGCGTGGGCCTCGAATGCTCGATCCTAGAATATCTGGGTATTATAATACTTTTGTTTGAAAATTTCTCGTTCATTTATAACACAGGATAAGCTAAAGGAAGATTAATTTGTTCCGTTGGCATAAGCTGCGTATATCTAGTCTAATTTGACGCTGATATTCGGCATCGTGCTCGCTGCTTGAATTAGTTTGAAATAAGAGACGAGTCGTAGTCGATTATGACAGAGAAGTGTGGAAATAGATACTGTATTTCTGCTCGGAGAAATATGTTAGACTGTGAAGAGTACGAGTGGAACACGTTCCGACGAATTCTCGTTCGATTCATTCCCGAATGATTCTTTGATACCTTGCACACGGTGGTCAAATTTTCTTAGTTACTTCTCCGACGTCACTGTTCATGTTCTTCATTAGAAAAGTTATTCGCAATTCTGGGTGAAAATGGCCGCAAGATGGTCCATTCAAGAGTGAAATAAATACTGAGGGATCGTACAATGTCTCTAACATCGACGATCATGTGTTACTTCCAAGTCGAAAGCTAATCTAACCTGTATATCGAAATTATTTATAACTCCAAAATTACTCGAACAAATTACGAAACTGCAAAGACAATTACAGTGCAATTTTCAACAGCAGTATCTTGTATACAGTAATATTTAGAAATGATTAGATATCTTCATGATTTGGAACACACATCCAACACAACACCTACATACGCTCTGAACAAACAATAGCACCCATCTCGAGGAACACTGCTCATTGGAATGAGAGGCAATTTGGTCGTTCCTTGGCAGCATCGCGAGGCTGTACGATAGCGAGACAAGGCGCGGAGATGATAGGAACGATCGCGAGACGATAACCGGCGGAGCGATCGGATCGCAGCCGGGGGTGAGTTTTCGAGCGCAATCGAGGCGGGTCCGCCTCTTGTTTCGGCGCGGTGCGTGTTCGGGGGGATGCAATTAGCCGCGACACGCGGCCCGCATGTAAACGTACGTTTCCATTATTCGGCGCACGGAGAACGCGGCCCGAGAGGGTTCGAGAGAGGTCCAGGCAGCAGCCGCAGCAGCAGCAGCCAAGTATCCAGCAGCATATAGCATCATGGCCGACGACGACGGGGCCACCCCACCCCGAGTGCCGGCAATTCTGGACCAGCGATCCCTCCCCGTGCCTCGACCGGGTCCAGAAGGATCAGTCTGGCCTAGCCTAACCCTTGCTTAAGCTCCCTTTCGCGCGCGGCGGCCATATTGGCCCGAGGGTTGGGCCACCAAAAGAGCCGGCGACTCATTGGCCGGGAAAACGGGATCTCCCCACGGTTTAGCTCTCGCACCTACTCCTCCGTGAACGTCTCTCGCAGTCTCTCCCAAGACCGTGGCTCCTCTCCTTGTCCCCCCTCCCTCCCCCATACCGCCGTCTCTGGAACGTCTTCCTCGGTCTCGATCGGAATTCCACGACGACCTCTCCGTTCCTCACCGATGGGAGACCGGTCTCGCTCTCTCTCTCTCTCTCTTTCTCTCTCCGGGGCTCGTTGAACTTTGCCGGCTCGCTTTTCCAGCTCTCTCTCCCCTTCCGAAATTTCAGGGCTGCCGCGGAGCTGCGGTTACCTTCTTCGCCCGGGGAAACTTTTTTCAACCCTTCTGCAGTTTTGCTTTTTTTTCGCCGGATCCCCGTCCCCCGAGCCACCCCCGCTGGCCGTCGCGGTGGTTCGTTCCCCGGAGCATTCGCCAGCTTCCAAACTCGTTTCTGCTGCCCTCTCTCTCTCTCTCTCTCTCCCTCTTTCTTTCTCTCTCTCTCTCTCTTGGTTCTTCCCGGTTTTATCGTCCCTCCCTCGGACTCTCGTCATCGACGTTCTCCCGAGGACGGGTGAATTTTTCAAAGTTTCCCTCCGAACTTCAACCGCCTCGCCGGGCTAAACTACCTCGCGTGGAAAAGCGGAGGGCGGAGGTTCGTTTTCTAGCTCGGGGGACAAAAAAAAAAAGAGGATCGGGCTTTCGGGAATGCGTTCGTCGAGGCCGTGTCACCGTGCAGACGGATCGAGAGAGTTCAATGATCCAAGCGTGCATCGTAGTCCGTGACGCAAGGTCTGCATACGCGATGACGAACGCGAGACGTAACCGTGTTTACCCGGCTTCCTTATCGCGGCCAGACGACACCGTCGGGAACGATCCGACGCCTCTCCTCGGAACACAATGACTACGCTCCGCCTGATACCTCGGACCAGTTTGCCGCCATGTTCTGCGGCTAACCACGAAAACTCGCGTTTTAGGGATTCGTGACGTATTTGCGATGGAACTTGTACGGCGTTGTTCCTTCTACGTCAGGATTTCGTGTATTTTGATAAGACCCCTATCTGGGAATTCCAATTTGAGATCTATAGATCTTTAGTAAAGCGACGAATTTTTTTCTGATCGTGGGAAGAAAGCTGTTCCATGATATGACCATTTAGGAACATAGTTGTGCTATTTGACAATTTTGTAAATAATTGTTAAGACTTCAAGATAATGGTATCCTTAGAAACTTTAGTTAGACAAGAAAGATTTTCATTAGAAAATCGTCAACCGTTCTTAATTAAGTGGTTCGTATATTGATAGAAAAAAGAAATTAAATTCAAGGCAGTGATAATAAATATAATAATTATTAGAAGAAATTTGTAGAAATACTGAATCATTTGAGAAAATTCTCCGGTGCCAGCTTGCAGAATAATTTTCGAACAGCTACAAAAATGTTTTTCTTCCCTAACTTTTTCTCGAGTCTAGTAATTAGCTTTCAAACCCCAATCCCTGACTACCAAATGAAAATCCTCCGACTCGCAATAAAGAATTGCACGAAAAAAAAGAGAACGTCAGGTATACACCTCGAAATAAAGCAATAACGTCCCGCAGTAAAAACGCAACCCCATCGAAAACAACTTTAAAAATCATCCCGAGCGGATGGTACCTGACCATCCGCGGCTTGTCGACGCCAAAAAAAGGATGAAAAAGTATGGAGCTCGGCACATCCGAACCCGAGGTACGGTTTATAATTCTCGACTTCCGGCACGATAATTACCGGCAATACGACTTACAAACCTGACAGCAGGTAAACAACTCCAGGTACTCGAGGCTTCGATGGAATCTTTTTTTTTACGGGGCGCCGTAAAATGATTAACATCCCGTTAACTTCCTGCACAACGACGAACCCCCCTTGACACCGGCGAAGGAGTAAAAAAAAAAAGAAAATCAATGGCGACGAGACAGTTCACACCCGATCGCGAGCCGAACCAAAACTGACAAGAGCACCGTCCGGCCCCGTCTTCCGGAAACGAAAGTGAAATCCTTTCGTCCCTGCCATTATCCCGACAGAGCAACCCTTTCCTCGCTTTCGAATTTTTAGCATTTTTATTGCCGGGAAGAGGAGAAGCCGCTTTCACCAACCCTTTAACTCGGCCACGGCATCCCTTCTGGCAACCCTTTTTACGACTGCACTAAAGGAGAAAGTTTCGGCTTCCATCGGCTCGCCGTGCGGAAAGAGTTGAGCGTGGTCGATGGGGGGTCGGAGGTAGGGGGCGGGCAGGGGGCAGGGGGTTGACTTAGGCCTTGTTTGTCTCGGTCGAGGTTTATTGGCAAACTTGGTACGCGCCGCTCGTAAACGATTTTATTCCGTGTTTCGCATACGAGTGCCGACCCGTTTCGCGCGGACCACTCGACGCGCTCCGAATCTTTCGATTCAGCGGGATCATTGGCCCTCGACCGACTTCTATTTCCCTTTTGACACCGACCGCGGCTGTTCGCGCCAAATGTCCGAACCGTCCGGACGGATCACGGCCACTTCTGTCGAACGATGGGTCGAGGCGACGTTCGTTTCTAGGTTAGACCGAGACGACAGTGTGACACGTTCGTTCGTTTGGTGGCTGCGATTCGGTTGGAACCGTGTTTACAGGTTGGCGATTGGGGATGCCACCCCCCGAGAATAATAGATCTCTTAATAATTATAGTTTAGAATAAAAAATGTATTCTTTATTTCTTAGATTTACTGTCATACTATTTTAGTAGCTTCGTTTATTTATTCATATTAATTCTGGTGCAATTTAGTATTAGGTTCTTTGATATTTTTTACAAGGAAGGTATGGTCTTTAATAACCGTGCTTTGGGGTGACAAAGTTTTGAGACTGGTAGGACATCTGATCTCCAACTAAAGGTGTTATTGATTAGCACGAGGCAGTTTCAAGAGTGTTCATTTATTTGTGACATGATCATGATTTTGCTGCATTCTGGTAACAATCGTCGAACTTAACAGCTATCTCGACAATTAACAATTTAGCTTCTACCCTTCTATAAAATTAGAATCAATTCTAATAACTCTTACAGTATTTTAATTATTTCGTTCAAGATACAAGTGATTTCTTACTAAAAATTCCAGTGGTGTAAATTCGATGGTTTGTAAGTTCTTCAGAGCTGTTTCTAGTTCGTAACGCAACAATTATTTAACGCAAAATAAGTTAAAAGCTCGAGGAATCAATGGACACAATCGGAGTGTCGTTTAAAAACTCAACAAGAATACATTGTACGCTTTAAACATTAGATACGAGCTTCTTTAATTGAAAATTGAAGTCCGCGTTTATTAGAAGTCGAGGGAGTATTTAAATAATCGTACATAATTCGCGAGAGGATGACGCTTAATTGATTGCATCGTTGTGAATAGATCGAATGACGGTGACAGTGATACGAATGTGCAGCTCGTTGCGATTATCATTTATTTCTGCGTTTGGTTACATAAATCGAGGTACACGATCGCTTAATAAACTAAGAATTATCAGCAAAGCTACGGGTGTCGCTAAAAAATATAACCGCTCGGTTTACAGAAACAATTTATGGAGACAATCGCTTTTTGTTATTCGCCGCGAGTCTGATTTGATAAATGCGAACGTAAATCTAAGAAATTGTTAAAGTTTGCTTCGTATTACATCGTTAATTTATTGTCTGTGACAACTCTTGGGTGCAATAACATCGATACTCCTACAATGACGCGTTTATCATTTAATTTCAAATTCTAGCTATAATTTCTAATAACAATTGTTAGGAGAGCAACCAGAGTGTTGAATCAACGTTTAATCTTCAATTATAAATCGACTTTAATCGCTGTCAGTAGCGTCGAATAATAAATTGAAATGAAATTTACGAACATTGATACAAGTCTATGAAATCTATTTCAATTGTTTCCAATTTTCTAACGTCCAACGATTTGGTTTAAATTATTCGTGTCTAAAGCACAATACCGAAGATGGAATAGCAATGAAATCAAACAAGACCAAAGCAAAAAATTCTTGAAACTGTAGACACCCCCATAATCGATATCTGCTTCGTTAAAATAAATATCACATCAAATAAATAGCATCTTCCATTTACGACCGTCGCGTCGACTCCCAAAACAAAATTGTAATCGCGCAATCAACGTGTGACAACTTCCGAGAGACAATCACTATAACTTGGCATTGCATGTTAATCCGTTTATTGACAAGAAGCACAGTCCAATCTAATGGAATCCACGCAACAATCTCTAAGTACACATCGAGTTACAAATCAATCGCTGCACAATTCTATTTCTGCTCGCTTCTCTCATTCAAAAATCCATAACAGGCGTCTAGATTAACTTCGACTGATTAATTTCAACTAAAAACAGATTCAACAATTCGGAAACATTAACCAATCTTATGTATAACATAATCTCTAAATACCGCACATTTATACCATGTTCTCGAGCCTTAATCTACCTTAAACCCTAATTGTAGTTCTCCATCGCTTCGACACTCGACATCAACACGTTCCATGGATAAAACACGCATCAACCGTATTATACAAAGAACAATCTCGTGCGTCGAACAAGATCCTGAACAGTCTCGAACACTCGGCTCAAGGCCGTCGAACAACGTGTCAGCGAAACGCGGTCGTAACTGTCAAACGGGCGATCCTCTTAATCTAAATCTAGGTATAACGAAGTCGACCGGAAGAGCGTCGGTGTGATGGCAGCCAGCGTTGATCGGTGCAGCCTCCTGTTACGTATACTGAAGGTATACCGGACAGGAATACACTCAGGATACATTCAGTATACGTACAGGGGGTCTCACATTCCTCGTCGAGAAGCAGCTTCATCCTGGACGTCAACGACACGCGCGAAGACGTCGGAACTTCGCACATCCCGGCGTAATCCTTGCAGGTGCAGTCAAATCGAAGAGGAGCAACAAGATTGCGATCTTCAGGCGTGTTCGTCAATCTCGAAGAAATCGCCAGGACCTGGAACTACGAGAAACAGAGTCAGAAAATGCGGAAAACACTTGACAACAAAATATTTTGCAAAAATGTAGAAGAGAGTGTTCCGAAGGCTTTCGGACGAAGTACCAGGTGCAGCGAGGAGGATAAAAGGTCCGGACGAAGATCCCACGGCACTTGGAGGCCCGACGTGTCAGCGCGTCGGCCCGGTTGCCTACTGCTTGGGCACCGGATGGAGTGGTCCCAGCGCAGTTTCACGTGTCCTGTCGGTCGATAGTCCTCCCAGGATCCTCGCCGTCCTGTACAGTGCAACACAGAGTAGTCAAACCCGGCAAAACTCGGCCTGATGTACGAGATACTGACCTGGAGCAAGCGGCCTGGTCGCTGGCACGACGACGTCCTTGCAGAATCCCGACGAATCCCAACGAGGTATGGTCCAAGGTTGGGTCACTGGTAGTATCACACTGTCGTTACGACTGTCACGGCGGCGAGGGTGTCACAATCCTGGTATCAGGAGCCACAATGGTGGTATCTCGGCAGGATGACAGCTCGGCTCGGTCTACGTGCTGCGAGTGACGTTCGAGAGCGTAGACGCAGCCGACTGCAGTCGGCTCGTGGCCGATGCGGAAGAGAGAGAAAGAGAGAGAGAGAGAGAGAGCGTGAGAGTGAGCGAGTAAGAGAGATGGCGCACAGGCGGCGAGTGAAAGAGAGAAAGAGAGAGGGACACACGCAGAGTGTCGAGAAGAATGCAGAAACAGAGAGGTGTCCGCTCGGTTCCGCTAGGGGTCTAGCCAGGGAAAAGCGGGCCGACGCGGGCCGGACTGAGTCGTGTCGAGGTGGCAGCGAGTGGCAGCGAGTGGCAACGAGTGTCGGCCAGTGGCAGCGAGCGGAGGCGAGTCGGACTCAATGGCGATGATAGGAGGAAGAGGCGGAAGACCGTGGTGTACGCGGATCCTTCGGAGGACGAGCGCGGAGTGCCGGCGGAAAGCTCGTCGTCGGAGAAACCGGTCAGTTTGGAGACAACCGTGGCGCGTCTGACGGACGACTGTCGGGCGTCTGGCGGCGTCGCGACGCTCCAAGGGGAGCGCGTCACTCGCGTCAAGCGCGATAACGAAAGTTCTCTCCCTTGCTCGGCTCGGCTGGCTCCTGAGCTTGCTCCCCTTTTTCCCACCTCCCCGCTCCTCTCTCTCCTCTCTCTCCTCCTCCTCCTCCCTCTCGCCGCCCTCTCTCCTCCGGGCGTCCTCTCTCCCTCGGTGGCGAAGAGAGAGCTCTTCCTCCGGCGGTTACTCGCGGACACCGCGAAACAAGAACGAGAAGAAGAGGGATCCTTCCGGTGGTGTGTCGCTCCCGAAGAGAACGCCGCGACAGAGAAAACCGAGGCTTCGGACCGGACGACCTCGCGACGCCGACGCCATGCGGCGTCGCTCTGCGCCCGGCTGCGCCTAGGGACGCTGCCTCCGCTTCTGCCTCTGTGTACGCCTGCGTCTATGTGCATGAGTCCTTCTACCACCGACGCGTACACCTACTACTCGCCGGGTGCACGAGGGGTATATAAAGTCGGGGTGGATGTAGTGGATGGTAGTGGATGTAGTGAATATAGTGGATGTAGGGATCGGGAGGGGCGGCTCCTGATAACGCGCAGGGTCGACCAACCCCTCTCCTCGCCCCCACTTTTTCTCTCTCGCTCGCTCACGCTCTCTCTTCTCTCGCTCCCGGCGTCTCTTCCCCTCTCGAATTTCTCTTTGTCTTTCTTTGCGCTTTTTCTCCTCTTCCTGCCTATCAGGGACAACCAATCTCCTTCTCCGTCTCTTTCTTTCACTCGCTCTCTCTCTCTCTCTCTCTCTCTGTTTCCCTCTATTCTCTCTTCGCTGTACCCCCTCTTCCCTTCTGCTCAGGGTCGACCAACCCCTCTCTCCGTGCATCTTCCTCCCACACCCGACCAGTCTCGCTCGATTATCGCGTCCTCCTCCCTCTCGCTCGACTCGCTTTGTCTTCCCGAACGGAATCGAATAACACCTATCCGCCCGTCCCGCGCGCCGCTCGGCCCTCGCTTGACCCGGCAGGGTCAACCAACCCCTCTCCATTGTTCGTCCTCCTCTACGCATCGCTGACCTCTCTCTCTCCCTCTCTCTCCATTTTCTCTCGTTCTCCCTCGCGCCACTCCGTCCCGCTGCCGCCCGCCTCTCCGTCTCTCGCTAACCATTCTCTTCCGTCTCGCTCGCCCCGGCGTCGATTTGATTTCACCGCGTCCCTGTGTGCGAGATATCGCCTCGATATCTCCCCACCAAGCCGCGGCCGCAGTATAGACCGAGCTTTATGCCACCCCTGGGCAGAGCGTAACGTAGCCTGGCGCCACCAGCCGGCGTCCATAGAGAAACACCTCGGTGTCCCGGATCGTCCGCGATTTTATTGGGCCGAGTCTCGCGAAAAACATCCCCGCGAGCCACCCTTCTTCCGCTTCCGCCGGCTCGTTCGTCACCGACCCTCTCTCACAGCACACGCTCGCTTCCGTCTGCGCTCGTCCGGCTGTCCTCTGACCGCTGCGACACGCGATGTGTCCGCGCCATGGCAATGGCCGCCGCGGCTTTCATCCTCGGACCTTCTATCTGTGAACAGAAGGAGTTCGCTGATTAGTTGGCGATTGGCGGGCTTGTTGTATCTACGGAATCGCCGCGAAACTGATTGGAATTTATTCTCGGCTCTTGAGGCTTTTCTATGTGAACTCTTTCTATAGAAGCTACGCAGAGGGATTCGGATTGATTCGCGCAGGTGGTTACTACTTTAAGGTTGTTCGAAAATGTCTGGGGATTGATTTTGATCGTTCTTCTATTATTTTATTTCTCGACTCGTTAGATTTGCTTGAATTATAGGTGGTTACGAGATAGAGTGCTGGTAGTGGTGCTTTTGGATGGAGTTTGGAAACTAGTTAGGGGGTTGATAGAATTATTTTATGTTTCTGGGCAGTCTGAACTCTTTATTACTGGATGCCTGTGAAATCGCTGTTAATTATTTCATCTGTGGAAATAATATAATTGCAATACTCTACAATTAATACTCCTGCTTCTATTCAATCGATGTTCGACTCCTTTACTATGATATAATTAATTTTTATCTACCACTTTTATGCCAGTAATTACACAATAAACTAGTAGTGGTCATTTGAGTTTTAATAGGTGTAGAAATGGCACTATTATTAGACACAGCTGTTTCGAATCGGTTCTCTCCACATTAAATTGTTTTAGTTTCTGTATTAAATATTTTACAAAAGTGCGCATATGTTATAGAAAAGGGCTATCCCATTTATCAATCTTGCTCGTTGAGTTTGTTAGAAAAATACTGCGAGGAATACTATGAGGAATATCCTCAAACATAAAACTCTAAAGTCTCGGCATACTTAAGGGTTGATCATCGCTGATTCATCCATTTCGAAATGGATGAAACGATCTCCTTGGCACCTGCCGCGTAACTCGTAGCCATACCCAAGAATTATGCAAGCCATGTATTTATCAGCACGATGACGACGACTCGCAGACCATGAATGAACGCTTGGAGCACACGTTGCTGCATTCCAGGGAGGGTGCTCGAGCTCAGATTCGTCTTGTTTCGAATTCCTGCTGCGACGCAGCGGAACGGAGCCAACTCTGCACGGTTCGAGAGAGCAGAAAGTTTGCCAACCGAACAGAGAATAATCTAGGATCGGTATCAAAATGCCGGAGGTCAGAGCCGGGCGCGGAACGTTCCGAACGAAAGCGAATCCGCCAGGTTGCGAGTGCCGTCGGTATCCAAACAATTCGCAGCCGCGGCGAAATGGCAAGTGTTGAAGCACCTGCCAGGTAAACGGCCGGCATCTAGGCGTCGGCGGCGGGGAGAAATAATTCGGTGGGCATTTTGAAGAAGAAACGGCGGCCGCCGTCTGGATAGCGTTAGAAATTTATTGGTTACGGTGGAATTTAGATGAAAAAGGGATTTGGCCCCGTGCTGGGAAGCGCGCTGACAAACGAGGGGCCGTTACACCGCGGATAAAATTCCACGAGATTAGAGTGCCTGTTAGGCCGCGCGAGCTATCCGGAACATCTCCCGTAATTATAGCAGGCGTCCCGTGTTCGGAAAAGGCCTTCGCCGCGGTTAATTCCGTGCTTTCGTCCCCGGGTTTCCGAAGCTGCGAAACAACGCGCCGCGCATCGGAAGCCGACCGCCGGAACTTACGGCAAGCAAATCCGACGGATCTGGCCTAGCTTTCAGACAACCTAGAGGAGCGCCGGGGTTCGATCCCTTACCGGGGGGGAACCGGGCGCGGATACGGAGGACGAGGGGTAGCGAGAGGACGCTCATCGCGCCGTATCTACCCCATTAAACTCCGAATTTGTTCGAGTTGGATTATCGAACTTGGTCCAGGTTTCCTCGTTAGCTGCTGCCATCTGTGGCGTGTGCACCACACCATTCGTTCGCCTACTGGCGAGCCTTTCGCGAGTCGCGTGTATATTTAGCGATCCGCTGCACCCGGGAAGGCAATCTCGCCGCAAAATCGCGTCAGCCCGCTCGGAATCCGCTGTCGAAATTCTCGATGGAAACACGAGCGGGAACGCTCCGCTGCGAAACAAACAGATCCCGGTGCGTTGGATCTTTTTGAAAAATTCGACGACCCTCGGCGCGCTTTATGGGGGGGGTTAATAAAGAACGACGAAGCGTCCCCGGTAATTATTCGCAGGTACAAAGTACCCGGAACGTGCCGGGATAAGAGAGAAAGACGCGAGCCTCGGAGCGCTGCTGTCTCGCGA
Organism: Augochlora pura; assembly: GCF_028453695.1. NCBI lineage: Eukaryota > Metazoa > Arthropoda > Insecta > Hymenoptera > Halictidae > Augochlora > Augochlora pura. Next base: position 5,712,552 of record NC_135782.1, on the reverse strand, counting down.
CTCGGAAAACCATCCTTTCGTTGGATCACGGCCAGGTAGTTGCGGGAAGAATGCTCGTACGCGGCGCAAGTTGATTTTCTGCGAGCCGCGGGCGCGCGGCATACTCCTCCGCGACGGAGAGACACCGTTTTATCGCCGGTTTACTAGCTGCGTCGGAAAACGGCGAATTCCGGAAACGGCTGACTGCGTGTCTCGAAACAGATACACCGCCGGGGACATTCGAATAAATTGGATGGCTCGAAATTTTATCTTGATCTCCGACCGTTACGGACCCGTTATTGTCTAAGGAGCCCAAGAGCCGTGCGCGCAAGCCCGTCGTCTACGCTCGGATTAGGGTAATTTCTGTCGCCGTAACTAGACTGCCGATCTTTCCGCGATTTTCCCGGGGACGCGGATTAGTGCTTTCGCTATCAGCCCGATAGCCAGCGATTGTTCTCCGCGAAAATGAAATAAACTGATTTCTGCCTTTGCCCATATTTCCAGATATTGTCTCGAAATTTATCGCCGATCGTTTGTTACAGCTTATTTAACCATGGTTCGTGCTAGAATGTCGTAAGCTCGCTCTTTGGAGGTGACCACGTCGATTTGTATTTTCGCAGAGTATACAGAATGCTTATGCAATACTTTATTATTGCTTATGCAATATTTTTAACACTTTATTAGATATAGATTTTAGCGATTTAAAAATTCTTTGTAAAAATAATGTAGCAATTTTTTCGACCCCTCAAAATCGTCATTCGAGTATAACGCATTAAATACTACGATTTCAAGATTTTAAAATTATTTATACACACTTGAACTGCTTCCACAAGATTTAATTATACTTTCTCTTTCAACAGAAGCTTCGCCATTTAATTTTCCCCGTAAGCAATACCATCGTTCCACAGGTTGCACAAAGCTTTTATCCGGGATAGCATAAAAATTGTGTGAAACGTTGCTTCTCCCTTTTCAGCCTGGCAAAGAAACTGCGGATGGTTCGGGTGGTCATAATTCTCGAGAGTAGCAGAAAAATCGCCTAGCATCCTTAGACTACCTGGGTTTATTCTAAGCCCATCGGGCCTATTAATTCAGCCGGCAAATCACCGAGTTACCTTGGCTTCTCGAATAGACGAAGGCGCATAAATCTCCATAAAAATTCTGCGAGCGACGTGAGAGGAGTGCGGGACGAGGTCGAGGCACCGCGAGTTCGTCCACCCGCGCCCCAGAGGTCCCGGCCCGCGAATCCATCATCGAATTTACTGTCAGCCGAATGAATCTTCTCGGGGGGAAAGTATCGGACGCGGGCCCGGTATCCCGTAACGACGGGGGGAGAGAGAGAGAGAGAAAGAGAGAGTCGACGGCTGTCCGTGGGGATAATAAGGGAACGTGTATGCTTTGCGAAGGCAGCCGATGCTTCCCAGGGATCGTTGCTCCTCGCGCAGCGGTCATTATTATAATTACCGAAAGCCGTTCGGTGCATATCTCGCGTACAAGCCATCGGCCATTACTCGAACGCGGCGTTTAGCCGCGGCGCGGCGTTTTGCTCCGTTTTCCTCGTTTTTTATTCTGCTTTCTCCCCCTCTCTCTCTCTCTTTCTCTCTATTTATCTGTCTCTTTGTCTCTCTTTTTCTCTCGCAGGGGTGCGGCCTACTCTCCACTTTTCTTTCCCTTCTCGAGTTTTACGACGGTTTACCGAGCGATGCGTGGCAAGTTATTGCCACCGATTTTAGCGCAGCCGGGTCGCTTATGACTACATCGGGTCCCAAGGGGATAGAGGCTGGCTTCTCCAGCCCGGCGAAGCCCCATGGGACCTACATGAGCCGAATGGGGAGCCACAGGGACTGCCGAAAGAGAGCAAGGTGCAGGAACTATTGTAGCCTTTGGCGCCTGATTCGAGATAAACTAATCCAATATGTCGCGTGTTCCGCCATTTTAATTCGTATAGATTGCTATAGAATATAGGACATATTATTTTGACGAAAAAGATAGTGATAGTTTGGATGAGGATATGCTGCAAGGAATAACTTATGCTGAAATGTGATCTTCTTTTCTTTTTGTGTAGATATCGAGTAGTGAATATTGATTACTGTAGAGCAGTTGGCTATTATAAATTATTATAAATTATTATAAATTAATTGTAATATCCAACGAGGTGTAATTATTAATCATTCATTAGATTACTATTTGCTGAATTTTTCTGTAGGGTAACCCATTCCTGTGTCTTTTATTTTATCTAGTTTTCAATTAATAAATTCTGCCACTACCCTACACATATAGATAAACTGTGTATATCTATAAACGTGTGCGGCTAGCTTACTACATGCACGTTGGTTCATGAATCAGTCAGCGTTTTACAATGGGCCACGATTTGTATAGCAACTAAACTGTGTTGTTTTGATAGAGTATAAGTTTCATTAAGACACCTCGAGCTCCGTTTTCCCCCGAAACTACCTTGCGGTTTCCACGCGCTAACTCGTAAAACCCGTGGCCGATCGAATAAATTATCCAGCCCATGTGGATTTTCATTCATAGCCGCGGTGTCGCCGTAAAGTCGCCTAATTACGCGCCGGCGATAAACGTCGTGCCCATCCGTTGTCCCATGGATGTTTTCTATGAATAGTCCCGAATGAATGCACCGGGGGGGCAAAACGCCGCGGATTGGTGCACCCGTTGCAACAACAAACGTTTTCTCAGGCTTCCCCCAATGGACCCAGGAAATTGTCTCCTCGCCCGACAAACCCGAATCAACGGCGAGCAATATCAAAAAACCTGCCAGCCTCGTAAAAACGGGAGGAAACAATTTTCGCAAAATTTCGCGGAACTCGTCCCACGGGAACAAGCTTCCATTCGCCGTGGGCCTCTAAAAGTTGATCCGCCGCTCGATATTCTTTATCTTTACCGCGCTCGGATAATTAACCGAACAGAAGAGCGTTCAGGAAACAGGTGCGCGAGGATAGCATCGGATCAGAAATGATTTAACTCGTCGCGCGGCCAGCGCGAGACTCGGAACCGTGTAAATTTATTTAGCGAACCGAGCGGATCTCGAGAAAATGATTTTACGGAGCGGCAGCGGATCGACTGAAAGGAGACGTTTTTACGGTGCACGATGGTTTTTCCCCGGTCGCGTTATCGATAAATTTATCACGAATATTCGGCGAGCGCGCGAGAAAAATCGCTGTGCAAAACGGCGGGAACTGGTTTCGCTGTGAGTCACCGGCTGAATTACCGCGCATCCGGGTGACGCTCGGATTTTTACGGTATTACGTTTCCCGCGCTAACGCTTTGTGTAAATTAGTTTATAACGAGCCATTCCGGCGATAAGCGTCTGCCGAGCCGATTCCCGTGAAACAATAAGGGGGAACGGCGTTGCCCCGTGGTCCGCGCCTCTCTTCGCGGTTTTATTCACGCCCGTTTATCATTCATTGCGCACGCACTAGCGCCGGGTATCACGGATCCAGCACGGCTGTTTCTCCCGATTTATTAACCGAGTAACGTCGAACGTAAATTCCCGACTCGTTCCGCGTCGCGGACTAATAGGTGTCAAATTCTTCTTCCGGTTGGCGGTGATAGAGATTCGCGCGGGGCTTTTTCGCACTTCGTTTCTTACTGTCCGTGAAACCGTAATAAAAGATTTACGTGCTCCCAGGTATGGTAGCGCGATTTAAGCTTCCACGTGTGAAGAGATCATCTCCGTAGGTTTTAAAACAGTTGTTATTAACAGTGTTGCTATAAAGAATTAGAAATTGTTATTAATGATTACCCAAAAATTCTCCAAACATTAAATTACCTATTTCGTGTACTAAAAATCGTCTTATCATACTTTTCGTATCCTATATTACATTTCCTATATTACATATTTTAACTCTTTTGTCGACACAATCGATGAATAAATGCCAATTCGCCCGTGAACGGCGTTTATAAAAGTAAATGAGAGTGAATGATTGAGAATGTTGTGCGAAGCGGGCACGGAATAATTTCGAACGGAAAATGGTGGAGGTCTGATAGAATTTCGGCAGCCCGAAAACCGTCCCCGACCTTCGGCAACGGCGTCGCTCGGACCGAAACCGCTGTCGCTCCGATTCGGTTTCCGTCGGAATCGATACTCCCTCGCACAATACGTTCGCACTCGTTCCACGAAAACTCGGGGACTCTCTCGATTCCCTCTCGTTTCCCTCGAACAATCTCATCGATTAAGTTTCCACGACTATTCAATTAGACGGAGCGAGCCAGTAAATTTCGAATCGATGGCGAACTCGAGTAGTCCGCCTTTCTCTTTCTATCTCTCTGTCTCTGTCACTTCTCTCTCTCTCTCTCTCTCTCTCTCTCTCCATCTATTTATCTACCTCTTTCTCTCTCATGCCCATATCTCGTTCTCCTCCCCTTTAGCCCCCTTCTTGCCCGGTCGACGGAGCTTTATTGCGCAATTACCGGCGCAATTTTGGCCGCGATTTGCGCGGCTATACATCTGTCCACTTTTATGCCCGCCGATTGGCCGGCGACCATTACCGAATGGCGGCGGTTCCCGGCTTCAACCCGTTGTTACAACCGGCAGCCATTGTCTTCGAACGATACCCGAGCTTCAAGACACCTTTCACGTCCCTGAAGGATGCGGACGTGTTTGTTTTTCTGCTGTTCCGATTATGGGAACAGCGCGACGACGACGACGTTCCGCCTGTGCGGTTGTTGCTCGCGGCCTACGGGCCTTTTAAATCGAAGACGTCGCCGCGTCTACGGCGAAAGTGGGTTAAATATTAACGCACTGTGGTTAGAAAGTGGACAACGGTCACGGACAATGTTCCCGGCCAATGAAGCCTCGAATTAAAGATTCATATCGGGGCAAGTAGAAAATTCTGTACGTCAGGTTAGGCACAAACTCGTATGGAAGTAGGGCATTCGTTCAAAGTCGTCGAATTCGAAGCTTTCAGAATTCATTTTTATTCGAATGGATTCGAATACACTGAATTTACTAGGATGTTTAAATTACTTTGATTTTGTACGAATTTGTCTGGTCGATTTACGATATTTGTGTTGAATAACACTTGCTGGTCAGTGCTAATTCTACTAATTATTAAGTCGATTAGAATCGTAGTAACGTAAGTCGATTAGAATCGTAGTAACGTAAGTCGCATTTTTCTCTGAATTGTTAACAAGAAATGTTGTTCTGTACTGTCATATGTATTGTTTAATGATCAAATTAATTACTGAAAGAATTTAGAGTTACATTAATTTGTAATTACTCTATAATTTATTTCTCTTGCTTTGTTAACAGTCTGGTATGTATAGATTATATTTTAAGAAATACTTAATTTTAAGAAATAATTAATTGGAGAAAGGATTACTAACAAAGTCAAAATTTATATTTTAATCAAGCGTTTCTCGCCCAGTGCTAACGGACTTTGCCCTAAAGGGATTGAATTCTTGTTTCCAGCTGTACGAACGTTTTACTGCCATTCCCTTAGTCTCTCCCTTTAGAGCTCTCCCTTTAGAGTCCTCGAACGTCGCGTGTTCTTGACCAATTGCGAGGTCGGTCCCACCAGAAAGGCTATTCGTGAAGTTCATATCGGGTTACCTCGTTGGTCTACTCCCTTTCGCATTGTCCCTCTTCCGCCACTATCTCGTTGATCACTATATTGTCCGATGGTTTTTCCCCTTTCCCCGAGAATCTATTTCCCTCTCTTACTCTTTCAATCCCCCCTCTCTCTCTTTCTTTCTCCCGCAGCTTCTTGATAGACCGAAACGTCGATCCAACCGCGCCAGGTTTTTCTCTGTTTTATCTTTCCGGAGTTCGAACCGAGACTCGTGGGATTCGTGTCAGGTTTCAATCTATCCCCGTGAAAAGTGTCACATTGCGTCACCAGAATACGTGACTCCACGATCTCCCCGCATGGTCGAGGGAAACTTTAAAAGTAACCTAGAAATACCTACGGAAATTATTTCCGGACCGAAATCTCTCGCCCCTCTATTCTCGAAATTGCTACTGTATCTAACAAAGTGGCTTTTTCAATTTTTCTGACACTGTTTTACATTAATTGAAACTTCGTTCTGTGCGGTATGAATTAGAGTGATTTGGCAATTTGTCATTCGAAGAATTTCATGAGCATCGATTATTCTACTTTGTAACAATTATGATCACTATTAGGTGATAAACTCTATTAAGTCTTTCATTACTATATTAATTTATTTCTATTGCATTAACCTATTATTTCTATATGCTATTACTCTATTAACCGAGCCATATTTTCTGGCCTACAGTATTCTCATTTTACAAAATTTACTGCTACTATTATACATAAAATTGAACCCGTTAACCGGCATAATACTTACTCATTTAACAATATTTTTAAATACAAGCAAACTCGAATACTGACAAAATTATTTTGAAACCTGCTGCCTCAGTCTTTAATGGCACTTCAAGTGCAATAAGTTAAACAAATAAAATTCTGACTACTCAAACGAGGAATTCAAAGGACAAATCAGACATGTAGAAGGGTGTACAAGATCTTCCAACAGTCAAAGTAAAGACTATAGGGAGAAGAGGTAGGCCGAGTGACAATAATCAAAGAAGGCTAGAGTATCCATGGGGTTGGTTGGCCATGGCCAGTCAAGCAGCAGCAGCAGAGGAGATCAGAGCAGAGCAGCAGCCGGGTTTCCGTCTGCTCGAAGGGGGCGAGCCTGTCTGAGGCAGGCCAGGCAGACAGGTTTGCACAGATGCGCGGCGGCCATCATGAATGCCTGTAAAATATGTATTCTCGTGCGGCCCGGTTGGTAAGAGTAGCCATGGTAGGGGGGCCAGCAGGAGCAGCAAAGCAGCAGCACCGGCAGCGGCAGCACCAGCAGCAGATGAGAAAGAGCTGGCTAGCGAGGAGTGAGGGGTCCTGGCCGTGCCGGAGGGGGAGAAAAACCATAGGAAAAGAGAGCCGGGGGTGGGACGACGAGCGCATCCACCGTCGGGTCGTGGCTAGGGGTGAGGAGGGAACCGGTGAGTCGAGTTCGTGGGACAAGGACGAGGTTCCCGAGACCGAGAGAGATACACGAAAAGAGAGAGAGATAGAGAGAGAGAAGGAGGACGAGAAGTGGCCGGCGTGCATTGCAGTTTCATTTCACGGGGAAATAGAGGCAAAAAAGGCGACAGGAGATATCGAGGGTACGCTATGCTGAATAGAGATGACCGGCCGCGTTATAACGTTCCCCTATGTGTCGCCACACACGCGACCCCCGTAGACTGTGTGCAAGAGAGTATGCTTGAGTATGCTCGTGTATAGTCGTCTATGGTTTAGTATGGTTTTCAGCGCGGAACGGTCCGTCGATTCGACACGGTCCGCTAACTGGACGCCGCGGAAAACGGGGGTTTTCCACGCGCCGTTTCCTTCACGCCGACGATTCGTCGTGGATTTTGAAGATGGGCATCCGATGGCCGCGCGAAAATTGGATTTGAATGCCCCAACTCTTTTCTGACGGCGACGGCACTGACCGTCGCCTTTTGGTGGCGCCATCTGGGACCCAATTGTCCACATAAGGCCCCTGTGCTTTGCTTCTCTAGGGTTCCGATTATTTTGTTTACTCATTACATTGTTGAGATATTATTATAATTATTATCATTAGTATTTAAGATTCAAAAATCTTTGTTACAAAGATGAAGCAAATAGAACGAGTTCGTCATTTGTTAGAGGAAGTGAAATTAATAATTAATTCATTACATTTTGAAGTGAGATATTGAGCTCTCATAAAGGAAATAATATTCTGAAATATTCAAATTATATTCTCAAATTTTTGGGTGTCATTAGCTTCTCTCGTTTTTTAGCGACAGTTGTTTGAAAATTGTATTACATGCTGTATTATAGGAAGCTGATAATAAGATAAGAATGCTACAATATTGCAGAAAAATTATGTTTCTCGCGTCTCATTCATGACTTCATTTTATCCGCTAAATATATTTCTACGACACGGCAGAACAACAAGAAAACGTTTGACATAATTCTACAAATTCGTGCCAAAATTCAACCCCCATAAAGACTCAACATTTTCGATTCAAACTATCCATCGCGTGCTCCTCAGCGTATCATCTTCCTTTACCAGCAAGGTGTTCTTCTTAGATCTTATCTTGGATCTAAGTTTGCTCCGTCGTTCGCAAAGAAGTTAAACTGGCAACTGAACGCAGACTTCTCGGATCAGCGTGACCTGCTGCTCAGGGTTTTCGCCTAAGTTCGTCGCGACATTTTTGGGGAAGCGTTAAACGGAGCACAGAGGGTCCCGGCCCCGGTGCCCTGTCGACAGAAGAACGCGTCGCGTTCTCTTTAGGACTTCGTCTCGCGCTTTCAAAGACGAGCAAGAGATTTCGTCGCGTCAATTTCCTGAGCAGACGGTTCGGGGGGGGTGGCCGAGAGAAACGATCGTCTCATTGCTCGTAATGGCCCCCGTGGAACGTATGTAGCCGGAATGGCGAGCTTACGGTCATCGGAACTAGGCGGCGACGTGGTCGCCATCATCCGATGAACCATAAGGGAACAGACACCGGGCGGACGCGAGGACGAGACGGATCGCGGGGGCCGTCTCGTCCCCGAATCGAAGCGAGACGGCCGCAACTCGGCCCGACAATTTTAACCTTGACTAGCCGCGCGCGAAGGGGGATTATTGAGGTCATAAGAGTGGATCTTCGTCTGGTACAAATTGTTCCACTTCCACGGCCGGCAGACGCCGAGGGACTTCTCGATACGGCCGCGGCGTTGTCGGGCTGAATGGAGCCGGGCGGTGTCTCCTACGCCGTGGAATTGCGCCTGTTACGCCGGCCGACCGGAATTATGCGTTTTCACCCTGATGTATTTGCATCGAACACGAGAACCTCTCGTTGATGCGAACTTAAGTTACCCCAATTTGGTCGCTGCGTCATGGAGCTAGTTGACCGTGTTGCCAAAATTTGCATACTCTTGAAACTAGTTACACTGGGCGCCCATTTTACGTCCGTTTTAGTCTTGGACGTCTTATGATTCTAACTCTTTGACTGCTTTAAATATTGAATAAAATTAAATTATTTTATTAGACGAATTAAGATTGAATAGTTAAGCTGCGTCACGTAGATAATATTTTCAAAATTCTTACGTTTAATAGATCAGCGTACAAATTAATTTTCGTAGCTGAGAAAATAATTCCATCACACAAGTAACTCGACAGTCAATGTAATACTCGTATAAAAAATGAATTAACTAGCAAAAGGAAGGAAAGAAAATAGGAACGAGGTCTCTACAAAGCCTTCTCACGGCGGTGGGACGAAGACAGAATCAGCGCCGAAGGACGCCGAAAGTGAATGAAGTAGAAAAGCCCGAGCAACGAAATAAAATAGAAAGGCTAGGCCAAGAAGGAATAAAATGAATGAAGCCCGTATCCTTTACGGGAGGACGTCCGCAGCGGAATCGCTGACGAACGGCATCCAAGCGCCATTAGGGTGGCAGAAAACTGCTCCGAATCGTTGCTGCCGGAATTGTTGGCGAGGGCGCGCGCGCGCCTCTGCCTGCCCAGCGAGAGGAAGATCATGCGTCGGTTCTCGGACTCCGCCGGAGAAAATATAGTTTCAATTATGCTCGTAAAAGTTTATTATCGGCCATTACCATTTACGGCGTATTAAATCGTGTCGGCGGCGGTGTCCGCTTATGGTGTTGCGGGTCGGCAACAAAACGGGAAGCGATGAGCACGCACGGGCCGCGATACATTTTTATTTCCGGACACGCGCGCCCGCCGGAGGAAGGAACGGAGAGGGACGACGGTCCGAACGCGTAATCGCGCGTTTCCTGATTTACCCCGATCGTAATGGCATTTACTTGAGCCGATCGAGTCCCGGCGACCCTTTTATTTACGTTCCCCCGCGCCACGTTCCCTCGGAATTTACATTTACGAGTCGACCGACGTCCATCGCGCGCAATTGTCTGCCGCGCGCGCGGCCTGATCTAGCAAATAGCTCGGCGGGCTTAGGGGAACCTAGACCATCCCCCCGACGGCATTTTCTGCTTTTTGCAAATGGGACGCGGGGATAAGCGGTTATGATGGCCCGCGGATAAAAAGGTTTGACGGGTCTCGAGCGTAGAATACGCGGTGCTCTGCCGTTTCGACGCTGGAAATAAGAGTGGAAATTATTAGCGCCGTTGACCCGCCGATGGACCACATTTTAAATATCGTTAACTCTTCCGAGGTCTAATTTTCTGGTACTTGTTCTGAGTCATTTTTTATCTTTAAGGACATTTAAATATACGTGAAAGAGAATACGTATTCCTATTTGGCAGAATTTGTACCATTTTAAATATCATGAACTCCAAATTTTGAGTGAATCATTATGAACATTAAAAAAAAAAGTATGCAATAAAATTTGTCTCTCAATCGCAAGAGGAAATTGATAAGTGCTGTGAAAATGGAAATCTCAACCCTATGCAACTCAAACTGTTTCACCGCCACGTCACAGTCATTCCTTCAGACCTAATACCACGAAGAAACACATTTAAAAATACGTAAGTGAAAATTAGAAGGAATCGATTGGATTCGCTGGCGTCTGGTATGAATCCATCCGAACGCGTCCGAAGAGTTCGAGGAACTAATTACCGCAGCTTTTCCTGGGATCGGAATTGTTATTGCAGTGTAAACAAGCGGCTCAGAAGAAATTAAAGAACGAGTTGTCGCGTAGCTTTTCCCCGAGATCGCGAGATATCAGTGTACAGGTAACAGCATAAATAAGACGTAATTCCTGTTCAGCAGTAATTATCGTAGCTTTTCCTGAAATTGCAGTTGTTACGTGTCGCGGTATAAATAACAGGCGATCGCCCGGCGGGGTAAAAAAATCTAATGAAACAGCTAATTATATTCGCCGAGCCCGGTTCCCCTTGAGGTAGCGATAGCTACTCGCACCGGTATAAACGAGTGTCCCCCACCTCCCGGTTATCGTTCGACGATCGGAATTGTTAACGCGAAGATTCTCGTTACTCTTACTATTCAATTTGATCCCCGATATAAAGTGTTGTTAAACTGTACGCGTTTCGTATCGGCGGAATAAATTTCGTGATCCCGAGAGCCTGAGAATGCGGCCGGCTCAAGTCTGAAATCAGGTAGCTTAATCTCCCGCAGCATCGTCCAATCTAGCCAATCAAGGATGCTTCTTCTTCGGCCCGGGAAAGAAGGGTGGAGAGCGGCCGAGGCTGGCCACAATGTAACCGTTACCACGGATCTAAATAACCATTCACGTCCGGACATTTCTTAATTTTTCTGGCCGGATCGAACCGTGACAAAACAAAGACCGCGACCGCTCCGCCAGCAGCCTAATGACGCGATCAAAAGACACACAGGGCTCGCCCCACACCTTGACGAAGCCGGACCACCCATCGACGCTACTTAATTCCCTTAATTAATGCATTATTGTCATCCGCGAAGGGCTCGAACGAAAGTCCGAGCGAAATTACTGCGGCGTACTTTCTCATCGTTTTTCCCACGTACCTGTGACGGAAGACGGTTTGCGCCGCGGAGCAGAGTCGTTTAATCGTTATTTTGTTAAAACGAGAGTATAATAATCGATCCGGGGCACCCGATGGCAGTCGACGAGACACAACAGATGACACCGGTCGGAGATAAAATTCCGAGCGGTGCGAAACGGCGGGGTGCGAAAATAAAATCAATGTTTCGAGCGTCGCAATTCGATCGACTCGTTGCGTTTAAATGGCGCGGGCGACGCGAGAGGGTGATCGTTAAGGAAAGGTCTCGTTGTCAGCGGGGCCGCCCCTGCCAAAAAAGAGGGTAAGCGGAGCAAAGGATGCCTCGGCGGAGGTGGTAGGATCGCGGCGACATTTAGCGCGGCAACGATAACGGTTATTTCGGTGCATCGATAACGTGGAATACGATATGTAGCAATGTCCCGGCCGTGTCAGCCGAGCGTACAAGCAGTTCCCTTTAATTAGCCGTCGTGCGAGCGCCGCGGGCCGGGGCAGACGATATATTTATGCGCTGCCTTAGACATCGACTAACGGAAAAAGGGGGAAAAAGAAGCTGCGGAGCCGTGCACGAGGAGAGACAGGCCTCAGTGCCAACGAGAGGAGGATGGAGAAGGCTCTGTCCGAGCCAGAAGAGGATGAAACTAACCAGCTGAAAAGAGGACAGAACATGTCCAGAGCCTGCGTCCATAGAGGAGGAGGAGGAGAAGGAGGACAGAGGAGAGACCAAGCGGAGAAGAAGACGCAGAAGAAAATGGAGAAACTTTCGTGCGAGGGGAGAAGAGGATAAAAAAGACCTCGCCCGAAGAGGAAGAAGACGCAGAAGCCTTCGCTGCGAAAGAGAAGAGGGAAGTCTCTGTCCGTGAGAGAACAAGATAAAGAAACCTGAGGAAGAAGACGCGGGGGCCTCCTTCTCGGGCAGAAGAGGATGAAAAAAATCTCTGCCCGGAGAAGAACAAGATAGCGAGACTCCGATCGAAAGAGAAGATGCAGACGCCTTGCTGCGAACGAGAAGAGGATGAAAAAATCTCAGCCCGCAGAAGAACAAGATAAAGTAGTCTCGGGCTGGGGGGGAATCGAGAAGGGGGCGATGGAACGTGGAAAGAACGAAGCAGGAGGATCGGGAGGACTACGCGCAAAGATGAAGAGGATAATGAAGCCTCCGGGAGAAGATAAGAGAAAGCAGTTAACACGGACCAGGTGGAGAAGACCGCGCATAAAGAAGCCGGCTAGTGAAGAAGTAGAGAAAGTATCGATCGGATGAAGCTCCATAATGTATAAACGATGAAGGATACTGTATTTACTACAAAAAGGGAGAAGCTGGAGAGTCCTTCAAGAAGAAGAAGAAGAAGAAGCCTTTAACCAAGAGAAAGGAGGATGTAGAAGTCTTTGAGTAAAAAGGTGCAGAAGCTGCGAAGTGTAAAAATGAAGATAGGAGGAATCTCTGTGAGCAAGAGAAGTGGCTAGGAGATTCAAGTAAAGAAGAAGAAGGGCAGTTGCCGTGTATCGAAGAAGAAGGTGGGTATTGCAAGCGAAGAAAAAGAAGAGGATAAAGAAGCCTGCCTGTATAGAAGAGGAGGTTGGATTATCCGAGTGAAGGAGTGGAAGGGGAAGAAGAAGGAGAAGAAGAAGAAGAAGAAGAGGTTGAAGGTGCTAGTTTCTGCAGAAGAGGAAGATCGAAGAAATCGAGAAGAAGAGGGCGAAGAAGGCTGCGCGTAGAGAAAAAGAGGAGGACGAAGGAGCCTGTACGCAGAGAAGAAGAGGACGAAGGGGGGTGATGGGGCGCGAGGAGGGAAGCAAGAGCGGTCCTGGTAGGAGGGAGCCAAGCAAAAGGAAAGGAGCGTCAGGCAAGCGAGCGGGCGGGTCGAGCGGGTAAGTTCTCGAAGCGGAGTCGGGCCGGGAGAGGCCGAGCGGGCGCACACACCACCCGACTACTCCCGGCGTGTAACACGTTCCACGAGTTTACAGCTTCTACAGGGTAATGCTGGCGTCACCGCAATAATATTTATGGCCGGCCGCGAGATTATAATATCTTATTTCGCGTGACGCCCCGGACGTATCCGGTTCTACGGGGAGCGCATGCGTGGGCCACGGGCCGAGACGCGCGCGAAATATTCGCGAAATTTACTCTACATTTTATATCCCTCGGCGAACAGCCCCGCCGCTCGCTCGCGCGCGCGCGGCGGCGGTCCTGCACGTATTCACACCGGCGGCGACGCCGGTGGACACGAACACACAGAGTCTCGAGAGAGCCGAGGAGTCGAACGCTCAGACGCTATCTTCCTTATTGCTCGCGATATCGCGGATTCGTCCCTGAAAATCGTAGACTCGCCGAGCAGGACGAGACCGGGGGACGACCCTCTCCGCTCGCAAGAGGATTTCTGCGCGTACCCGCGCATACCGGCGCAAAAGACGCGCGCGTTATTTACGACCGGCGTGAATCACGGCTGCGTTTAGATAAGCGCTAATGCACCACTCTCGCCGGGGATTGTTTTTCCTGTCGATCCTCCTTTTTCCCCCAAGCAGATCTTCCTTTTTCTCGGACGGCTCCTCGCGGCCGGTAGTTCCGGTTCTCCGCTTCGTACCCTCGGGATGCCGTTTTTTTAACTGTCCCAGACGACTGTTCGAATCTTTTCGAAGATACTCAACAGGTAATCGATCGTTAATTTTTTCGAATATCGTGCGCGTTAAAGTCGCAAAGATTTGGAGCGCTACCTTGCGTACAGTAGGACGATTCAATTGTTTTGTCAGATAACTATGATTTAATTTATTCTGTCCATGTTATTATCACTCTCTAGATTACCGCGAACGTTTTGGAAATTTATTTCTGATATACTTAAGCAAATTTTAAAATCATAAATCGCTGGACGTTTACATATTTTATTCACGTCGTTCGTAGTACAGTTTGGAATTGAACCACTGTACGCAATGTAGACGTACAAAATCAGTCGCAGCTAAAGGGTTAAAATGTAAAAACACTCAAGTGTTCGTCGAAAAGGATTACTCAAAGGGCGAGCGCAGCCTCCAAGGACGAATACTTTAATCTAAACGCGTCGCCATGGAGAGCCGATGCATATTACAAAGGCGAGCCATAAAGCAGCTTATCGGGGAAAGCACCCTATCAATTAATTATCCAGCCGTCCAGTCTTCGGCTTGTACACCTTCCGAAGCAATAACGACGGTAGGTCCGCGCAACCACTTTGCTAATCACTACGTAATTGAGAATCGCACTCCCGGGCGGCACTCACCGCGGCTCGATAATTTAAACATTCGGCGGATCCCGCAATAAATATTTCCGGCAGCGTGTCTCCTTGCGCCCCATAAAATAAGGTGGCTCGGATCACCTCCGGCTCCATTTCCCGGATCCCCCAAGAGTCATAACGTTCCAGTCTCTCCGCGGAACGGAATCGCGTTCGAACGGGAAGGATTTACGGCGTAAACGACCGGGGAATTACGCGGGTATAACGCATGGCATGCACGTCGCATTATCGCCGGGGCTTCTCCCGTTGGTGGGAGCGTGTGTCAAACAATCCTCCTTCATCCGAAGCAGCCAGAGGTCCTTGTTAGAAATTCGCGACAACGTACACGGATTTTGCGAGCCGCGTTCGCAATTTTTGAATTCGATTTAAAAACGTACAAAGTACGTGCTTTAATAAATAAATGAAATACATTGGTATTTGCTACGTAAAAGGTAGCACTATAAGCATAATATTATAACAATTATAGAATCGATGTAATATTGGTTCTGAGTTACGAGTGGACTTTCGATTTAATATACAACTTCCGAAGAATTTAAAAAGCTTTCTCACGTTTCTTCTCTGTTTTTCAATTCCGACAATTTTAATATAAAAATATGAAACCGGTCTTTTTGACCATTATGGTTTTAGTTATAAATGAAGCCTTTCTAACTGTATGGATTTTAAAAGTTATTCGCAATTTTTTCGAATAACTGGTTGCTTTCAAGTCAGAAAATTCGAATCGCTGATTACTGGACTCGAAGTTCCAGTACTCCAGTCCTCGCTCGGCAACAAAGAGCGTCGCGCAGCGAGCTTTTCGTTATTTTTATGCGAACGGTCGAGGACATCCTTTAATGCTCGAGCCTATTCCGCCGTCTATCCTCCGTGTTATTTCCCCCATCGTTGATCCTGAGCGCCGTGGGCTGAAAGGGCACTGCTTCCCTTCGCACGCTCTTCACCGTTTTCGTCCTTCTCCCCTCTCTCCCCCCCGTTTCACTCCCCCTTTCTGCTTTCTTTTTCTACGCCGCTCTTTGTCTCGCTCCGTCTCCCTCTCTCGCCCGCGATCCGCCGTTTAACTCGGTCCTTCTCCATCACGGTCCAGCCGTCGCTCGTCTCTCTCCCACCGCCGCTACGCTGGGATCGTGTCCTCTCCGTCCGGAGGCCAGCTCTTCCCTCTGGCCATCTCCAATAAAACTTGGCCGTGGTAGGGGATGTCTACTATACCCTGGACTGCACTCGGTTTCATAGGATGGTCACGGGGAATGGTCCATCCCCCGACACCTATACCCTCGTCTTTATTTCCACCGGGTCTCTATGACTTCCACCACCGGCGAATCACCGACCCTACGCGTATAGATAGTAATGCATGTCCGAGGATCCGATCGGGATTATCGCGGGGAC
This sequence comes from Augochlora pura, assembly GCF_028453695.1. Lineage (NCBI taxonomy): Eukaryota > Metazoa > Arthropoda > Insecta > Hymenoptera > Halictidae > Augochlora > Augochlora pura. The sequence continues at coordinate 5,696,477 of NC_135782.1, read as the reverse complement.
ATCGAGCTGCCCCCCCGAAGTCTACTAATTAGAATTGCCCGGGCGCCTCTTGCGGCGCGCGGCTCCTTCGACTAGTCGCCGTCTTTTTCAGCGATCTTGACGTTCCTTCGAAAATTCCGCGAATTGTAGCTGTTTACGTAATTAAGGGGAGGCTCGCCTCTTGGATCCAGATCTTTTAATAAATTGACTTTTTCGCCGGTTCTCAGTTTCTATAACGTTTCGAAGGTATACAGGTAAAACGAAGTTAGAGAATTCTAAAAATTATCAAAGACCTTTAAGTGGCAGAACAGCCCTTGGAAATTATCGCCTCGTAGTTTCTAGATTGCGTTCTTCGAGACGTCTGTTATCACTCAAAATATTCTGGAGATTTTTGGTATCGTTTCTAAAGCATTCTGAGGCAATAGTTATTGATAATTATATTTTATTAACGTTAATAATTATATTTATATTAATGAGTATATTTATAATTAGAATGTTATCTAGCGGTGCGAGGTTATGTATACAGAATAACAGTAAGATTGAAAGTGTATCTATCCAATTCAGTTGAGTTTTAATTATACAAATATGTTGGTGAGTCATGCGTAGAGAAATGTACTATTACTAATCTATTAATTAAAACATATATTCGGATAGAATATAATAATGTTATTCACACGACCATATCTACTAAAAAAATCTCAAAAACTATGTAGTCGTTTCGAATTTCGATGTCCCTGAAACGCCATTCGACGACTGGCCATCCGAAAACAGCTTCGCCAAACCCGATGTTATTCAAATTTATTGTAATCAGCGTTCTTAATTTCAGCCACGAATTCCACGGTGATTCCCATGCGTTATTCATCGAACAAAGGATATTAATTACAGAACAGGAGAATATCTCCTGCGGTATAGTCGATGGCCGGTTGAGTCATCCCGACCGAAATAAATGAAGCGATTTTTGCGGGAGCGGAATCGCGTTAATTGGCGTCTCGCGCAATTTTTGCAAGGATAAAGTAATTGTTTGTAACTTTATTAATTTCATGGTGGCAGCCGGGTTACGCGGATCCGCGTAAATTCCGTTTAATGAACCCGAGCGAGATACGCCGGCCTTAGATTTACGGCCGATTAACGGCGCGACGATTAAAGAAGGGGGGAAGGTTATGGCTACCTGAATTACGGCTAGCAGCGATCCTATTTAATTAACACGTATGATTTGCGCGCGGATTAACTCGGCTGTTCGTTAATTGCCGGGACGGTTTTTCCTACGGACCGCGGGACTACTCGACGCCGGCACGATCGTCATCGTCATCGTCATCGTAGTCGGAGACGGCGCGAACCGGAGCAGGGAAAGAGCCGCGGACTCGTTACCGATGATATTTACGTTTCTCGGCGAAAATTACTGCCCGGCAAGGACTCGCGCCAGCGTCTCTCTTTTGCCACGAGCAATCTCGCGTTTTTCCAGATCGCGGCTACCCACCGGATTTTATGGACGGGCAAATCGCTTGTTAACTACCATCTGGAGATTCGACAGCAATTAAACAGCCGCGCCGTATCGTTCGGTAGTTTATTTTAATTGATGAAGAACCAGATCTGTCCGAGGCTCGTTCGGAACGCGACCGCGTTCTTCGTGGCGGTCCGAATTTTTCTTTCTGGAAAATCTAGTCAGCGACGAAGTCTGCAATGCTCTGATGCATTGCTGCTTGCGTTAACCCTTTCCTTACGGCAGTCCGCGCCGCCGGAGTGACGCCCCTGTACGGGTCACCGCGCCGCGAAGTGTACACTTTGCTCGTCAGTAGTCTTCGATATTCCGATTAACGTTTTTCAACGCCACTTTGTGATTGACTTGTATGTACATTCTTTTAAGAGCTACATAACAACTATTACATCGTATTATAGGAATATACATCGATTAGAGTCAACAGTTGATTATACGTCGACTTATATAGTCAACAAATAGGTCGGCACCCGTACCCACGGGTCGTCGCACGGATGTCGTCTATAGGCGACACTCGTACACACAGGTCGTCGCGCGGATGTCGCCTATAGGCGACACTCGTACACACAGGTCATCGCGCGGATGTCGCCTATAGGCGACGCTCGTAGCGAAAGGGTTAAATGTAGCTCAGATTTTTTCAACCGTCGAAAGTTGTTGATTTGATAGTCGTAAGTAATTAAATGCAAACCAGCTGAGATTTATTTCCTTTTAGAGAAGCTTTTCTTATTAGAGAAATTTTCTTATAAGAGAAATTTTTCTCATTAGAATTTCTTCTAATTGTTGGTATATTCCGTGACAATTAGATGCATTGCAGTTTCAGGACGAGATTGTTAAGACTTTTTGGAATACCGGAACTTTGATTTCAAGATTTCAAGTCAGATATGCGAGTTAAAGGATCTTCTTGATCCCCGATAATTTCTTAAGCTTCGAGGTGCAATGCACGATTCATGGAAAGCTGTTAAGGACATCTCGGAGCCTAATTTATTAGGGAACTACTGTTTTTGCAGCGCCACGGTTGTGTCGTCGAGCAATAAAGGAAGTCACCGCTGCCCCGCAGCGCACTTTGCCAAAACGACCAACGAAAAAAACGTTCGAGTTAATCAGATAAAGCAGTAGTTAAATAGAATTATTTCACTGCGAAGGATGTTCAACATGGTCCCGGTAAAACGAACTGTCCCCGTGCCTTTTCAAGTCCGTGGATGCAGGAAGAAAACTCGAAAGACACGTTATTTATGCCTAATTAAGCCATGTACGATGGTAAAGAAGCTGCGCTATCAGCGAAAATAAGACGCGTTACCGGGTAATTCAGTTCTTCGGAAAATGTAAATTAACTCCGGAGTGGCATTTCTTAGGCACGGTGCCTTCAGTCGATTACATAGGATTAAAATATTAATTCTACCGATCGCCGATTCTCGTCTCGAAGAGTTAAACGAGTGCTCGATAAGCGTACCAAAAAAACCATAAATTGCTCACCGAAAATCGTTACAAGTATTCCGCCCGTTTGAACTATAAAAATAAAGATTAAAAAGGAAGATTAATTTAATAGGTTTTAATTTTGGTTAGAAACGGAGAAAAAAGGTTGCAACGTATCAAGGGTACATTAAAATATTGCATTTATGTATATATAATTAATTGAAAATGAAAATAAGGCAAAGGAATGTTAAGCATTCAGTGTAACCTTATTAGCGGATCTTGTTAATGGAAGGAACTGATTACAGAAAACGTCGAGAGAAATTACAACAACCATCTACAGTAGAGCAGAATCGATTTATAGAATTCTATTGGCATAAGCGGATTCTATGTACAGGATAAGGAACGTTAACATATTCAATGTTAAAAATTGGACTCATATTCAATATGAAAAATATAATTAATATTCAGTGCTAAAAATATAATTAATATTCAGTGCTAAAAATATAATTAATATTCAGTGCTAAAAATATAGATAATGTTCAGTATTAAAAATATAGCTAATGTTCAATATTAAAAATATATCCCGTATTAAAAGTATAACGAATAGTGATAATAATTACCAGATCACAAAATGAAAATACGCAGAGATAAAATGGCGGAGGTGCGTTGACGATGTTCGACCAATTCGGCACTCGTAGCGCAACGAATGTTCCATTACGCACCCCATGAGTGGATCGTCCCCATTTTTCTCGCGGCGCAGCGCGTAAACTTCATTTTCCATTAGTCGAATGACGATTAATGACAATCTTATCGCCGCGGACCCCTCGCTCGCTGGAGCAGCAGACCGCAGCGACAACAGGAGTCATCGGACCTGCCCCACCGGCACTTATCGCAGTGTAAACGTACCTTAAGGCCACCCTAAGGGCTGCCATCCCAGGACAGTTTTATCCCGATAATCCACCGCCTTCCGGAGGACCTGGAATATCGCATAATGCTTGTCTGAGCAACGATTACAGGGCGCGAGCGACAGATTAAGAAGTTGAGACGTTTCTCTTATTATCGGTCGACCGTAGACTTTAGCGCAAACAACCTCCTTCGGTAATTATTTCATAAAGATCGGAGTAAACGAGCAATTAAAAAAAATGGTGACTATATATAGAGTAGAGTTTTGAATGTCCGGAATTAATTTATACATTTTATTTTCTGTTAATAAATTGCATTACTATATGGTTCATGGTTGTTCTTAAACGACGTATTTTTTGTTTTTATGCATTTCGAATTATATTATAAATGCAGTCGAATTATTTTCGTACTGTCCTAGTCCCGAGTACGCCGGATATCAGAATGCAGAACGAAAATGTTTCAATTCTCTGTCAAATAAAACCAAGCTCCTTCCATACCAATTTCGAGAAGCTAATTAGAAACTCGTTCGAATTCGATTCTTTCAATCTCTGCTCTATGCCCGACTAATCCATTTATTTTCTATTAGAACCATCGACGAACATTTAGGAAAGGGAAAACACCACGATTTCCCAGCAACCTGATCACGCCCAGCTCGTTTCTTTCCGTGTTCCACGGTGTCCACGACGCTGGTAATTAAGTAACGGTATAAAAATAGGTATTAACGCCGCCGATACCGGTTCCGATGGCTACCAATATTTTGCAGAGTTTATCATAGCAACGGCAACCCTTCCACGGGTTCCTTCACCGCGAGCTTTTCCTTCTGGCCAACCGTTTTATCACGGTTTTATCTCGAACAACCGGCGGGTCCTCCGCGACCGAGATTACGAACGCGACCGGCCGGGCCCGCTCGCGGTTTCTCCACCCAGAGATTGCGACTCCATTAATTGGACCGACGGAATCTCACTTTAATTGGCGATTCGATCGGTGCCTCGGACGTCGCCGTTGTCACCCGTGGACCCTTCGTGGGAATCGACGATTCCGCGCGGTGACGAAACGCGCGGTTCCTACCTTTCGACCGGGTGAAATCGAGAATTTTTCTGACGGGCTCTGCTTCAACCCCATGCGATGCGGAGATTCTAGTGGTAACCCGTTGAGTATGAATGTTATTCTGTTCTACTAAGTCGGATATAAAATTCTGTTGCCTTGTTAATATTATAGAATACAATATTATATAATACAGGGTGCCCAAAGAATCGTGGCCCGACTATAAAATTGAATTTAAAAATTGGTTGTTCTATTAAATATTCTTGAAACTTTTAAAGTATTTTTTAAAAATTATCAATCACCCGAGCGTTCATTATTCACAAAAAAAAACAGTTACAATCTTTCTGAGAATACCACAAGGTATCTTGAAGCTTGTAAAGTCGATTCTATCATTAATAAATTCAAGAAAATTCGCGCTTGACAATCGACGATTCTGAAAGCAATTAAAACCTTCTGTCGCTTCAAGATTACTGACAAAATAAATTGACAAGGAAAAAGACCTCATTAAAACGAAGAGGTAGTTGGCTCGTATTACAATTTGGCATCGGAGGAATTATGGCAAAGTCAGCGGGTAGCGTGACGCAACATCCGACACGAGCGAAAAATTCATTTTCGCGGTGGGACGCTCCGTAATGCAACAAATAACCGATTCAACGTGGCGAATTTCTATGGAGATCCGTGGGCAATTGTGCAGGAAGGTTTACAAACGCTACAACATTGTACATCTCCGGCGCGATGTTTATACTACGAACGTGCCAATAAGCATCCTCGTTTCCCTTTATTAACAGAAGTGAACGCTGCACGGTCCGCCGTGCGTGTTCAGTAAAACCTCCCCGGTAATCGCGCGCATCTTCTGTACAGTTTGAGAAATAGATAATGGACGTGTGCCGTTCTGCGCCGTGTAACAATCTCTGCGTGCTGTCTTGCCACCGATGCGGACGTCCCGGCATAGAAACACGGTGTTTATATACTTTTTAAACGCGGTGTCGCCGCGCGGCCGCTCGTTACGCCGCGTTCTCGCTCGTGACACTTGTTAAAATATTTTAAATATAAAATTCAACGGGGATCCTGCGTAGTACATAAATTTTTCTACGAGCCGTAACTCCGATATTAATGGAGAATACGAGCTCTTGAAATTGGTTATATGGACATCGTGGAGTATATAATACAATATCGTTGACTGAAACGTGTCTTCGAGTTTGCGCGTAGTAGATAATTCTGACAAGAAAAATATAAATGAATAAAATGTGAAAATCAAATCTATAATATCCGGTTATAAAATTTTATATAATTACAAACACTAAAGCTAGTAAAGGAAATTATTGAAACAAGTTTTATAAGTGGAGACGTGGCTTCATGTGTGGCATTATCAGTAAAATTTGTGATTAATATATTTATCGAACCGTCGAATATAAACTGTTATTAATTATTTTATTATATGCCCTATAATTACATTTTAGATCATTGAAGCTATAAAACAGCAAGCGTCTGGGAAAATAAAAAATGGCGTTCACAGATACACGGGAGCCATCATTCATGTGCAAAGAGACATTTCCAGATAACAATTCCCCACAGAAGTACATTGTATAAATTCAATCAGTCCGCAGCGATTTCTTCAGAGAATAATCTCGGAGAACGTCGATAACCTCTTTGAACCCGTCGTCCAAAACAAAGATGGTGGCCGGTCTCGTGGCGTCAGATAGCGATCGGCGTTCGCGCGTTCCCCGGTTAGAAAAAGCGTTAGCGAGCTTATCGATCGAGCCCGTGGATCGGGACATAAGGTGTCGTGTTTGCGAACGGGTTGCGTACTAAATTCGTGGCTCGGCCTAGAACCGTGACAAGGGGCCATGGTAAACAGGAGCAGAGAGAGAGAGGGAGAGAGGGAGAGAGCGGTGGACGGCGCGGTCCCGCGAGCGGGGACACGCGGATAAAGCGGATTCCGCCTGGCGGAAAACGGTCGCGCGCCGCTCGTCGTTTCTTCGAGACGGTGGGACGCGGCCAGTCCGATTTTAATTAAAGCAGGAAGGAGAGAACGAGTGGAACTGGGACGTCGGACTCCCTTTCTGGTTGAATCGGGCACCGATTACAGCCACTCGAGCCTTCTTCCAGCGTCCTTGTTGCTCCTACCTCCATCCCAACGGATCCGACTCTCCTTCTCCGCCTTTCCCTCGGTTTCTCGACCTCTCCTTCTCTCCACCTTTCTCTCTCTCTCTCTCTCTCTCTCTCTCTCTCCTCGTCTCCCTCGGGCCGCCGAGACTCCGTCTTCCTTTCGCCGGCGTTCTCCGTCGGCCACTCGCTTAAGTTACCTACGCGGACAGAAATATTCGCGGAGAGCCCCGCCTTGTTCCGCCATCATGCCCGCAGCCGATACGCGATTATTAGGTACCGTAACGCGTATTTTCTTCGCCGGCTTCTTTCTTCCTTTCCTTCTCCGCTTTCTTTCCCGGCCTCCCTCTCCCTCGCCCCCTCTCCCTCTTCGATCCCCGAGCTTTTTCTTCTCCGCTGTTCGCGAAATTTTGCCCCGGGTTCCAGGTCGGTGCTCAACCGAGAATTCCGGAACCGGCGGACGCCTTATCTTCATGAACGCGCGCAGTTTGTTCCGCGGACCGAGCGCCTTTTGCTCGCTCGAGCGGCGATCTCTTTGTTCGGGTTAATCGGCCGAATAGACGGCCCCGGGGAGCTCGATTCAAGAAAGCGAATTACGCTTTGCTCGCTCGCTAGCTCGCCCGCTCTATTCCGCTGCGGTTCCCGCGGCCTCGCACGAATTCGGGACGAAATCAATTTCGAGTACTCTCTGACACTTTTCGTTCGACTTCGCTGTTTTGTAGGCCAGTCGCTACCGTTTCCTTCGCGCGAGATGTGCGATTTTAACGCTGGCTTTACCGAGTACTGAAAGCCTAATCTGCAACGAGCGTTGTTGGAATATTTGCCGAGAGTAACATATGTAGTGACTAAATAAATCGTACATGTATCTTTGCAGACTGAAGATTAATAAATTGAAAAATTAGTGACTTGTTTGAAAAAATAAAAGCACTAAAGGAGAGACAGTTGATGTAATATGAGCGCTAAATAACGTCAAACTCTCTGTTCAGATGAGCGCTAGATCACACCTAAATCATTACAGAAACCACTAAAATCCAAAGCGTGTAACAATTACAATTTTCGAAGCATATAACTCGGAAAATAACATTTCACGAAGCGGGCTGATGTTACTTAAGATTCAAGGTGCGAAGCTGTTTGTTGTACAACATGGATTATAACTCCGTGGAGAGATTTCATCCGAGCGTTGACGAGCCATAAGTTACGCGCGAATCATGGCGTTTGTGGGTCGAAAGTTCAACATCGTCTAAACGGCGACGATCTCCTTGGGTGCGTTTAAAACCAGGATTTAAAAGTCGACTTTTATCGGCTGTTTCGCGTGTTCTCGTTCCTGCAATTTCGCGTAGCTCTGGATTCGCGAGACCCGCAGAACTGCTTTAGTATCGCATGCATAATTACCGATTGCTTCGTATCTAGCTGTTAACGGGTGTAGAACCATCAAAGACCCTCCGGTGTAATGGAGAGCTAGACTTAATTGTTGAGTACGCCATCCGCGGTTCTAAAGATAAACCGGTTATCAAAATTGAGTGTATTTTAATGCATATCTCTGCTTGCTAGTCGTTTCGCTATTAATCTCGGTGTTCTTTTATCTCTGTGTTACGTTGAGTCTGCAATAATGCCACATTCTCTTGGGTTAGTTACATTAAGATCTTCTTGAAAGTTCCGTAAAAAGCACGTTTAGATCTATAATTCTAGCCTGCAAAATCTAAATAACCAAAATATTGTATTTATAATGATATAGTCAATATTAATAAATAAATTTCAGTGGAATCGTTATTGAAATATTCCTCTGCCATGTACTAGTATTTTTAAGTTTTAAAATTTTCGAAGAAGTTACGATTTCATCTCGTAGAAGATCGAAGAATCGATTGTCAATAATAAAGAAAAATGTGTAGCAAAATTAATTGGAAATGTGTATTAACAAAGTGGAGGTTCTTCAAGTGGAATCTCAGCTTAAGGCGAACTTCCGCGACTAGCTGGCCGCCTATCGAAAGCAAATAAACACTTGTTTCTACGTCGGTCCTACGTGTTTTCCTGTTGGAAATAATGCTGGAAAGAATCTTCCCCAGCAGCGAGCCGCGCAACCGCATTTCCCAGCACTTGCGTTATTTACAATAAAAGTCTACCGGGGCGTACGATGGCCGCCATTATCAGTATCCGTAAATCCTTAAACGCGAAATGCACACATTTTAGCGAGATCATTGCACGGCCAGAATCTACTGTCCGAACTTACAACCCCGTTCGTGCGGAGGATCGATGTAGGCGGCTAAAAAATTGCTACCTCGACGTACATTGTGCATAAATATTCGCTATCTTTTCTCTCCGCGCGCGTTAATAAATTCTTAATATTTAAGATCGTTCAATAGCAACGCTGACATTAGAAAATGAAATTTATATTATTCGAACGTAATTGATAGGCTGCGGATTTTATTGAAGATATAAATATACTGTTATATCGTTGTTGACTTAAGAAACGTGAATTTTAATTTGTTCTCTCCTTTTCAAATTTAGCACAGAAGAATTTTATTTTATACTAGTGCAGTAAGAATTGCTGGTTCTACTTTCTTTTTAAATTATTGAAAGTATGAAAGTAGTTTCTGTAATCACGATCGACTTTCTTCATTAAAACCCCGATTATCATAGAAATAGCAAAGACGTCTAAATGAATTAAATCTTGAAATATTTATAATGCAGCCACGTGTCAGACATCTTTTGCTCTTGCTAGCTTCAGCGTTAAAACGAATTTTTTAAAACCTGTCGAGCCTTGCTCGCTCGGCCAGTAAAAAATTTGTCTAATCTACGCTCGGCGCAAAAAAAATTGAAAGGCGAGAGAATGCATTATTAAAATGTTGCATTGGGAAGCGTGGTCAAGCCCGAAAGGCCTTCCCACTCGTTTCATCGAAGACAATGTAAACAGTGTGAGTCACTGTCGACCAACGAGCGCGATCCTCACCCTTTAAACCCGCAATGTTGCAATTTTCATGCGCAGCGTGAATTCGCCGAGGCTCGCGACAGGCCGGCGAATAAAAAGAAACGAGGGGCGAGTTCATACCGAAACCGGTGCAATAAAGGAACTGGAGCTTCGGCTTCGGCCTGGTTGACGCGTTTGCGCCTCTCTCGCCTTGGGGGTCTTTGAACGCGCGGTGGATTCTTGTCCGCGAACGGCCGCGAAATTTCTCATTTTCCTCGAGTTTTCTCGGTCGATATTGATCAGCGCCGATGGGAACACCGTTACGCACGTGTGCCGTGCATTCATGCGAGACGGGATCCTCTCTCTTCCCTCTCTTTCTCTCTCTCTCCTTCTCTCCGTTTCTCTCTCTCCAGCGGATTCTGGTCTTCGTCGCTCTAGGTCCCTCCTGGTCCTTTTTGCTCTTTCATTTCGGCCGCCCACAATCTACCATGGGCGAGGATTATGCTCCCCTACCACCACCAGCCGACCGAATCGCCCATTCTCCTCGAGGATTCCTCCGAGCAACTCGCTCTCTTTCTGTCTCTCTCTCTCTCTCTCTTTCTATCTATCTCCCTCTCTTGCTCTTTCTCCCGCTCCCTCTCTCCGCCTCTCTCTCTCTCTCTAGCTGCTCTACAACTCTCCGCGGCAATTTGCATATTTGGGTAGGTTAAATCTAAAAACGGCGCGGAATGCACGAGCAGCGAGATTGGATAGCGGCTAAATTAGTTCATGGCAATCTGATGGCAAAGAGATCCGCAGTTCTACGCGGGGAACGCCCGATGATTCTACCCCCATAGGGGCGCGCTCCGGCTAGCCTGATTTTATTTTATTTCATTTTCGCTTGCCGGATTGTTCGGTCTATTTAACAGTGTTACTGCCTCCTCACCGACATGTGGGTGACGAAATTCTGGGGCTCCGTAGAAACCGGGCACATGCCACACGCGTGTCAATTTTGTTTTTCCGCCGTGTTAGTTTGTTTGTCTAGTCGTTAATTCATTCCATAACCTGTTACGGTCGAATCATTCGCTCGTGGTTGGACGGGGTTAGACGTGCTCGTAAGAACTCGGTGAGGTTAGCAATATTTAACATTTGGTAAAAAAGTGTAATAAAAAGAAGAATTATGCCGCAAAAATTTCATTGCAGCCGTTATTTAATGCGGATTTTTTATGGCATTTAAATAACTAATATTGCGTGTTGCAGTTTTTATGAAAATTGCGATATGGTCAATTTGCAAGATCAGGTTGTAATGCTAAAATAGTACGTAATAAGATTAGGTATTATTGCATATAGACCCAAATAAAATTTATATAATATATGTATATTAGTACCTCAAAAATTCTTTATTTAATAATTAGTTCACGATAAAATTGCAAATTCTTGAAATTATCCTTTCTATTCTTTCCGTGCACCATGTTCATAGCACACTCGCCGGAGACTTGATTTTTTAATTTTAATACACCTAATAAGAATACTATAGTTTCATGAAATTTTTGATACCTATTGTTAGCTCGATCGTCGAAGTATTAACGTCTGGACAAAATTACCCCTCGACCCGAAATAGGTGCACCGACTCTCTTTGGACGCGCTCTATGATTAGACCGCGCAGCATTGCTCCAATCCGACGAAAAGGATTTTCTAATTTGTGGGTTTCAGTATCTAGTTACATGGCACGCACTATCTAGATATCGGAATGGGAAGAAACGTTCCTCGGATCCGCGCTCTGCTTGGATACTATAAATTCGTCCGCGCAGTTACAGCCTGCGAACGATTGTAGTCATTCGGTAACAATGTAGCCTCTCGTCTCTCATCTTGTCTCTGCCAAGCACAATTCATTTTTATTGACAAAGAAGTATCCAAGTGATGCTTTGAGGAGATTGATAAAATATAATCGGCGGTACATGGCTTATGTTTATGTTCCCCCGTTAAACGCAAACGTGCGAAACGTTGTAAATCATGCGCCCAGTTAAATTCGATAGTATTTGCACTCGAACGATGGCCTGCCAAAATCGGGGACAGGGGCAACAAACCCTGGGGAAATTCAGTGTTGTTGCTTTTTGATGGAACGACGATCCTGCTTTGCGCAATCGCTCGCTGGTCTAATTGTTTAACAAATGTTAGAGTGTTGTTGAAAATTTCGCTGACTGCAGTCATTCTCAGCAGTCGAAGTTAAAGAATATTGCTTGATGGTTGTCGTTGTATTTTATTAATTATTATTTTACGGAACTATAATTTGAAGGCACACGAGACACTTCTAAATTAAAAAATTAAGAAGCGGGATATTTTTGTAGAAAAATCCGTAACGAGAGAAATATGACTTATACAAAATAGTCACTCCTAGTCTTCCATAGTTGCATTGTCAATAAATATACTCTAATATTGGCAATGAATGAATTTCGAACAAAAGCGCAATAAAAAGGGACTGGATTTCTGGGTCACAGCGGACCCAGCAACGGCGACGATAAGCTCGATGAAGTAAGCCCGACGATAGTTGAGGTGATTTGGTTTGCTAATCGCCAGCCACCGTTTGGTAGATGGAAGTCAACAGCCTTGTTCAGGAATTCGTGTCGCGCGTAGACCTTCGACGGCCATTGGTAGCACGTTTGATCGGTCCGTGTCTTCGCGAAGATCGATGACGCGTCGTTCGACCCATGGCAATCGAGAACTCCTCTCTCTCTTTCTTATTCTCTCGGTCTCTCCTGTACAACGTCTTCGCGTTAGTTCTCTCTCTCTCTCGAGTGCCGCCGTTTCAGCGACGATTCCGTCAGATTTTCCACGATGTCGGGAAGAGTTTTGCGGATTTTTACGAATTCAATCCCTCCGGAGGGAGATCGATTCACACAGGCGGATACAGCCCTCCATTATCTTCGGTGTGCGATAGGAATTTTTACGGGCACTTTGTATCATCTTCCTCGCGTCGTTCTCTTCTTCCTCGCGCACGATTTGCATCGGGACTCCCAGCGCGTGGGACTGATGGAAAACCCGGGATCCCGTGAGAGAAACCATACGTGAATGGGTTCCGATATCGGCGTGCTGCGCGACGACGCGGATTCGTTGTAGGCTGCTGTACGCTCGTGACATTCGAAAAGAAACGCTGCTGCCGGCCAGAGCGGTTCCTCGAAGCGGATTTTACGCGTTTCGAAATTGAATCGATCCGGTATCGTTCGTTAATCCGCCCTTGCGCTTCTCGGAGTTTAATCGCGCGCAATGGCAACTTCTACATTCTCGATACTATATCCTTGATTTTAGATCCTCGATCCTCCTCGAAAATGGCGGATCGACCGTGCCTCCATATGATATCTAATCCAGACTTTCTCAGATCGACGATCTTTATTAAATCGAAGATGGAGCTTCTTCTCGTTTATCGAATCACAGAAGAACAAATATTAAAGTACTATAATTATTGCAATCACTTAACAATTATTTTGAGATATACTGTAACAGGTCGTACAAGAATAAAAGCTGCCTAAGGCTTATCCTAGTTGGATCAGGGAGACGGCATTTTATCTTCTAACGAAGCATTCTATTAACGTTCAATTATATTTCTACGAAGCCAGCTTTTTACTTCAGACTGTTGGATGAATTTTATTTTAAAAATAAATATTGAATTAGAAATTAAATTAATATCTTTACACAAGTAATAATTCAATTTCTTAACTAATTAATGTATTCTCTTTCATTCAAATTTTGCAGAAAGTAATTGTATTTATAAGTGAAAATTAAATTGTGTTACCTCCACATAACAGATAATTTTTTTATCTGATTATTTAAATGAACACGTATTTGAAAGATGCCCAACTGTGCATTGAATAGGACCACACCTTTTACTAAAAGGGAAAAAAGGCTTTAAGAACGCTGTTCGAGCAAACCGATTGAATAATCTCGCGGAAAAGCGTGCTTGGCCGGCGGCCAGTAAATTTTAATCGTATCGGTAGATCGCGATGAGGGCCACGCGGGTGGGTGTTGTAAATTCTCGCGACAATTACAGGCCGTCAGAACTAAATCACGGATCCCGTACGCGGCGGTCGTTCGTCAATTTAACGATCGGCCGTGATCCCTCGGCCTGCCCCGCCGTTCTAGCAAGAATTTCCTGCAGCGAGAGGTGTCCGTCTATAAATGTCATAGACCGATTTACGAGCGGGCTTCCTGACTTTTGACGATCGTTAGCCTATCCGCTTTCGACGTTCCCGCGTCGTGTATTCCATTTGCTTATCATTAGCGCGATTATATTTTTACGATGACTTTTACTGACCGGAATTCGACGCACCGCCGCGCGCGCGCAACCAGCGCCACGGGTACACGCGCGTTAACCCCGCGCTCGCGCCCTGATTTATTGCCGGCTACCTACTTCTCTCGTTTACGAAACGCCTTCCCCTTTCCCGCTGTCCTTTCTCGCGGCGACTATTTTTACGAATTTTCTAATTCCAATTCATGAACCGATCCGGGAACCCGGGTCCGCTCCCAACCGCGTCGCGGCTTTCGTCAAGGTCGGATTTCGTCGAGCTCGGGATACCGAAATGCTAATAGCGGTTTTCGTGAATTAATTCGACGGGGATTAGGGTCGGGGGAAGAAATTCCTGTAACACTTCGGCTGCCACGCGAACCGTCGAAAAAAACTTCCATAAAAGTTCAGCTACTTTGTTCGATCCGATTAAAATTGAAGATCTCTCCATCTACTACTCTCTCCTCTCTCTTCGAGGATAGTGATAAAATTAAGAGGATGTAATAACAATTTTCTAGTCCGAGCAAATCATTCCCAGATATTTAGTAACTCTTTCAAATCTCTAAACTCGCGTCTATAAAAAGGATCAACAGCCCATCTTAAAAGGAACACATCATCTTCAGTGAAATTGCTAGCTTATTGACGAAACAAATTTAGCAATTCCCCTTTAAGTAAAAACCATATTTCCAGCCGCTTCGCGTAGGGTAAATGTTCCCAAAGAATGCCGAAGCATGCTCGAGCCGCCACGCAGTTCCGAAGCAGCCGAAAGAGTCCAACAGTTCTCAGTCTATTAGACTCGCCGTTTTCCGGCATTCTGCAATCATTTTCCGCTGCGGAACGATCGGCGGAAAGTTATTTATGGAACGGGGCCGATAGTTTTCCTTCCAGTTACCCCGGGAGTTCGGCCCGTTCGCCGGGCCACTAAAATTTCGGCGTCGCGTCGTTTTTCAGACGGAATTTCCGGGCGAGACGTTCATATAAAATGAACTTTCTCGTCGTAGGTCGTGCTTTTATGCGGAATTAAAGTCGCGCCGGATCGACGCGACGCCGCCCGGGGTGGGGTTCGAGGTCTCGTCCGGCGGTGGAAAATTCATTTCGGAAAAAGAGGAGAACGAGGCAGGGCGGAGCCGTGCCGTGCCGTGCCGAGCCGGTTAGAAGTTAAGAACATTCCGCCGCAGCTGCGAACAAAAGTTTCCCGTACTGCTCGCTGATGTTTCGCCGGCTGTGCGACCGCGCGACACGTGCTTTTCTCCTTCTTTTTTTTTTCCTCTGTCCATGGCGTGTTCCCCCACCGATGGGACACACGCCATCGCTGCTCCTCGAACCTCGACTACTCCATACGTGACCTTATTCCCCTCGCCGTAATAACGACCCTCTCAATTAACCGACTCTCGCCACTTTTATTCCGCTCCTAAGCCGTCCGTGTTTACCCAGCGGAAAATTTTTAGGCGCGCAGGGTTGAGCCTCGGAAAATAGCCCTCCACCATGGTCTTTGGATACGTTGTTTAATCACAGGTCAGCTGTGCTTGTGCATTGGCCAAAAATTAATTTAAAGAGGTTCTCTCGTCTAAAGTCTATTGGCAGCAATGTGGACCAATTTTTTAAAAATCTACCCTCTGATATTTTTTAAAGATGGATATAAAGAAATTGTTTAACATTACGATGTTACAGCGAAAAGATTACTAAATGGTTCTTCTAAAAATTATGCAGGGTACTTGTTTTAATTTTCTTAAAATCCTTCGATGCTTCTAAAGGATGAACATACAAAAATGGTGTAATATTAGAATTTTATAGCAAAGTAGAGAGCACAAAAAATTTCAAGGTAATTGAATTGAGACTAGATAATTAAAATTATTCTTAGGGGATGATATCTGGCCTTCTAAACGTCTCAGTAAAATTTAGTCCATCCAAATATATTACAGTAAAAATGAATTTTGCAAAATGGTCATATGCGAAAGAAATCGTGTTAATGAACTTATTGAGAGCAATCATGCGCAGCGGCACGGTTTCCGGTGGGTGTCGCGCGGCTGGACATTTAATTCCCGAAATCCATGAAACGCGGCATCGATGATCGGGCCGGGAATGCGTTCACGGTCGATCCCGTTTGGTGCGCGGGATCTCGTTCGCTGGTAACGGGCCCGGCGCGGGATGAAAAGTAGATAGAGAAAACAGTAAACGCGGGCGGGAGGCTCTCGAGAAACTTTCAAAGTAAATGAGTTCAGCCCCGGCGCGGATGCACACGTAGAACCGTGGCCTGTACACACTCTGTACACACACGTGTACCCCGCCCCGCCAGGATTCTCCATTTTCCATTCTCGGCTAGGCGATAGCAAAAGTTGAAAATCGTCGGCCATTGCGAGCACCCTGCGCGCTTTTAACCAAGCCTCGACCTTCTCCCTTTCTCTGCGCGGCTCCGCTCCTCTGCCCTCCCTCTCCCTCTCCCCCCGCGGGTCCCGCATAACCCCACCGTTTCGCCGTCATCCTGCCCACCTAGCGCGGCTCTTCGCTCCTCGCCCCCTTTCGCGTGCATGTATACCACGGTTGTACAGTATACAGGGTGTCCCGGTAACTGTCTCCTTTATTACCAACGACGCGTCGACGACGACGGGATGCTCCCGCGGATGAATCGGTTCGTTTCACGCGACACGTGACTCATTTTCTTCCCAAGGCCACGATTTTCCAGATCCCAGGGTCATCATCGATATACTTTTCAGCAGCGACGCGCTTTTATTACCGTCGCTTGATAGCCCAGGTCGTGGCGAGTTCAACGACCCCGAACACCACCGTGACCTTTCCTACCGAAAACCGAACACGCGCCACTTCCCCAAAGATAGAATTTGAAAAGTCTGTAGAACTTTCGGAAAATTTTTATCGCGATCCAAACTTGCACGGATTTCAAGATTGGAGTTTCATCTTCACAACGACACCCTAAAATTTGAGATACGATCTTCCCCACTCGTTTTATCATACTTTTAATAAGAAGTGTTCCGCCAACTTTATGGTACCGCACCGTAAGATCCTTGCACGATGCACTCGTGTTACGTCTCCGTCTTGTAAAACGTTTTAAAAAAATTCGTGCATCAACTTTCGAGGATCCGTTGCAAAGAGGATGCTTGATTCTTTACAACCGTGTAAGTTTCATTTACGAAATAAAATATTCGCAGCTTCGACGTTTCAAATTTCAGTTATCGAAGAGATCTTATCCTTGGTTTTTCGCTCGCAGTATCATGCGAAACAATTTCAAAAGAACACAACGAATAGTATGGAGAAATAGAAGACTCTAGCTTTGGAACGAGCCCGAAAAAACAATCGTACGATGTTTTTTAACGAAACTGCAAATGCACGAGCGCTGAGAACGTTCGGAAAATCGAAAACTCGGTGCGCAGACATTTTTCAGAGGCGGCGTAACTTCGCAACGGAGTTACTGGGTCACCCAGTATACGCGTGGGCACACGTATACGCGTTCCGCAGCGTATATTCGCGTTTGCACG
Organism: Augochlora pura; assembly: GCF_028453695.1. Lineage (NCBI taxonomy): Eukaryota > Metazoa > Arthropoda > Insecta > Hymenoptera > Halictidae > Augochlora > Augochlora pura. The sequence continues at coordinate 5,678,883 of NC_135782.1, read as the reverse complement.
GCCGCTTGCACGTGGATCCTATGTAAACGAAATGTACAACGAGTAAAAAGGCGAGGCAAACTCCGCTGGAGAGGCGCACCGACACATGCTCCCTTACCTACCGAGCAACGTAACCCGCTTCATTTCGTGTCCACTTTATATGCAGACCATCTCACCCGCTCCTCTCCTCTCTCTTTCTCTCTCCCTTCCGTTCTCTCTTCTTCCGTTTCACTCTCCGCCGTCGGTTCTCGTATTCTCCTATTCCTCTCGGTCCACCGGTTGTCTCCGTTCGCGCGAGAAGCGGCTCCTTCGCTCGCCCCGATACGTAAATTCTGCCCCGCTGGATGCTAAAGTGGCCGCGCGAGGTGAGGCCACGGCTTTTCCCTTTCTTTAATCGAACGTCCGATAAGCCCCGGCCGAGCGGATAACGCCGCGCGCGCGGACACACACGCGTTCCCCGAGCGTTCTCTCGCCGATTTCGATTTCAGATCGCCGAGACTTCGAACCCCCTTCCCCTCGCTCTCCCGCTCTTCCTCTCTCTCTCGCCCCGCTTCGTCACGCCGCTCCTACCCGCGACAAACACTCGCGCGGCTCCTTCTGCCCCGGGAAAATAGTTGATTTTCGATAAAGCGAACGCCGGCGCGGAATAGTTTCCTGCGAGCGTGTGCTGCTATCGGGGACGATGGCGTCACCGTTGCCCCGCTGCAGATAACGAAAATCGCGCAGAATTTTTCTTTGGGCGTTCGCTCGCTCGATTGAAAATGCCGGGCGCGGAATGCGGACGCCCGGGCGAGGGTTTCTGGCCCGCTCCGAATTCTTCGCGGACGGAAACGTATCATAGGTTCGTCAAACTCGGTGATAAATCGATTTCTTTAATCGTATGTTATGATAAATAACCGAGCCAAATTTGTCCACTATTTTTTATATCTTCATCGATTAATGAGAAATATTACTGCTCTGTGAACTCCGTAAAAATGATTTCGTAACGCGATGCAACAATGTTCAACGACTCTTCGGAGCCACCTCTCCGCAAAGGGGTTGCCGCGTTCAGATCTCGTAGAATCTCGCCCCGTTCAATCTGTAGCTCGCGGAGCTGCCGCGAAAGTTTTGGAAACCTTTCACTGGCGAAGACGTTGAGATACAAAAGTTCGTAATCGAATAATTACGCGATTAAGAAAGTTGGGAGGCAGCGTCCGGACGAACAGCGTTTCAAGAAACGTTTACGTGGATCGCGCCTCGCCGCGATTCCGCCGGTAATTGAAAGCGGTAGCCGGGCCGAACGGACTACGAAATCGTAGCGAAATATGATTAAAACTTCGAACCGGCTTATTTCTTATTCAAATTGACGCCCCCGGTTCCCTGCCCCCCCCCCCCCCGATCCCCCGGAGCAGCGTGCGTTCGTTATCGCGCTCCGCTCGCAGTGCGTCGTCTAACTCGAATTTGACTGGCCGTTCCCGACGAGGGAAGGAGCGTCGTTTTCGTTCCAGCCAGTTTCTATTCCAACCTTCTTCGGCGCCGACTTTTCTCCCCTGTTCCACCCCCCACGGTCTTGTTGGATCCCTTCTTCCGTTTAATTTTGCATCTGGCCCTTTCGCGAGCTCCTCATCTTTCTTTCCAACTCCATCCCCCCTGTTAGAATGCACCCCACTGCCAGAAATCTGGGAGCGAGATGTTGCCTATGGAGACGGGAAATATTCGATGGCAAAACGGTATTAACCAGATAGCGATCCCCGTCGAACGTAATTGCATCGATCTGGCGAAAGTTGATTTCTGGTGTAGGGTGTTCGATGTCCAGGGGATGCTAAGTTGATTGGTGCACCTGAGAGCATCGGTTCAGGCAGGTAATTTATATTTCGCTGTGAAGCAGTTCTTGTCATACAGGATTGCACGGAATGTGGGACTGAATTTAGTATGTATTGGGGTTGATGTTAAATAACAATTTATTAGGATAAACGAGGTTCTATCGTGCTTTATTAATAGTCACAATTTTTTCAGTCTTTGTATTTTTTCCAATGAGAACTATATTCTATTTTGTCACAAGTTCATTAATTAGTAATCTACAAATTATAATAAACTTACGAAGAACCTAAATGGTTATATTTAGTCTTGATACCCAAAGCTCAATATCCCCTTAATGTCTTTATCTTGTAATAATTTCATCGAAAAAAAGAGAAAATATTTATAGCATGCCTAAATTTATTTGAACGATTAACCTTTAGAACTTGAAAGATTCTTCTGATACATCCACCAAAAATTTAAATAAAAATCATGACACTGCTGCGAAACTACATAGGAATTAATAAATAAAAGATTTTGTCTTTTTATTTACGTGTTTCACACAATTACCTTATAGTACGAAAAGAGAGAACGATTAAAGCGAAATGCCACCTTGACACGAATACATAGCGTCGTCGTATCGGCGACGTCCGAGTGCAAAGGGTTAAATATTGATGAGAAGAGAACAGGACTTTATTTCGACCATAAAAAGAGCGGAATAACATGCATACTTAACACGTCGTTGCTGGAAATCTCCATCGCGAATCAGATTCGTCAAGAGGAACAGACTAATATCGCAGAAGAAGACAGACAAGAAAACAAGTTAAAAGTTTAGTCTATTATAGAATCCAATAAATCTGTGCAGACATAGGCTGAATCCAGGTGAACCATAGAGCGAGGAAAACAAAGTTCCCATTTCTGAGCTGCCAGAAAAGGTATTTGCATCAGCCACCGGAATTTTTCAAGAAAATCCGGCGTTCGGCAGCTCCTCGAGAATCTCGAGGAGCATAAGGTCGATGGGTGGATCGTCTCGGGAATCAATCGAGACGGTTGCGGGTGCCCGGGACCACGGAGATCCGCGGCGCTGTTCGGAGCGTCGTTTCCCGGCACCTCTCGCCATTACCGCAGTTACTCGCAGCGAGGGAGCATTAGCAGAAAGAGGAGGTTGGAAAAAGGAACAGAGGGCGAGCGGAGGCGCGGAATCACGGAGCTGCTAGCCGGCCAGTAGGTACGCGTACCAGCATCATCCAGCTGGTAACAGAGGCAAAGGCAACAGAGGCAAAGGCAAAGGCAAAGGCGAGTACCATCGCTGGCGTCGGCCACGCTCGAGTTTCTTAATGTAATTTTCCTTTTTTGCCTCCATTCGCTTTACGATCGAAAGTTTCGCCCCCTTCTTGCTGTTCCTTAGCCGTGTCTTCGCCATCCGCCGCGTCTCCGTCTCGCCCGTGGCCGCTCCTTTGTCCGCCTGTTTCCTCCTCGGCCGTCCTCCCACCTCTTCGGGCGGTCCACCTTCGCGAGTCCCTCTCGCTCCCTCGCCACCATTTCGTAAGGCCGAACGGCCGTTCGAGCACGAGTTTGCGAACTTTTCTGATTCTACGCGCGGTGCCCCGTCGATCCCGACCACCCTTCGGCCACCCTCCCCGCCCGCCTCACGCTCCCGCTCCCCGGTCGCAATTATGCGTCCGACTAGCAGGCCCGATTAAACGATATTTCAAACGGGAAGGAATGCCTTTATCGTGGCGTTTCCTTCGGCTTTTTAGTGAACCGTGCAAAACCATCCCGCCACGCATCCCTTTCCCCGCGTTCTTATCCCGATCCTGGGAAGGTCGCAGACCCGTGCGACTTCGGCCCCCGTGCAGATCGAATCCGCCGCGATTCCGAACAAAGTCGTCCGGATCTTGGCCGTGCCGGGAGTTCAACAGGCCTCGGGGAACGTCCGAACTGGTTTCCGTATTTATGGTATCGATCCGGGCTTTTTACGAGCCGGGAACTGTTATAAATACTGCGTTAATACGTGGTTCATTAGGTGACGTCACTTAACGGCGCTCACCGGCTGGTTTTAACGAGCTGCGAACGCGGGAGCGCTTCTTTCACGCTGCCGCGCTTTTCTGGCAATCGATGCTGCAATACGGAATATGTCTGACGTTTCTATTTATTTCAGGAATTATTAATTCGAGAATTTTTATTTTAGAGAATTTTTTGGACCGATTTTCCAATCGCAGTCTTTATCGATTTTTCAGTGAAGGCAAATGGAGTTGTTATATAATTTATAGCTGTCTACCTAGGCCAGAGTTAAGAATAACATCGATATTCCATTGTCCCTAAAAATAAAGAGAACGTCAAGAAAGGCAGCTAAAAGTATTTTCTTTAAGAAATAGTGACCTTGGAATAAGAATATAAAGAACTGATTATTAATCTGATTAAAAAACTATTAAATGCAATACTGTGCATATTGTCAACGACGACAAGCTCAATTTTGTAACACGAAAAATTAAGCAAGACCAAAAGAAGTATTAACGACAATTTCTCAGTAAGACAATATTGCAACAAATATTGTCCTGTATCGTAGAAGTCCACCGCTTCCGAAAAATCGTCTCGCTCGAGAAAACATAGCGAATAATCGCGAGCAATAAATACGGCGAGGCCCGACCGTTAAACACAGCCACAAAATCGCGTGCATAAACTAACGTTTCTATCAGCCGCGTCTTATCAGAAACAAGTCCGCCACGTTCCACGGTTTACGCACCCCATGAAACGGTTTTCTTTACCACCACCCAGCCGATCCGTCGATACGAAAAACTCGGGGTCCACGCTCGCCGCAGGTAATCCCGGCGATCGGAGCTTCTGCTCGGAAGAAGAGGGATCTAGAGGGACGCGTCGCTGCCATCGAGCGGATCGTCAGAAATTCTTAGTGGTTCGTAAAACCGCTAATGATATCTCGGTTATTAATCCGCAACACGGCCGTAACGCGCGGTCCCCTCCGGCGCTGGCAATCACGAGGACGGTCCCCCGAGTTCCGCCGTCCGACAGTGGCAGTGTGGCAGAGTGCCGCGGTGGCAGCGCGCAAGAAGGGTTGAAGGAACGCTGCCGCACGCTATCGCGGGGGCTAACGTACGAGTACATTACACGCACGCTCAATTTTAAGTCAATAAACTCACTTACGGTAACTGCGCCACGATAATAATAACATGGAACGTAAATGGGAACTATTCGGCCGGGGCCGGTTCCCGGAGCGCGAGGTCGAGGCCGCGGGGGAGTGAACACCGGGGGAGGGGAGAGGAGGAACAGTCCCAGGGGCCCGGTGTTCGCATTGGCCGAGGATCCGGGGCGGTGGACGGTCTCGCAGTATCCTTTGATAAAGATTGGAAAGCGGCGCGCGTATATTCCCGTTAATACACCACGAGGATCCTTTGCTACGGGTTTTATCCGTCGCCTCCTCACGGACACCTCCGCCGGTCCCAGGATCCTTCGCGCCGTTCCTTATGCGGCGAACGATGCTAACGCGACACCCGACCCGCCACAGTCCTCTCGCATCCACGGTTTTGTTAGCCGGCCACTTTGTTTTCAGGACACGTTCATTTCTTTCTTTCATTTCTTTCTCTCTCTCTCTCTCTCTCTCTCTCTGCCTGCTCTCCACCGACCGGACTACTCTGTTCGCGTCGTTACGGATTATTTGTCGCGTTAGGACGGACAGGTGGAAGGAATGTGATTGGGAATTACAGGGTAATCGCTTGATTCAGGATCAGGTCGACGGGAGAAAGACCAGTTCCCGTTCCCGAGAGCTATTGGAGCTCTTTCGGCGGTCGCGCGATGGCTACCGGAACGGCTGCGGATCGCGTTAACGAGCGGAGAGATCGGTCATTGGTCATCCGGTGGCTGCGGTGGTCTTTTGGTCGGGGAGCTCGTTGATCGAGGGTGCTCGTGGTGATCGGGGGGAATGGGAGTGGGCGCTGTTGGGGATTTGTGGAGAGCGAAAATGATTTACTGGATCGTGGGAGATAAGGAAAGCGGCGGGGATTACGCCTGGTGGGAGTAGCAAGAATTGTTGTTAGAAAGGGGTAATTACAGGTACCTGAGATTAGTCTAAAGGCGGGCAGAGGTGAGCTGTAGAAAATGGAAGACTGTGGAAATCGTTAATAAAAACGTTCGATGATTGCTAATCTTAATCTTAGGTTCACAGATCTCGTCGAAATAACGGGTCACTAATTTTTTAATTTACGATTATTCAAATTTTAGAGATACATTCACGAGAAATTTAATTTATGTCACTCTCGACAAATATTACAATAACACTCGTCAAAATCGGAATAAATGTCTTACTGTTTTTTAAATAAAATGGTATGAAACAGCTGCTTTTATACTGCACCGTAAATCTAGTGTTAAAGAAGACTTGTCAAAGACAGCTAGAGGATATCAGAATAGTTGATCAAAAATGGCTGAAATATTGACGATAGTTATAAATGACCTCAGATGATGCATAAGGATTCTAAAGACGTAAACCATCGAAGAAAGATAGCCAGGAACATAGGACACTTTAAAGCTGATCACTGATGCTTATGGCCCCTATAAGGTCTACGAACAGATGGCCAGAGATTAGCAAAGATGGCCGAAAGCTTCGTAGAAAGCTAGCCGAAGGTAGGTCCGATCCTCTCCCAGGATAAACAGCCGGCCGCGTCCTCTAAATTCGATTAGCCGACTAAAAAGAAAATGGACAGTGTGCTCCTCGTAAAAGCCGGGCATCGAATAAAGTGCAAGCGCCGTTAAATCAAGTAAATCAATTGTCCCCCATCCAGACGACACGGATCTACCGGCCGAGACGATAAAACGATCAATTGCGCGTCCCGACCGGGCGGCCATGCGCCGGGAAAAATGATTCGCATGGAAATTTTATTGTCCTCTCCGAGGCGGCGTCACTCGCCCGACGACGATGTTACGTCACTTAAAAGTCACCGGAATGATGTCATAACGGTTGATTCGCGGCGGCGAGGCCATACGAGCCGAGAGAGAGAGAGAGAGAGAGAGAGAGAGAGAGAGAGCCGATCATTTCCCACGGGACAAATCGAATCGGAATCGCGGACATCGCGCGATTTCGTTCAACGTCGTCTAGGATGCTGTCCCGTCGATCATCGTCTCGTTTCCGGGGACCACACCGTCACGGACTTTCACGTCCCCCCGTCTGCCTTTACGACGGCTAATTGACTTAACGGCCGGCAAATTAATTTTATCGGCCACTAAAAAAAAGGAGAGAGCCGTTCACGGACCGCGCGGCTAGAGACTAGAGAGTGCGTAAAATGAAACATTAACCAAATTATTGACAGGAATTCTCGACGGTTTAAACGACAACCGGTGACTGGACACGATCGGCGAATCGACGGCTGATCGGTTCGATGGAACTCCTCTTAACCTTTGCCCTCCGTCGACGTACCTGGCAACGTGTTTGCGCAGCCAATTTTTCTTCCCCCGCGAATATTCCGAAGTTTCCGCATTCGTCTTTCTCGAGTAACTTCGCGGGGAAACTTTATGGACGTTGTCGGACGGAGTTGGCCGACTACGTAAAACACTTCTCGCGTTTTCTTAACGCAATGTCGGGGCAAGTTTCTACTTGAAATATTTTTAGCGCGATTTAAAACACTGACGATGTAATTAGATCTAATGACGAGTGTGCTTTCGAGCTTTCACGAGATAACAGTGATTTTTTGGAATTATAGGGACAGTGTTAGGTGTTCTATAACGCTGGTCTATAAAATTCGATTACTTTTTTTGTTATACAAGGTTTAATGTAAGAATTTAACCATTATCAAAAATATTAATCATTTTATCTCGAGACTATTTTAGTTCCACAATGAAGAGGTTTATTTCAACTTACAGTGTTTCCATTTGGTATGGTTAGTTTTATTTAATACGTATACCTCTGTAAGTATAAATATAGTATAATATGATGTAATATAATATATTTCTACAGAAGAGTTCTATTATCTGATAATTTAATAATATGAAAATTCTGTTGAGAATAGTGCAGCAATTTTTAGCGTCGCCTCAGAACCTCCACTGCAATGCAAAGGGTAAAATCCCATTCGAAACATCAAGCTATGATAACATACGTCGAACCCAGTATAAAAGTTTTCTGCAACAAAAATCCTGTTTCCCGGTATAATCAGACGAAGGAGGCTGGTATCGCGGGCAGATCGATGATCGCGGCGAAGGCCGCTGGAAAATGGGGTTGTAGCTCGAGGTGGACGAAGATGGGCAAGAAAGTTCGCGGTGGGGCGCAGCGAAAAGCGGGGTTTAATCCTTCTTATTACGGGAATCGGATATTCCGGCCACGATCCGAGGGGGCGCAGCCACTCCTCGCCGCTCGGGCTAGACGCCCCCTTGTCGCGTGTGCTAATTGTTCGAGCGTTATTTACGGTGGCGGACGCCGTGGCGCACTCGGGGCTGACTCACACGTTTCACGAATGGGAATGCGGTTAACCGATAGACCGACGCCGAACACGGTTTTACGAGGTTTCCGCTTCGAATTGCCGCCGCCGCGCAACCCTACCTTCTGCGCGCGGTCTCGATTCGCGGAATCGTACGCTCGCGCCATCGGGGACACGGTAAATCATCCGTGGAATTGCCATTCCGCGTTTACAATACCGCTCAATCCTACTCCCGCCGCCCTGTGCACTGACACGTGGGAATGCTGCTCCGCGTTCAACATGGCCGCCGTGTTTAATGAACGATCGGTTTCTAATAATAAACCCCGCGGCTCGATTTACGCCCGTCCGAGCGTTTCCCGTGGGTCTCTTTGATCTGCCAGCTGGTTAAGGGATGAAAGTGTCAAGGTATTGCTTCGCGGACGAGAAAATAGGAGCCCCTTTTAGCTGTTCTATTAAACTGTAGCACTTGGGCCATTTTCGAACATTTAATCCGTGATGCAAGTCCTAATTTATGGCTCCGTCAGTCGACAGTGTTGTAATAGTTATTTTAAAGTCGAAGATATGCCGTTAGGGATTTTTTAAAAAATTAATCGAAAGTTAAAATAATCTGATAAACGAACCACCAAATTATTAAGCTTAAAAAATTTTTTAAATTATTATATAAAGGAAATTATTGAACTGCTTTTGCTGATATAGTACAGTCATTGAACAGTCTATTAAAAATCTGCTACTAAATATACTATTAAATTGAAAAACAAAATGAAAATAATTTGTACACTAGAAATACTTGTGTATTTTAAAATTACCATAAGAATTTATTCGACTTAAAGAGGGACATGATCGAACCAACTACCTCAGAACCAGGGTCAAAAGCAGGCCTGACAAGTGGTCAAGTATCACAATATCCAGAGTACTTATTGCACCTTTTCTGTCTGCAATGTGCAGGCCAAAATAATAGGAACCCCGACCTCCATTGTCACGACACTTGCTTTATATTGTCATTGACAATTCAAACAAGTAGCAGACAAAGGGCCAGTCGTCGCATTTCCTTAACAATGGCGGTCCAAAGAGTGGCCATCGATGCGGACCAACAACCGAGCAAATGATCGCTGCTTGCGATCCGTTTATTACTCTCCTAATGACTCTAATTAGGGCTCGAAAAGGAGCCAACTGGCCAGGTAGGCCCACTTAGCTTACGATCAACGTTTACCTGGCATTGTCGTGATCGAGAAGCTACGGTTTCGTTCCGCAGGACGAGTTTAAGTCGTCCGCGACCCTGCTCGTTACCTACAATCGGTCGTAATTAATTAACAAGCTGCTTAATGACCGGTCGCGACCGCGTTATTTATACGGCATGCCTCGATCCCGAAAATTCGCGCTAATCAAGCGAACGGTGGACGCGACGCTCTAAATTCTTATTTATCGTCGCACCGGGGTTCCCTTTCTTTTTTTCTGTTTCGCGCGGACAGATTTACGGGCGTGCTGATTGAGCAAACCGCGCCCGATCGCGCTGCCCACTCGCGTGGCCCGGATGCTCGCAGATTATTTTCATCTCCACGGTGCGACCATTGCCAATTGCCGCAATTGCGACACGTCTCCGATTCAGCAGCGAGCCGGAGCATCGCGAAAATTATTCTTTGCGACGCTGTCGATGGAAGTTCGATCAATGAAAAGTCTGCGAGCTTGCGGTAGCATTTATCCTTAGTGCGACGAAGATATAGACAAATACGAAGAAATTAGACACCCTTTTAATTTAACAATATTTATTGAACTATTTCTATTCTTATTTATAATAGTGGGGTTTATTATCTGTACTTTTCAGTATTAAACGCATTAAAGAACTGAGATTTTAATATTGAATACTGATTAAAATAGGTTTAATTCGTGATGCAAATCCCATGTTATCCATATGTCGTGTCATTTTGTCCCATTAATTGTATTCAATTTTTACGATTTCCCAGATAAAGTTTCATACTTTATCACTGGAACTTCCAAACAAAAATTGTAGAAAAATATACACATAACAAGCCTCTACTAAATTAGTAGGGTGTCTTATCTTTCCATCCCTGTCTGTAGTCGCAACAGCGTCTACTACCTGGATATATTTTTCTCAGTATACTGATTCTTTTCGAATAACATTTACATCTACTAGACGCAGCATCATGGATCTTTGGCTGAGCATCAGAATTCATGAACGTAACCTTATCTAGCTGTTCGCTACGTTGCAGCCAGTCGTCACGAGTGCATCCCGACAACGTCGTTCCCTTGGCATCACTCATTCGAAAGCCGGCAATATTTGCATAAGTATCCGCAGCGTATCGATTGCCAATAAAAGTCACATCACGTTAAACAACGTTGCAATTCTACGACGAACGCAAATCCAATAAACACAGTGTTTGCAAACCGCAAGATTTATACAGCAAACGACGTGCACTTCTCCTAAATTAAACAGGTCGATTAATTACAAGTTATTCCTCTTGGTAACGTGATTTCTTGTGCTAGGTAATTATTGGAATAAATTTTTACGTGAAATAACCTGCCTCCGCCTTTCGGAGACTTTCGTTTCGGTAATTAACGTCTCGGAGAAATGACGGAGACAGCTAGGGTCTCAAAGTGCCTGGATCGTCGAGGATCCGAGGAAAATCGGCGTTCCAACGACAGCCGATATTCCTCTCCCCTTTCTTCGGCGCCGAGGGGGGGGCAGCTGGTATTCAAAGTATCCGGCCCACGATTTACAGCGGTTTACACATCGAGTTATAACCATTTAAGGGGCCGGCGGCGCGGCGCGATCGGCCATTAAATTACAGGCTATTCGAAAGATGGATACTTAAAGGCAGCGCGCCGCTGCGCGGTACGACGCTTTACAGCCGCGGAAAGTGTGATCAAGATCGCCGATTCCATTACCGCGGAGCGACCGATGGGACCGTTCCGGGGCCCGCGGCCCCGATACCGAAACGTCGCTCGAAACGCGAGCATCGATGGGAACAACGCGTCGACCGTCGAATAATCGTCCGCCGTTCAACGGCTTCATTTCGACGGCCGGCGACCATTTTTACGAGTGATCCGGCCGACGTTCTACGATCCTGCCCTTGGACCGTGCAACGAGCCGAGACACCGAACACGCCACCCGAAACAGACCTCGCCGTGAGCTTATTTATCGACACGACGTTTTAGTCGACCGTTCACGCTAATACGGGACATTGTAGCGAAAGTTGTACCGGCCGTAAAAACGCGACGAGTCGAGTTTATAAAGGAAATTTGCGGCCTCGATCGCGCCGCGCGTTTGTCACCCTTTTTATCCTCCGATTCGTAGTTGCGAAGTCGATTTCGCGAACTTATACTCCTCCTCGGCTCGGGGACGCGTTAACATCGTCGACATCGCTCGCCAACAGCAATTTTGACGTAATCGTCGTGGACGGGCTATTCCTTTCGAACATTTCACTGTGTTAACATTTCGAACGATTTTTCGGATCGGATTTTTACTTTTCATTCATTTTGCTCGACGATGGTACTTTTCGCACCTGTGTCTATGGTTGGTTGTTTTTAAATTTGGCAGAGAAAAATGTTCACGAAAGCTCAACAGATTATTTATTGTTGTTTTTCTCTTGTACTGTCCAAGCGAATTTTCTTTATTAAATTTTAAAGTTACGAAGGGTTAGTTTATCCCATTCATCTTCTTTTAAATCAAAATTAAATTGTACTAATATAAGAATAGACTGGGGATATTTATACAAAATAAAAATTGTCAACACTAATTTTAAGAGCTAGGTAGACATTTATTTCGTTTTACAATCATTTTAACGAATTGAAAATAATCAGACTTTGACTTATTCCAGTGTCCCATAATTTTATGTACATAAAATCCGCAGTCTGCTAATTAATTCCTACGCGAGAGAATTTACTGCACGTCGATATTTCTTATCTCGGTATATAAACCTAAATAAGTTAAAGTCGGTCAGTAGCCGACCTGATTTATTTTTTCTTAAGCATCCGCAGTCGAATAACTAGAGATCGTTAATCAACTCGCGGCGCAAGGTGTTGATACAAATGAGCCGTGGTCCCCGCGCGTTGAATACGAAATTTCGTTCCAGAGAGAAAACTTGTAAAAGTATTATTTACGGGGGATGAACGGTGAGAAAGCGTGTTGCGGGCGGCAATCGGCGCGTCCGGCGCGAAAGTCGCCGGATATTTGTGTAAATTAGGCGGCGATACGGCTCGTCGCGTGTGTTCAACAGTTTATTAGTTCATAACAGTTTGCCGGTTAAGCAACCGCTGAATTCCGCGTGCCGTTTACATTTAATAAACCGGCCCGGAGCACGCCACCGGCCCGTTCCTCTTTCTCTCTCTCTCTCTCTCCATTGTTCCGCGCGCCGTCCGACTCTCGGTTTCGCGGAAAAACGCTCCCAGCCCGCGCCGTATTTTTCCGCTCGCGCGACGCCGCGAGCTTCTCGGCCGATTTATCGCGACGGTATCCGCCGGCTGGATCGAGCCCCGCGTTCCGGGGCCCCCGAAACAGGGAAAGTGAATTAAACCCTAGATCCCTGATCTGCCAGGTTACTCGCGCGTCATGTGCGACCAACGCGCCGGAAAAATCGCGCGGTGGCCGCGGAACGCATAAAACAAGCGACACTGTCAGCGTTTGCTTTATGCTCGCGGCGTTATCGTAACGCGACGGCAATTAGGCGAAACGAATGGGCCATCGCGGCGCTGTTCAATGACAACGAGATCCGCGGATAATTTATTAAAATAGAGTGAACGACCTGTCCCGACAGCGCCGCGTGCCATCGCCGGTTCGTAAATGATTTTTGCAACTTTCTGCGTTACACTTGATCGTTTCTCACCGGTACGACGATGACGATCGTCGTCGGGCTTTCTCCTCGCTTGAGTTTCTTTGTAATTGATACGTTGGATCCTCCGAATTTATTACTTGAACTTTTTGGAAAGTTTCAGGGACGTTCCGACCCGTCTGCTACTTTGTTGACGCCGCAGGTACTTCTGTCCCTGATTTGCGGTCGGGTCGGGTTCTTACTCTGCACGCTTCTTCCGCACATTGTTGCAACGTATGGTCGATAACTCCTGCGTCATCTTCGGAGTGCGATCTTAATCAGTTAACGTATACTTTGGTTTTAATAAACACGTGGCTCGGTGTAAAATCTGAAATTCACGCGTGCAACGGAATATTAAATTACGTTTTATTTAACGCGTATAATTGTATCGTAAATGGTACGAAATTAAGTTATTTTTGCTGGATTTGGAAAGGTGCTTTCGAACGTAAAGGTTTTAGCGCTAATGCGCGGAATGTGTGCGAGAGGTTCGCGGAACAATCTGCAGAAATGTTTGCTTTCCCGTGTAACGTCAATGTTTCTCGGTGTGTTCGCCAAATAAACGGTCTTCGGAAGAACAGTGTTCACCGTTTTATGGGCGGCGCGCGTTAGCGACTCGAAAACGAAAACTCCCGCGGAAACGGTCACGGACGGTACCCCGGGATCCCGGCGAACAATTTTTCGCGATTCGTTTTAGTGCCGGTCGGGGTCTCGCGGCGCGGGCATTCTTTGTAAACACAACGGCGCTGTAAAGTTAATTAAAATACGAAAGAATCCCCGGCGACTCTTATCGGGCTGCTCGCGGCGCGGCGCGGTAATGTATAAAAACGCGGATCAAATGGTAGCTTACGCTCGCCATTACTGATTGTACAGCGCAAAGCAGATGATAAAAGTTGCATTAAATCCTATTACAGCTTTCATTTTAGTCCGCTCCTCCTAGAGTGCATAAAAGCCTCGTTAACTTTTCTGGCAAATGGAGCCATTAAACTCGCCGCTTATGATCGTCCGTCGTGTAATATTATTTTCCCACAGTTGCAACCCGGGACAGAGGAAAAAAAAGAACGATTTATTAAAACCGACAGTTTTTGCGATTTCTCGAGGATAGGCGGATCATAACTTTCACTTGCGAATTAGTTGTGTATCTATTAGAAACAGCTTAGGTAAATTGTGTCGGATTATTAAATTATGCTGCAGATGCTCCGATGATAAATTGTGCACATAGCGAATGCCGAAGTATAATAGACCAGCAATTATTATAGTTACTTGGTAACAGCGATTCGAAACGTGAACTAAAATATTAATTGTTGAATATTCAGCTCCAATATGAAATTGGGAAGAACAGTAATTTTTACTAGCTTTTAATTCTATATAAAATGAACACATAAAGCCATACTCAATTATTTTCGTCAAAGATCATTAAAACAATTATAAAGATCGCGGATTTTGTGAATTTATAGGAAAACCAGTAAATTTCAAGCAACAGAGAGATTAAAATAATTTATGAGCCCTGGCATATTAATTCCAGTGCACTAAACTAATAAAAGAATTTCTATATTTCTATTAGAATTACTGCTAGGCATTTTTACTCCACGCAATAATTCCCGTTTAATTAAAAATTATCTACGCTAATGGTCCGCTTGTGAATCCGAGAAATGAAGTTGAAAGTCATTATTGATTCGAAACGAACAAAAAGAAAAGAGACCTTTTCAATTATCCTGGACAATTTTTAATTTGTAAAAAAGTCTGCTTAATTGAAAAGCAGCTGTGCAGATGCCTTCGCATTAGAAAATCGGAGCTGATAATGTTCATTTCGGAAAGAGAAGAATCGCGACGGGAGGAGTCGCAACAAAAGGACATTGTACACTTTGTAGCAGCGAGATTTGCGACTGCTCCGAATCACTTTGGCCGCGTCGAACCGAAAAAATAAAAGATCCGTGGCGCGACAGAGGGTGCGGAGAAGATCGGTTTCAGTGGGACTGGGTCGCCACCGGCTCGGATCGTTCCCCTCGAATTGGATTCGACTGGAGAATGGCCGCCTCTCTCTCCCTCTCTCTCCCTCGCTCTCTTTTCTCTCTCTTCCTTTCTCTCGGGCTAACCGTTACCCACGAAAGCTACGAGGCTGGAGATTGCGCGGCCGATGGAGCGGAGCAGTGCGTGCGAGGCCATGGTAAAATGGCTGCACCGTGCTCGCTCACTTTCCTCCGTGTGTGCGTCCGTGAACACGCTGGCTACAAAGGCGGCCGTGACTCGTCCTTAGGGCCACGCCGACTCCGCCATGGCGTCCAACAAGTGACTGTGGGACACCATGGCTTAGTCCCATCGAAATACTCTGTGAAACGCTTTGTTCAAATATTCACCGTTCGCTTGGTCGCTAGATTGTTTTTTAGGAAATAATTTAAAGTTTGTATTTCTAAAATAAATATTCAATAGCGATTTTAATTAATCTTGACGATTTGATCTTCTACAAAATAGTCAAATGGAACATTCTTTTGCATTTATTGGATGGCAAATATACTGATGAAAGACAAAATTGAGAAAACGTTAGGAGAATTTGTAGTGAAGTGCAGTAACAATATCTTTAGCTGGTTATTCATTTATTTGGCTTCTGTTTGGAGATATTTAAAAGCATGAAATTGACTCCTTTCTTTTTTGAATTATAGGCTTCACGTCGCGACAACTGCATGGTTATTAGTAGACCGCTGGTTTCATGCAACAATGACACGAATGAATAAATCAAATACGTAAAACATTAAGACAATGTTAAAACGCGGCTACATTATAACTGACTCATTAAAGTGATACCGGTACGAAATAAATATGCACGCACTCCCCGTATCTTGTAATTAACGCAGACAATCTTTCTGGCTTCCGTTTCTTTGATAATTTCCATTAAGTCTTTACTCGTCGTCAAGATTACGCTTCAGTGTGTCCCTTATCGCCTGCTACACTTTTAAATAATTACATTCGCAAAATTAATTCGCCGTCCTCTGCGTGAAATATAGAATCGTTCGCGCACGCGTGCGCGCTGGCAGCGTGCTTGTTAAATAAAACGTCGCTTCGGGCATCGAAGTAGCTGGTAAATAAGTTTAACCGCGTCGCGAGTAAATTTCGAATGGATCACGCAGAAATTCGCGGCGCAGAATCGCTCGGTTAGGGAATACGTACTCAACGAGAGCAGCAAGAAGTCGCACGGGCAAAGAGAGCCGTGCGCGAGGCCGGCGAGGGCCCGAGAGAAGCGTCAATTAAAAATTAAGAAATCGGTCGGCAGCGGCGAGGAGGAGGAGGAGGAGGAGGACCGCGCAGTACGGACGAATCCGTCGGCTCCGGTTCAACATCTAAAATCCAGTTTTTACAGTGTTGCATTCCGACGCGGCGAGCCTTTTTGCATCACCGATCGCCGGCCGATATACGCGCCGGACCGCGCGCGCGCGCGCTCTCCGCCGCGAGAGAAATGGGCATTGCCCTTTTCTGGACGAGCCGCCATTATTCGGCCGATCCCGGCGGGACCGAGAAATCACCGTCGAGTACATATTTTACGGTTTAATACAATGTACGCGCGGCAGTTAAGTTAACGTTAATTTATAGTCGGACGGCGGCGCGGGGAAACGAAGCCGGGCCACGGGCGGAAAAAAAAAAAAGAAAAGGGAAAAAAGGAAGGGAACGGGAAAGAATGGATGCGGGACGACGCAGGAGAGACGCGACAGACGCGAACGAGGGGGGGGACAAAAAGGGAGGAGAAGTAAAACGAACGCGGGCCCGGACGATATTAAAACGAAAGTGATGGAACGATGCCGCGCGCATTACCGATAACCATTACCGGCTAATTACCCGGCGAATCGTTATTTTCCAAAGGGAAAGTTTGATGACCGGGGTGGGGGGAGGGGGACCCTCGTAAAATCAGCTCCGCGACGGTTAGCAAAGGCCTCTGAGGTATTGCAAAATTAATTAAGAGCGTCGCGATGCTCGGCGAGGAGCTCGATGCGGATCGGCCAGATAATGGCGATAACGGGCAATAAGGTGACGCAAGCTTTATCGTTCGTTTTCGTAACGCCGCTCGGGGGGGAGGAACGGGATGGAACGGGAGAGGAGAGAACAGAGAGACGGGAGAGAGCGCGTGTCCCGATCCCGATACCAGCTCGCGTCAACACGTAGTCGATAAAACGTACCCGGGAAGTTTGACGTCTCCGACTGCGGCCGGATAGCGACGGCTCTAGCCGTGGATTTTTACTGCCGTCGACCGAGGATGTCGCGCGACGATGGAAACAGGAATTCGGGACGATCGACGGACTCCAGTCGACGGAAAAACGAACCCGCCAAACCAACCGGAAACCCCTCCTACACGTCTGCGGAGACTTTAACGCGCGTTCCGCTCTTGCAACTCGAAAACAATCGATCTTATTCGATTCTATCTCTCTGACGCTTTAATCCTGGATTTAAGAAGCACTATGCAACTGTTTTCTATTAATCTATAAAGGTAACAAGGAGAAGTTTAAGACGTGTTACTTAAAATAATTTTTCTACGTTTTCATAGTCTGAATAGATCTAATATAGTAATTTAAGAATTTAATTATGTATTCGAGTAAAAATTTAATACTTAAATAAGATGCTAATAAAATCTCCATACGCCTTCGAGCAATAATAATGTGACTAACCGACGATGAAGATTTCATTCTTAATGGAGAAAATAAAAGTGATGTTTACTTCCTCCAGATATCAATTTATTCCGCGTAATCATTAAACGATGACAGTTGCTACAAAAATAGATCCAGTCGTGACAAAAATCTTTTACGATGAGCAAGAACGTGAAAACAATTTCATAACTGCTAACTGAATACTATTTATTCCTTCTAAATCGGGACTTCTGAATGAACATATAAAATAAACAAAAATTATCTATAAGGGAAGTTATTAATGGCGAACATGCGCTAATCAGCATAATTATAAAAGAAGTCATAGCGCCATAGTATCTGTCGCAACATTTTATTGACACAGATTTTCTGGCACACGAGCTCTAAATCTTGTAATTATACTAAGGCCGGCCTAGGGCAACAAAGGGTTAAACGCGTACGGCAGTCCACGTGATAATATCCGCATAAATAAGAATATGTATCTACGAACAATAATAATTGTTTTGACTGACCCGCGTTAATTAATTTCAGATGTAGGAAATACTGATTCCTCTGGATGTATAAAAATGGCGCTCGAGTGAGTTATTATCGGAGCTTACAACGATATCAATTCAACGATAATATCTCGTGTGTCCACCGACTGCACTTAAGAAAACGGCGGTTCTTAATCGAGTTCAATGCGCGCCGGCGCTCGTTCACGGTCTTGCATTCTTGCCGCGGAAAAATCGGAAATGCGTATGTAAATCGCCGGTCAAAGTTTTTACTCCGTGCAATTATGCGAGGCGAACAGGATTCGAGTTTGTAGGAGTAACGGCCGAGAGAGCGTTCGAACAACCGACTTCGGATAAGTTTTTGAAACGCGGCCGCGCACGGAGCGTCGAGCAAGGATTGTGGGAAATACAAATTGCAAATGTATTCGTCGATTAGCTCGGAATTAGTTAAGTGCTACTTACGATACGTAATGGCAGTTTTACGCGACGGTAATTATAGCACAGGTGGATGTAATATGAATATCGAAAGGCTTCGACTCTGGCTTTTTTCTTGGCTCGTAATTCTTGACAAAGATTTGTTACATATAAAATGCCGAGATTCGGAGGCAAGTATCGATAAAATCATCGTTGCAGATCGTTTCTGTGTTTTTTTTACGAAAAACTGCTGTCCGACGGTACACGTTTCAATGCTAGACGCCTCGGAAAAATCATGCTTAACTGCGAGATACTTGTAAGGCTTTTCAAACAATTCCAGTAACACGAGGATAATTTCTGCAGCAGGATTTCGAGTTAATTAATAACGAGCACAAGGTTCAAACGATTTGCTCCAATAAGAGAGGCCAATGTTCCCGGAAGAACAAGATGGCTGCTCCAACCGAAACAGGAAAGGGATCATGTCCTTCACTATACTCAATTTTAAAATACTGTGGAATTTTATTTGTTACTCTATCATATCCCCACGAGGTCAACAATCATTTTGCTATATAGATTGCTTGATCATTTTTATATTTTCTCAAAATCCCTGTAATTGCTATTCACAGCGAATAAGCCTAAATACTCCTTTTTACCCTAAATTCGATCGGCGTAAAAACGGAGGTTCTAAGGGCAGTTCGACCGTGCGTTCCTGCAACATCCGAAGATAAAAACCACTCACCGGACTGCGTTGTCCACGAAGACGAAGCCGCGGGCCTCGCATAACATGGAACAGGTCACAACACTTGAATATCCCCGGGTGCTCGAGTCGAGTGACGATATCCTCGAGGCTCGAAGACAAGAGCGTAGCGGCCATGTTCGGAAGACAAACTTCAGTAGCGGAATGACAGAAGAGCCGGGGAACGAGGCGGTCGCGCGAGCTAGCGTGTTGCACAAGCCGGGCGGAGAAGCTGTTCGCACATACACAGCCTCGTGAAGAACGAATAAACTAGATAGCGGCGTGAGAGGAGAGACTGCGACCTCGTGTAGCGTGACCCCTC